>NW_026571047.1:4411243-4861243 GCF_026225935.1 Boleophthalmus pectinirostris
ATCACTGCACTACAGGACTAAACCAGGACTAAACCAGGACTAAACCAGGACTAAACCAGAACTAAACCAGAACTAAACCAGGACTAAACCAGAACTAAACCAGGACTAAAACCAGAACTAAACCAGGACTAAACCAGGACTAAACCAGAACTAAACCAGAACTAAACCAGGACTAAAAACAGAAAAACTAAACCAGAAAACCAGAAACCAGGACTAAACCAGGACTAAACCAGGACTAAACCAGGACTAAACCAGACTAAACCAGAACTAAACCAGAACAAAACCAGGACTAAACCAGCTAAACCAGAACTAAACCAGGACTAAACCAGGACTAAACCAGAACTAAACCAGAGCTGTACCAGAGCTGAACCAGGTCCAAACCAGGACTGAACCGAGTACTGAACCAGGACCAGTGTTGGGAAGGTTACTTTTAAAATGTATTCCCCTACAGATTACAGATTAGACACCCCAAAATGTAGTTTGTAACGTAATCCATTAAATTACTTAAAGTGAGTAACATAATCTGAATACTTTAGACCTGGTTTAGACCTGGTTTTAGACCTGGTTTTAGACCTGGTTTTAGTCCTGGTTTTAGTCCTGGTTTTAGACCTGGTTTAGGCCTGGCTTAGACCTGGTTTTAGACCTGGTTTAGACCTGGTTTTAGACCTGGTTTTAGTCCTGGTTTTAGACCTGGTTTTAGACCTGGTTTTAGCCTGGCTTACCTGGTTAGACCTGGTTTTAGACCTGGTTTTAGTCCTGGTTTTAGACCTGGTTTAGGCCTGGCTTAGACCTGGTTTTAGACCTGGTTTTAGACCTGGTTTTAGTCCTGGTTTTAGGCCTGGTTTAGGCCTGGCTTAGACCTGGTTTTAGACCTGGTTTAGACCTGGTTTTAGACCTGGTTTAGACCTGGTTTAGACCTGGTTTAACCTGGTTTTAGTCCTGGTTTAGGCCTGGCTTAGACCTGGTTTTAGACCTGGTTTTAACCTGGTTTAATGTCCGGCAATGAGTGAAATTACCAAAAAAAAAAAAAAAAAAAAAAGGATATAGAATTAAATATTAAAAAAGCTAAATACCTCTGTGTAATTTATTTATTTCAACCAAGTAACTGTAATCTAATTACCACTCACTGGAACAGTAACAGTTACTCATAATTTGTACTCTGATTACGTAACTCCGGTACATGTAATCCGTTACTCCCCAACACTGACCAGGACTAAACCAACCAGTTTTTCACTCATGCAATTAATGATGTATTTTGATTTCTCTAACCCTTACAGAATCCTGAACCAATCCGGTCAATTTGTCACGTTTTAAGGTCAATTGTATTTGTTGAGCGCAGACAAGTTAGTCTAGATGTAGCCTGGGTGTGCTAACATGAGTACCATCTCTGACTGTTGCCTTATGTTGGGAATTTTGCATTAAAAGGAAAGCATGAATGCACAAAGGCACATTTCTTTGAATAACCTCATTGTAATCATGATCTAGGTATTGTTAAAAGGGTTATTTGCTACAGTATTGGTTGTTTTTTGTGTAACCTAATCTTAAAATCCCGAAGCGATTAAAATATGAACACGGAAACTTACAGACCTCACGTTTTTCCTCCCAAAAGTCTTGTAGTCCAAGTCAGGGCGCGGTCAGTACTAGTCTGCGTCGAAATAATCCCAAATCTGGCTGGTTTTCGTAAAAATGTAGATAGTTTTCTGAGCGCTGGTCTCGAGCAAAGGTTTGCAAAGTTTGCAATGTTTAAAAAACGCACATAGCAACAAATATAACAACAGCACGCACGTGCGCACTGACGTAAGCACGTGGCGACTTGCCGTGTTCTACAGTCTATATGTGACAGATTCAACAAAAGTGGGTCAATGATTTAAAATATTGTTAAAAACATGATTTATTTATATCATTCTGTTAAATTTAAAAGATAATTCATTTGGTACAAAAAGTATAAATGTTAAAAACTGTACAATTCCATATTTACAAGTTCGTTGTTGTTTTTTTGAAACAAAGTCATGGAGTAAGACGTGAACTGCGTCTCTGTCCGTCACTGCCTACAAAAAGCAACCACGTATCTCTCCCACACTGTCGGAGTAGAGGGCACAACATTTTGGAGGCACCGCTGGGATGTTTGTCCAGAGTTTTATCCGACGACCGGAAGCGGAAGCTCGAGCCCAATATTCCTTTTCGAACCCGAGCATCGGAGCTAGTATCGGAGCTAGTATCGGAGCGAGCAGCAGCAGGAGGCACCGCGGTCAACTTGGCTTTGTCGACCACGTGGAGCAGGTTGGATCTCAAGTGCGCACAAGCACCACTAGAGGTCACTGCAAGACCACCAAGTTGATAAGCCCACGTTGGACTGTTTTGCCCACTTACCTGATCAAAATGGAATCAGAGGTAGAAACAGTGCAACTAGAAATCCAAGGTGGACTATAGGGACTGAATGTTGAACAACTGCTAAGCATATGTAATACAATGATACCGGGAAGAGAGCAGCTCAGTGGCAGAAGTGGAGGACAGCTAATCGCACTTATCACAAGCCATGTTGAAACATGTTGCTTGCTATTTGAATTGTAGTTTTTTTGTTTGTTTGTTTGTTTGTAAATTGGGGTCTATTAAATACTAAGATATGTTTGTTATTCTATATGATTGGATACAAGTGTGTGGAGTTGCAGAAAGGGCCGTTATAGCAGGTTTAGTGTTCCAAGTTGAATAGTTCAAGGGCCCATATTATTCTATTTTCTTAAACACTTCCAACTTGTGATGTCATGCGGTTAGGAAGTGCTCCAGTGTGTTTTTAAACTCCACACATCTTCATTAGAATCATTTGGAGCTCATTTCAGCCCTAGAATTGCCCATTTCTACCAAACAAACAAATAGTAGTTCAGTATTCTTAACTATATTTCAATCATTTATTTGAAAGCTGCGATGTTCAGCTGGTGGGATTTGCCCCAATAAGTGGATATTAATGATGATATTTGAATATGTATGAAATGTATAAAATATCCACATTTACATTGCCCATAATTCATTTGTCATTAAGTTCTGTAGAGAAATATTCACTAGGGACCATATGTGCACATTTGTTGAATTTAGGCTCTTTGTAATTGCTCCTGTCTGCTTCTCCAAATGATATCATACCAAGCAAGGGCTGCATCGACTGGGAAATATCTATAACATCTTATATATATTTGAATTTGAATGATTCACATTCACATTTTAAATACATATAATATTTAGTACTTGACAAAATAGTGAAATATGAACTGGTAAACTAATAGGAGAATGGCGTGCATTTCAGAACATGTTTGTAGACGTCTAAACCGCTCGGACCCAATGGAGGATGCAAAAGACAATGTATTACCTTAAGAAATGCTGCCTATATGCTTATCTTATTGTCTCCATTCTAATTTGGACTGGATTGTCTTGCAGCAGTCTTACCAAAAATCACATGTAATTGTATAACTTGGTATTTTTTTGACCCAGTTTACAAAGTGCTAAACTATTGCTACTTTTTCCCCACTGTTTATGTCTTATCCCCATCTGTCAGTCCATTCTATGTAACTTCATGACATTTTGCACCTTAGCTTTGTGAACTTGTCTACCACTGGATGCCTTCTTCTTGTTCTTCTGTAGAAATGGAACTTTACTTCGGAGAGATGCTTTGGTCAGAAATGTATAAATGTGTATATTTTTAAAGTAAAAAAAAACAAGTGGGATTTTCAAACCTTATGCTTTTGTAATGGCATAGAATAATCATTTGAAATAAAAAATGTACAAAAGTGCATGTTGTCTTGTGTATCTTAATGCAAATTCCAAAGTATTGTCACTTTTCTGGTGGCAGCCTGTTTGTCTCTATGAAGATGTTAGTTCTTTGCATGGAATAGTCCACAATATGGTCTTACATGTATTATTCTTGCATCAGTTTAAATGGCAAATACTTTTCTGGCTCAAAATATGTGGAAAAACATGCATTTCTACTGTGAGCAGGTTCCAATCTCCTCTGATCTGATGGGGAAATTGACTTGTTTTCTCATCTCCATGGAGATAGATAAGTTCAGTGTAGTGTTGTGGAATGTTCTATGGTCACAGCAATTACATCGCCATGGAGACAAGCAGCTTGCCAGAAAAGTGACATAGTGCACCTTTAATTCTTCACTATCCTGTAAGCCTCATATCATCTCTCTCTTTTTTACTCCACATCCAAAAAAGTCCATCTAGTCTTGGTTTAGTTTTGGTTTAGACTGTTGACTGTAGAAATAAATGGACATAGCTAACGCACTAACTACAGCCTTCCAAATAGGACGGAGACATTTAAAACTGTCACTCCTTTCCCTAGAAATGCTGCAGTAAACCTTGGCATTTTGGTTTGAAAATGTTTATATCAATGTGCTCTACAGAATCCTGTGGTGTTTTTACTTTACAGTTTTGTCTCTTAATACTTTTATATTTCTGTTATGGATCTGGGCTCCAAATTTGCCCCTAGAAACACTAGCCTTGTGAGCTTCATTTGTCACACTCCCTTTGTCCATTTCTTAATCCAGCCTATGGTTCAGACCTGGTTTAGTCCATCTCTAAACCTGGAAATTCATAAACCAGGACTAAACCAGCATCAAACTAGGACCAAACCAGGACAATACACCTTCCATTAGTCCTTCTAGTCCTGGTTTAGATCTAGTTTAGACCTGTTCCTAGTTTAGCCCACCCACTATGTTTAAAGTATCCTGGTTACACCCCCTACTTGTTTTCATGGGGATAGAAAAGTTGAATGCGTAACTGTGAGACATTGTAAATAACATCTTTATGGAGACAAGCAGCTGACAAACCATCTACCAGAAAAGTTGCATAGTGCACCTTTAATTCTCCAACAGATTGCAAGTCTCATATCGACCTGGTGTGAAAGAAGGCAAATTTTTGGGTTACGTTTCTCCCATGTCAAATCTGTCAAGTTGTTTTAGACCTGGTTTAATCCTAGTTTAGACCTTGAGTAGTCCTGGTTTAGTTGCATAGACCCATTCTAGTTTAGCCCACACAAATCCTTGCAGTATCTTTAATGCACTTTTAAAGACTTGGAAAATCACTTTCTTAATGAATGAAGTGCTCTTCTTGTCTTCAGTTCAGTGACTCCATTTTCACAATTAACATGTTCTGAAAATAGACCCAGGATCTAAGTAACTCTCCCTGAGCTCCTTGTGTCAGCCGCCGTGATGGACTTGGACTTGATGGACTTGGATATCATATTGTCATTGTGGTGACAGAGATTCATGTTTTACACAACAAAAATGTTATATCAATGGAAGAATGACTTTATTTCTTCCAAAAGAACAGGCAAATATACTGTATACATGTGGACTAAATCAAACTGATGGTTTAATGTATGATTTTGGGAAGGAAAATGAATTGGATGATATCATAGTTGAATTTGCTTTAGTTCTACTTATTGCTTTTCATTTTTAATATTTTTGTTTTAAGAATACATCAAATATATAAGAAATAAAGACTACCCATTCTTAAGTAAAAAGTACTAAACCAGGTCTAGTCCAGGTTTCCAATTGTGGAACAAAAATGTGTGTGCTATTGTCTGGAACCGTGCAGCTGGTGACAAAGAACAGCATCATCTGTTTTTTAAAGGAATTTCTTAAAACTGAAAGAATTCAACTCAGCAGATAAAAAAAAAAAGACCTAATGCGTGTGCTGGTGCTTTATTTTGCTATTTGGTCTGCAAATCAATTCCTATTCTTAATTCCAAACGGACTCCAAATTTGTCCCTATAACTTCTAACCTCTGTGAGCTTCCACCTGTTTTGTTTTGACAGTGTACTGCACAGACAGTGTGTAAATATCTCATTTTGACCAACAAAAGTGACTTCTGTGACTTTTGAACATCATTGTAAAGCGATGTTTGAGAAGGATGTAATGTGTACAGTTTGTGTGAACATCAATAAAAGTGACAGAAAGCTCACATTTTCTCCCTCCTTGTTCTTTTCCCTTCATTTATACTAAAAAAAGTTGTGATTATTCTTTGTTCTTGAACTTCCACTGTTCTGGTAGAAGGGCATCAGTGTGTGCTGTGTGACTTGGATCTGGCAATAATGAAGGCTCCTCAAATTTCAGTACAGCCATTATCTGATATATAATATAATATAATATAATATAATATAATATAATATAATATATATATATAATATATATATATAATATAATATAATATAATATATAATATATATATATAATATAATATAGATTCAGTCAAACTCTTACATTTCTGCTGTTAAACAGTGAAACTATTATCTGAAGCATTATGCACTTTAATTTCAGACAAGCAACTTTTCATTTTGTGACATTTCAAATTGTCTTGGTCACAGTTTCAGTTCAGTTATTGTTTGTAATAACAAAAGGCACAGCACAGGCCAAATCACCACTAAATACTAAATACCAAAAGGAGAGTCTGAGGCATAATACACATAAAAGACTCAAATGAAACTTCTCTCACCTCAGATGAACATACAGCAGAAATCATGTCATGTTATTCACTCCCTTTGATATTTAGTACATCTTTTTCCTCAGAAGCAGCTGTATTTGTTTTGATGTGGACATGTCTCTTTTTGGCCTTGTTGTATCTCGTCAAACGTGTGTAGTTAGTGATATAAAAGTGGATTACTGTAAACTTGAATACAAGATTTTCTCCCTCGCAGAGTGCCCTCCACCTCGAGAATAGCCCCCAAACGGAACGTTTCATCACTCGACAGGGATAGCCCCACCCGGGGCTTGTTGCTGCGGGACACGACTACAGCCGGCCGGGGTGCGGCTCAGAGCAGGGATCAGTCGAGGAGGATTTTCCACCACTGCCCGCCTCGCCGTCACCAGCAAAATCGCCGGCAACCAAGAACGTTTGCAACGTGGAGGTGGACCCTTCCATCATCAGCAAAATCTTTGCGCGCTTTGACGCAACTGAAAACTTGATCAACACCAGAAGTGACTGCATCAAACTTACCAGCCTGGAGGAAAAGTTTGAAAAACTAACCACGGACTTGGCGGAGGTAACCACACACGAGTGACACAACTAGAGCAGAAACCTGTAAAACAGACACAAAGACGCATGGACGAAATCGAGACATATACAAGAAGATGGAACCTGAGGCTGACAGGAGGACCCCAAACCGATCAGGAGGATGTGCGCGCCAAGGTGATCCAAATCTGCCAGGAGGTCGTTCCTGACACGAAAAACAAGCTGGTGGACAGTGTGGAGACGGTCCACCGATTGGGAAGAAGACGCGCGGCTGCGGAGGGCTCTGCACCTCGGCACATCATTGTGCAGTTTGTTTCTCGGGTTTGCCGGGACGCGGTGTGGAGGGAAGCTAAAACTTCACTCTATCTCAGACAACATGGCTTGTGCTTCAAGGAGGACATATCGAAAGGGGATCGAGAAAGACAGGAGAAACTGTGGCCCCAGATCCAGAGAGCGCGAGAGGCCGGAAAACGAGCCGAGCCTTCTTCACGGGGGCCGAGCCTTCATCGAAGGAACAGGAGAGATCGCGCTCACGGAAGAACATACAGGAATGAAGGTCAGTTTGGACATGTTGACTATTTACGTTAAAGGACTCGAAATGTTAAGCTGTGAATAAAGGACCAAAAGTGGATTAAGAACATGACATTTTGATTTGGGCAACCTTAGCCCACTGTTTCCTTTAGAAAAAGAATTGACATTTATTGGTGCTGCAGGCGTCGTGAGCCTGCCTTTCTTTTTCATCCTAAGAGAGGATTTCTATTTAGTTTAGTTTGCCTTTTTTTTTTTTTTTTTTTTTTTTTTTTTTGTCTGTTCTTGTCCTGTCTATGAATGTCAGGGAGATTAGGAATGACTAGAAAAGGAAAGTTTTTTTTGTTTTTGTTTTTTTGTCAGGGGAAACAAGCAGATTTTTATTTTTTTACAAGAGACTCATGCCTTGGAGGCAGACAGATCCTTTTGGAAAAATCAATGGAGAAAAGATATGTGGTTTTCATTTGGCAGTAACAGATCGGCAGGGGTCGCTATATTAAAAGGGAACTTTAGGGGGCAGATACTTCAACATTTTGCAGATGAGGAGGGACGCTGGGTGATGTTAATTATTAATATCAATCAGGTACAATTAATTTTGATAAATGTTTATGCAGCTAACAATAAAACGGCCAATAACTTGATATTCTCAACTATTGAAACTAAAATAAATAATTGGTTAGTAAAATTTCCTTCAGCTAAAATCATTTGGGGGGGAGATTTTAATACTGTCATGGACGACAGGGTGGACAGATTTCCCCCTAAGGACCAAAAGTCAAATGAAGTCTATAACATGCAGAATACAGAATGAACTTAATTGACATTTGGAGACACAGAAACCCAGACACCAAAATGTATCTGTGGAGCAATAAAGACATGTCCTTACAGTCAAGATTAGACTTCTGCCTTGTCTCAGCAAGTACAATTGATAATGTGGAAACAACCCAAATTACACCTACTATATTTTCAGATCATAAAGCGATTATTATTGAAATAAATATATCATCCAAAAGACTAAGATATAATACAGATGACTGGAAATTCAATAACATTCTACTCACTAATGAGGATTTTCAAAAACAAAAAAAACTTTACCTCTTTAAAGAAATGATTTGTTGAAAGTGAAAAAATCTGAACAATTGAAAATGTTAAAAAGTATGAAAAATGTATCTCTATGATACGTATAGAAACATGAAAGCAAAGCTCATATTGGGCTGCATATTTAAGAGCTCTACTCATTCTTTCAAGTTTTGAAAACTATCCGGAAGGATATTTACCAGCATCATTAAGACAAGGTCTTATTAAACTAATTCCTAAACCCAAAAAGGATCAATTAAATTTAGAAAACTGGAGAACAATCACTCTATTAAATAATGACACCAAAATATTTGCCTTAATTTTTGCCAAGAGGCTTAAGTCAGGACTGGAGGGACTTATAGATGAAGAACAGTCAGGTTTTATCACAGGTAGAAGTATAATAAATAACGTTGTCTTAGACTTTATGGATTATAATGAGGATATAAGAGAGGACAGTCTTGTTTTATTTGTAGATTTCTATAAAGCTTTTGACAATCACCAATTTATGATAAAAACTCTGGAAACATTTGGCCTTGTATAGTGTTTGAATTGCAGCAATAAATCGCTTTCCAAAGACTGTAATAGCTCTGTCAAAATGTTCTATGGAACATCTGCCAGGATAAATATTGAATGAGGAATAAAGCAAGGCTGTCCTGTCAGTCCTTACCTGTTTTTACTTATTGCACAAATGATGGCTACTTGCATCAAAAGGTCAGAATTTCGAGGTATCTCTGCCTTTGACAGAGAATTTCAAATCTCTCAGTTGGCAGACGACACAGCTGTGTTCTTGAACAATCAAAGTGATGTGAGCAATGCTATTCATTGTATCAGAGATTTCTCAGAGGTGTCTGGATTATGTGTAAATTTAGGTAAATCTGTCCTGTTGCCACTTAAAAATTGTGATTACTCTGAAATGTACAGTAATGAATTGATAACTGGCCAAAAAATTAAGCAGACGACTGAACTCGGCCAATTTTTCAAAAATTAAAAAATAATAATAATTAATTTGACCTTAATGCAACACCTTGACCTTGAAAGTACCCAATTGTTGTACAAAATGAAGCACCATGTTAAGAGTTGTCGACACTAACACATTTAGTAAGGTTATAAGGCAACTGGTCTCAAATTGAGGCCCATTTGCGTATGAGACTTTGGATGGCGTCTATCTTGAATTTGGCATGAAATTGAGTTTTTTTTCTCCTTTAAAAACAAATCCACTGCTCCTGACTGGGTGCCACAGTGGTATTGAAGGTGGTATTGAAAGATTAGGTATTGGGATTAACTCAAGAACAATATTAGACACATAGATTGTATAAAAGAAGTGGACTAAGTGAGTGTGACGTCACCCACAGCTTTCAGCGCCGCTCAAATGAGGCTTGCAATGCTCGTTACAGGAGCAAATCTGAAGCTAGGCTCTGTGTTATGAATAGGATTTTTTTGACGGACAAAAAAGTGAAAAAAAATAAATAAATAAAAAAATCTGGATCATGTAGAGTGGATTAATATGAACATTTTAA
Source organism: Boleophthalmus pectinirostris (assembly GCF_026225935.1). Classification (NCBI taxonomy): domain Eukaryota; kingdom Metazoa; phylum Chordata; class Actinopteri; order Gobiiformes; family Gobiidae; genus Boleophthalmus; species Boleophthalmus pectinirostris. The sequence continues at coordinate 4,421,365 of NW_026571047.1, forward strand.
GACCAAAAAAATGAGGCTGACAGCAGCAGTTACAGAGAGAGGGACGGCAAGATCCAAATGCAAAGTCAATTGGAGCCAGAGTCAGAAGGAGCCGGAAGAGCCTCCTGGCGAACTTCCTGTATCATGGCACACATACTTATTTTGATATGGAGAGACCATGCCTGTCCTTTTTTGGTTAATCCACCTGTCAATCACAGCCATGTGACTTCAAATTGCATGTCAGAGAGTTTTATCGCTATGGTCAAGAGAGATTCCAAAAGTTATGTAAAATATATCACTCATTTTAAAAGATCTTTGGCATTTTTTGTCGTACCAACGTGGAAATTGGCACTGCACACTCCATTAGGATGAACCCTCCGAATTTGAGATTGGTCGGCTGAGCAGCTCGAAAGTTATGAGTAAAACACACAAACAAACAGAGACACAGACGTTCCTTGAATTAATAGATAGACTAGTACTTAAAATATAACACTCATTTTACCAGATCTTTGGCATTTTTTGCCCTAACAACATGAAAATTGGCACTGCACACATCTGTAACATTAGGATGACATCCTCTGTTGGATGAGCAGTTTGAGAGTTATGCGTGGAACAGACAAACAGAGACACAGACAGACGTTCCTTGAAATATTAGATGAGTGAATAATGGTGATTCTACATTATTCGATGATTAAATTGACCTGTGGATATGTGCTCTCTTTAGTTGGAGCCCTGTTTTAGCAGAAAACAACTGTCCAAATGTACTACCTACGGATATTCACATAAATGAGTTGAAATTTTACTAAGGTATAAAGTATAAAGTGTAATGACTGCATATAAACAGCATCAAACTTGCTGTCTCTAACTCAAGGGAATATGTTGTAAACCTGGGGAGGTTAGGATTAGGGTTTGGCTTTATTGGATCTATACAACTGTAACTCATTTTGACGGGGCTGCCCATTTCAACAGAACACCAGCATCAGAACAAAATAGGCAGGTGCAATAAAGTGATATGAGAGGTGGAGCCGTTTATAATGATTAATCAAGGAACAATTTACAAGCAACTGTTAAAAGACAAAGGTCCTGCCTGATGCCACATTATACTGCTGTGTACTGGTGATGGTAAATTCGGCAGAAGATATGTATTTCAAAGTGATTGTTCTTTGTGCTACATTTGGTAAGAACTGTTAAACTACTTATGTTACTAAATTAAACCTTTCTGTTTGTTATGGATTTTTTATTACCAGTTCTCTCACTCTGCAGGTTTGGCGTCTGGAGATGGTGTGTTGCCTGACTCTGTGGATGCAGCTGAGGGAGGCACAGTCACGTTCACCACTTCACTGGCTCCAACACAAACTCCATTTATAACAATAACTTGGTATTTTGGCAGTACAACTATCATCACTTCAAACACTGATAGTAACTTTACTGCTCCAGAGTATGAAGGCAGGATCACTCTGTTCATCTCTACTGGATCTCTGCAGCTCAGGAACCTGTCTCTTAATGACGCTGGAGAGTACGGCGTTATCCTGAAACCAGCAGGAAGTAAGGTGCAAAGTGGGACCTCTACATTGAACATTCATGGTAATTATAATGTTGCATTATTATTCAATATTTATTTCATGAGCACGTGAATTAAAAACTAATATTGGCAGAAGCTTGTTAGAATTTTTGAGTCTATTTTCCTTGGGGGACAAAGGCACCCTTTGGACAATTTTAAATTTTTTTTCCCCAATATTTTTATTAATTTTCAGACAATAAAAATTTCACATGAACAACTGACCACGTTATTAACACAGGTCAACATACAACCAAAAAATAAATAAAAATAAAGATAATAATAATAATAATAATAATTACAAACATAATTTCACATCATACAAATTCACATATTCACTACACTATTTGCACAAATCACAATTTATCAGTCATAGGTAAGTCCTTGATTTATATTTGGTGACCATATGTACCTAAAATGAAAAAAATAAAATAAATAAATAAATATATATATATATATATATATATATATATATATATATATATATATATATATATATATATATTATATATATATATATATATATATATATATATATATATATATAATATATATATATTTATACACAATAATAATAAAAATAAATAAATAGATTAAAAAAATATAAAATTAATTAATAGAAAATTGGTAGAGAAACATAAATAAATAAATGGATAGATATATAATACAAAAATATAAATTAATTAATAAACAATAAAATGAGATAGATAAATAATAATACTAAAATAAAATAATAATTACAACAACGACAACATTAATGAAAATAAATAAAAAATGTTGTATTTGTCACTGTTATTATCACCGCCAATGCTGGACAACAATAACAATATTATTATACATATACATCACTTCTATTTTTTGGATATAATATTTAAATAAGGTTCCCATAATTTCACAAAGTCTTTTCGTTTTCCCTTTGTTATAAATGTCAATCTTTCAAGGCCGACACATTCTGAAATTTCCTTAACCCACTGTTTTGTTGAGGGGGCTTCAATGTTTTTCCAGTTTAAGACGATGGTTCTTCTTGCATGTAATATTCCAAAGTCCAATAATTTTGCTTGTTTTTTTGTCTGTAATAAACCTTCTGGATATATTCCAAATATACAAAGTTTTGCACACATAGGAATCTTTACACTGAATATTTCTGTCAAACATTTTATAACTTCTTTCCAGAATATTTGAATTACTGAGCATTCCCAAAGACAGTGTATAAGAGTTCCTTTATAATTACTGCATTTGGTACAAGTGTCAGGAATATTGCTGGAGATATGGTGGAGTATTTCAGGAGTTATATAAACCCTTGTTAACCATTTATATTGAAGTAGTCTAAGTCTCGTATTTATTGTTTGTTTTTGTGCTCTTAAACATGCTTCACTCCAATCTTCTTCACTTATGTTTTTGTGCAGGTCACTCCTACCCTTTCGACATTTAATCTGTTATCGGTTAAAGGGCCCATCTCATGCAAAATCAAATTTTCAGAGCTTTCTACCTTTTAAGAGTGATGTGTGGACCTTGTATATGTAGCCGAAGTGTTTTTTAGATTGATTTGGCGTTTTTTTTTAACTAAGTGCATCGTATTTCTGCCACCCTCCCACGAGACAACGAACTAAAGCTGCTACAACGATGAAGCGGCAGATACACCTATGATGCGTTTGACGTAGCAGAAAGCGCTTCGCACCCACCCCCCTCCCCTGCTCCACCGCCTTCGCCCCACCTCCACCCACCTTGGCTGACAATTCCCACATGAACACCTAAACAAAAGCGACAGCAAAAGTTCATTGTTCTACACTGCAGTGTGCACAATATAATAAGTTTATCTACTAGTGTTTATTAATACTTTACCAATCAGTAATGTTCAGCTGATGTTGACGCGGTGCTTGAACTTCGTGCTCCTCAAAGTCCTCGTCCGATTCCGGGTCCAACACATGCGGCTGAACGCGCTGCATTGCCATTATGAATAAAAGTTTATTCCTACCACTATCAGGGCGGCACGTCTGTCTGCCCCTCCCTCCCTGAGATGGGCGGAGGAAGGGCGACTCACTCAGAGCCTACGTCACGTTTGGAGGGCGGAGCCTGTGCTTTCTCAGGACGGATGGAGGGATGAGCAATAGTCATTCATTCATAGTTCCTGGTCTGTGACTCTCTCCAAGAAATCAGTAAGATTTCATAACTATTGTGTAATGGATGTTCCAAAACCCAAACTGTGCTTGTTTATGTGCAGAAGATACAATGTGAAAAGAGTTATTTTGCATCAGATGGGCCCTTTAAAAGAAGTGTTTTTTTTGTTTGTTTTTTTTTACTATTAGTGAACAATCTGTACCACCAGCCATGCTCTATTTTCATATATAGACTAACATGTGCTGTCCCCCTCCCTCAGAGCCAGTGTCTAATGTGAGAGTCACAGTGAGCAGCTCAGACTTAGTGGAGTTCAACAGTTCTGTGACTCTCTCCTGTTCTGCTGATGGGATCAACCTGACAACTTTCCTCTGGTTCAATGGCACTTCTGAAGTTACACTCAGTGACAGAGTGCACCTCACTGATGGAGGAGCAACTCTCACTATAGCCACTGTGTGGCGCTATGACCAGGGACCATTCACATGTAAAGTGTCTGATCCTTTCAGTAGCAGCACCAGTGCCCCAGCAGAAGTCTCCATCAGCTGTGAGTAAAGCATGTCTACAGTTCAGATGCACAAACAATCCCATGTCCAACTCTAAACTGTGTATTTATATTTGATATTTTCAGATGGACCTGATGATGTCATTTTGAGGAGCTCTCCTTTACTTGATTATTATGAGGAAGGTTCAGACTTGTCTCTGTCCTGCTCAGCTGACTCCAGACCTGCAGCTCACTTTAAATGGCTTTTCAATTCAAAGCTGTTGTCTTTTACTGGAGCACAGATACAAGTGAAGAACATGCAGACGAACCAGAGTGGAGACTACAGCTGTCAGGCTTTCAACAGCAAAACTCTCAAATATACAACGTCTCAGCCTGTGAGGATCTCTGTGCTGAGTAAGAACTATTCCAGTGTCATACACCTGTCCTTCATCTACTTTTACATGACACCACAGTGGACAAAACATTCACAGCTTGTAAATTGTGTTTTTTATTGATAACATTTGTTTGCTGATTTTTTTCTTAATCTTCACAGGGAGAATCACAAAAGTTTCTGTTGTGCCATCCTCCAATGAGCCGATCGAGGGCTCCTCAGTGAACTTAATCTGTGATGCCTCTGGTTCCATCTTCACCAGAAACTGGTTGATAAATGGACAGGAGCTAAATCCTTCTGAAAACATTGTATTTTATGACCAAAAACGAGTCTTGTCCTTCAAAGTCCTGAACAGAAAAGACAGTGGAAGGTACCTCTGTGAAATCAGCAACCCCATCAGCTCTCAGACAGCTCTTTATGATCTGGAGGTTTTCTGTAAGTGTCTGGGTTCATTGTGTTTCATTCATTTACTGGAAAACATTTCCTTTAACAGAACGTTATTGTACAGATGGACCCGAAAATGTTCAAATCTCAGGTCCAAAAGAGATTCAAGTGAAGGAAACACTCACATTAACCTGCTTCAGTAACTCTGTACCAGCTGCTAAATACACCTGGATAAAGGATGGGACAGTTCTCACTTACTCATCTGAATATACTAAAACCATGGTTGGATCTTCAGATGGTGGAGAGTACATCTGTCGAGCTTCAAATCAAATCACAAAGAAAACATCTGAGGCATCACATACAGTGAATGTAAAGGGTAAAGAGTGGATTTATGTTTATTTTCCTGTAGTTCAGAATTTCTTGGTGGTCAAACAGGCAAAATTTTAGAGAAGATATGTTTTATCTTATATTTATTTAGCATTTAACTATAATACACACAGACATTTACATGTTGTACGTTGTAAGTACAGTATTTATCTGAAACGACTTTTGACCACAGCGAGTAACAGATTTTATTCTTTCCTGTTTAAAAATGGCATCATGACTTTTCTGCAAACCACTGTCTGAACAAACTGAAATGTTTTTTTTTTTTTTTTATAATAATTTTTATTTGCAAACTACATAGATTACAACAAATAGGAACCAAACGACATACAAGATACAAGACAGACATTACGACTGAACATTACATACAAATAGGAACAAAGATGACAGGGGTTGGTGACAGTGTGAACCTTATGTGCGTGTCTGTGTGTGTGTGCGTGTCTGTGTGTGTGTGTATATGCGTGCGTGTGTGTGTGTATGTGTGTGTGTGTGTGCACGCGTGTGCATACGTGTGTGAATGTATGTGTGCCGGGGGGGATAGACAGGCTATGCGGATGATTTAATGTTGACCTGTATTATTGCTATTTAATTTGAGTATTGAAAATTTGTTAAGTGTGTGTTGGCATTTTGCCTCAGATCCCCACTGAAGTGGGAGCAGGCCAAGCCACTCTCATGCCCCCCAAGGCGGGTGCGCGGGCCACCCCCAGGGCTCCGCATGTGGTCGCCCATCGACCAGGCCGGCCCACCCCCCAATGAACCACCTCCCGGTCTGAATGCTCCCCCTCCCTGATATATATGTACATGTGCATACATTCACACGCACACACATGCATGCACGCACCTGCCTGCACAGGAATGTGCACGCACATCCACATACACACAAGCCTACACACATACTCACACAATTCACACACATGAACCCACATTCATCCCTGGTTGACTTGTGATGCATTAAAAAAAAAAGTTGGGTGTGATGCATTAAAAGTATCAGGGAGGTAAGGAGCTTGGGGGTAGACCAGAGAGTGAAGCCAGCACAGAGGGGAGACCCTGAGGGGACGGGAGAGCACGCAACCGGGCACCCGTAGGTGGACCCCCACACCCAACACCCAGGTGACAGCAGAGAGGGCCCAGCCCGCTAGGGACCTGAGGCAGACAACTTTGTGCTGTGTTCCTAAGTCTGTTAAAGTTCTGTTTTATATAGCCTGTCTATCCCATCCCTGTTTCTTTATAAAATTAAGCGGTGTGTATGGCATTGCGTGAACTGAAATGTTCTGAGCACATAAGCCTCAGATGCAGGACAACACAGGATTACACACACACACACACACACACACACAAAACATGCAGGATCAATCAAAATACAACTATGAGCAAATGAACACTGAGGAAACACCGATAGAACATGGACAAAATAAAGTAAAAGTAAATTCTACAGAATATGTTTTCTTTAAATCATATGAACCCAAATCATCACTGGATCTGTGGAGTTTTCCTGTTTGACTCTTCACATGGCTGTGCTGCTCACAATAATTCAACATTCACCAGTCACAATGTGCACAGTCTGCAGTGACACTGAGAGGACACTAAGTGGTGCTGTGGTTAACTGGATCTCATTGTATTTCTTGAATAGGTCGGGGGTGTCCCTCAGCTGGAGCCATCACAGGGGTAACTGTTGCTTTATTAGTGGTCGTTGCTGGAGCTGCAGCCGGAGGGTTTTAGGTGTATAAACACCAGTAAGTTCAAAAAAAAAAAACATATCTTCAGTGTCTCATTTATAATATGTATGCAGGCCTCCTGTATACTGACTATGTTATGTTTGATTTGCATTTATTTATTTATTTATTTATTTTATTTTTTCAGAAAAGGCAGAAAGTTCAGGAATAACAGTAAGTATTACTGCATTTTATCAAATATTCTCAAAATAAAGTTTAAGTGAGATTACATCTCCACATCCAGGTCAGAATGAGCTGTATGTTTACGAGAATACTTCAAATACACACAACTCTAACAATGAGGAAGAAACTGTGTATGAGAATGATTTAAATCCATACAATTGAAACTTGTAACTCTAATCTCATTTTTACTCAAATTTCCTCATCACATAAATTATTAAGTGTTTTAGACTCTGTGTTTAACTCGAACAGTTCTGAATGTGTGTATTGTTCTGGAAATCTTTACATCAGTGATTTTTTACTGGGTTTAGGCTGTTCATAAATGGTACATCAGATATTTATTGTTAAGCAAAGTTATCACAACCTCTTGATTCTTTTTATCTTGTTTTTTGTAACTAGTTTGATTGCTCGCTGTAATCCTGTCATCCTCTGTAGGACACTCTGGCCTTGTACCCACATACGAGTCTATCGTTTCTATCAGTCCTAGTTTGTCATTCTACTCATTGTTGTGTGTTGACCCAGCCTTGTGTTGACCTGTCTCCAGATGAGACTAGGTCTTATCTTATGTGTGTGTATTATCCCTGTGCTTTATGCCCCCTGTGGGGTGTAAAGACTCTGTCTACATTGTTATGTGACAGTTTAGGGACAAACGAGTCTCTGTCAGGGACCGGCAGTTCTGTGATTTTATGCACAATTGCTTCAATAATCAGACTCATTGATTCAAAGCAACTTTTCAGTTCTTTTTTAATGTTTGCAGTCTGTTCCACAACACTACATACTGTAAAATACAACAATGTCTCTGCAGTTGGATTAAATAAACCTTGAACAACAGAGCAAAAACTGTTTAAAACTATGACATCAGTGCAGTGAAGTAGTTTTGCTGTTCATATTCATTCTTTCAGTATTTCTTTATACTGGTGTCTGGGATGTTGTTTAGTGCTAACCCATCTCTGTCAGGGTCACTTGCAGGCCATTAACAGTGAATGTAAAACTAAGTAAATATTTACAAATGTATTAAACAATGTAGTGGCTGATTGCACATGTTAAACTTAGTGAAGCTCTGTGAATAAAGTACAGCTCTAAGGTCCAAAGAGCAAAAGGTTGATCTTGAATCTACTAATGTGTCTGTCATTCATCTGTATAATATAATTTAATGATTACACAACACTTCCTACTAAATACTTCATATTACCACTGTGTCCTGATGAAACTGCTGATGCTGAAAACTACAGAAGATATGAGACTCCAAGTTTTTATTCTTTGTGCTATTTATGGTAAGAACTGTTTAAAACTATATTTAAATATTGAGTTTGATTGAATGATTTATATTGAATTATTAGTGAGTTATTTCATATGTGTGTGTAATCTCCAGGTTTGGCGTCTGGAGCTGGTGTGTTGCCTGACTCTGCGAATGCAGCTGAGAGAGGCACAGTCATGTTCACCACTTCACTGGCTCCAACACAAACTCCACTTATAGCAACAGGATGGTCGTTTGGCTCTACCGATATCATCACTTCAAGTTCTGCTGGTAACTTCACTGCTCCAGAGTATGTAGACAGGATCACTCGGTTCATCTCTACTGGATCTCTGGAGCTCCGGAACGTGGCTCTTAGTGACACTGGAGAGTAGTTGAATGTATATGGTAAGTGAAACTCCAGCAAATCCATAAAACATTAGTGCTAATAAATACATGTGTCTTAGTGCATATGTTCGTGCTTAAAACATGCGGAGGTGCATTGATTAAGCTTTTTTGTTACTTGTTACTGTTCTTCTGGAGTAAATTGTAAAATGTTTTTATGTCAAATTTCTCTGATTAGAAACATTTACAAAATTTTTATTTCAAGTCACTTTGTGTGTTTAAAAAAAAATAATAATAATAATAATAATTAATAATTAATAATTATTAATAATAATAATAATAATAATAACTCAGGAGAGTGAGGATCTCTGTTTTGAGTAAGTCAACAATTCTACATTTAAAGAAGCTATAAAACATTCAAAATCATCAAATCACAGAGAACATACTACAGTTCTTCTAGTTTAATTTTGAACTAATGATATTCTGATTTTATTTTGTTTTTCCTTCCACATAGAGAATTGCAAATATGTATGTCAAGTCCTCCTCCAATGAGAGAATCGAGGGCTCCTCAGTGAATTTAACCTGTGATGCCTCTGGTTCCATTTTCACCAGAAAGTGGTTGATAAATGGACATTAGCTAAATCCTTCTGAAAACATTGTATTTTATGACCAAAAACGAAGTCTTGTCCTTCAAAGTTCTGAACAGAAAAGAGTGGAAATCAGCAACTCCATCAGCTCTCAGACAGCTCTTTATGCTCTGGAGGTTTTCTGGAAGTGTCTGTTATGTTTCATTCATTTACTGGAAAACATTATTTCACAGATGGACCAGAAAATGTTCAAATCTCAGGTCCAAAAGAGATTCAAGTGAAGGAAACACTCAAATTAAACTGCCTGAGTGACTTGGTGCCAACTGCTAAGTACACTTGGATAAAGGGTGGGACTGTTCTCATTCACTCACCTGAATATACTAAAACCATGACTGGATCTGCAGACAGTGGAGAGCACATCTGTCGTTCTTCAAATCAAATCACAAACAAAACATCTGAGGCTTCACATACAGTTACAGTGCATGTAACAAGTTAATACAAGTAGATGAATGTTTATTTTTCTGTAGTCCAGACTTTCTTACTGAGGTTATTCTTTATAGAATATGAACACAATCAGCAGAATCTGTGGCATTCCTGTTTGGCAGCTCACATGGCTGAGCTGCTCAGGATCATTCAGGCTACACTTCATTAATAAAGTACAGCTCTATGGCTACAAATATCAATCTGAGAACAGTGTCACAGATACACCGGGATATGCTTCAACTGAGCTGAGAGCAGAACACATAGATAATAATTGAAAGTGTTAGGGTCACTGTCCTTATCTAACACGAACTGTTGTAAAATCCAACATTGTTCTTCCTGTTCACAGGTTCTTTCATTTCAGTTCTAGCCTTGCTGGCACCTGACACATTGTCACTGGAGTGTCTTCTGGAGATAAGAACAGTAAATCTGCATTGAGTCTCCTAAATGTGAATGAATAGCATCAAGTTGACTCTGTTGGTGTTTTATAGTAAAGTAAAGTTAGTTTTGTGCACTGTTCTGCAGGTTTCTGTTCAGGAGGTGGTGTATTATCACAAGGCTCTGTAGATGCAGCTGTGGGAGATGCTGTGATGTTCACCACGTCTCTTTATCCAACACAAAGGGTGTTTGGCACTAAAGCTTTCATCTGCTCTACTGTTCCTAACACTACTGCTCCAGAGTATGAAGGCACAATCACTCTGTTCATCTGTGCTGGATCTCTGGAGCTCAGGAACGTGCCTCTAAATGACACTGGAGTTATAACGTTGCCATAACGAGCAGATGGAGCTGTAAAGGATGGACGCACCAAATTAAACACATGGGGTAAGTAATGACACATTAATAAGAAATGAATTCTGCAGACAATAATGTATATAGTCTGTAGCTATACAAAGAACTGATTATAAAAGTCATGAATTGCACCGGTGATGCTGTGGTTTAAAGCGTTGCACATATATGGTTCCTACCACATTGATATTGTGGGCTCACCCTCAGTAAGTCTCCACCCACTCTCTCCATTTCATACTGCAGTGGTCCTGTCATATAAAAGGCCACAAATCTAAATATCATTTTACTGAATTCCTTGATTAATTTGTGGATTTTTGCTGTGGTTTAATGAGAGAAGTTGCCCTTATAATCAAAATACAACCTACCAGAGTTGTGTGGCACTTAAGTGTTCACATGTTTGCCATCTGTAGCACCCAGACAATTTGGAAATCCCCAGCACTCCCAAAAGTCTTGTGCAGTGGCTCTCCAGGATGCCTCTGTTAGTGGAGGGAACTGTGTCGACATCATTGTCTTTTCAATGGCACCAACTGTTGAGTGGACAATCTGGGCGACTGTAGCTCTTCCAAGTTTGTACTGGAAGGCCAAGATTTGAAATGTCTCTCCAGTTGCAAGGAACCTGAAACACAAAGAACAATGTACAATTAGTCTATTGATATTATTATGACTACTTTCTGATTTGATGTGGCATTTCCCTATAGAGGAAGATTGAAAGAAAGAGATGGAAGGGGCTGAGAGCCAGCTATGTCCGTTTCAAAAGACAAAAGGCACCAAGCAGCTCTGGAGCTGGACCCCAAAGAGAGTGGAAGTGGGAAAAAGAAATGGAGTTTCTCTTACCACACTTACAACAAAGAGGGTAAGATGCAAAAATCATTTTTATACCACACACACCATTAATGACATCACTATTATATATTTTACAGCGCACATACTTTGCTCGGTCAGTTTAGTGATAAAGACGTGACAGCAGTAGAAGAGGACGCGAAGGAGCCTCTAAATCTTCAGATGTAAGAGCTTCAAGAAGTTGCCCCCTCCCCCACAAGTACCATAGAATCTGAAGTCTTTAGAGACACCCCCACCCCATCAAGTGTTGCTTCAGGTGGAAGCACACTGTCATTTACAACAGGATACTGTAGAACTGGAACACCACCCATCCACCACCGGGTGCAGGCTCTCATAACTGGGCAGGTCAGAGCAGGTCTGCTGAGTCTACTACAGAGGAGAGGCTCCTTGAAATATTCTTCTGTTTTATACACACATATATATATATCATAATTAAAACAAATTAGTGCTCTGAAATGTATTTTTGAATCCTGGTGTTTGCCGTGATCAGCAGGCTTCTATTTACGTACAGACGGTAAATAGAAGCCTGTGCAGTGGGTTAGTTTCACTGTACAGCGAAGTCTGATATTCTCTCCCATTAAAAAACGGAGCCAGTACCGCGCACATACGTCCTGCTGGACATGTCGATGTCGCTGTCTTCGTGTCGGGGGTTTCGCCTTGGGTTTTGAAAGACACCGTGAGCAGATACACAAATCTCCGTGTCACAGAATTTTAACGTCTCCCATGACAAGAAAACCCTTGTGTTGCTTTAATGTAGGAAAGTGTACATCATTTTGAATCCGTTTCCATAGGTTTTCTGCCAAGGTCTGACTGGATATCAATTATGACAAGATTATGAAGTGTGCTCTTTTCTGAGAGTTTGTGGCTCTTAAAAGAGCCGTTGTTGTGAGTCGAGTCTCGGGGCGTCTTTACTTGGCCTTCTCGGTCTTCTTGGGCAGCAGCACAGCCTGGATGTTGGGCAGCACGCCTCCCTGAGCGATGGTGACTCCTCCCAGCAGTTTGTTGAGCTCCTCGTCGTTGCGGACGGCCAGCTGCAGGTGGCGGGGGATGATGCGGGTCTTCTTGTTGTCACGAGCCGCGTTTCCCGCCAGCTCCAGGATCTCAGCGGTCAGATACTCGAGCACGGCCGCCAGGTACACGGGAGCTCCGGCGCCGACGCGCTCCGCGTAGTTGCCTTTACGGAGCAGCCTGTGCACACGGCCCACTGGGAACTGCAGCCCGGCCCTGGAGGAGCGGGACTTGGCCTTAGCGCGGGCCTTTCCTCCGGTTTTGCCTCTTCCGCTCATGATTACACTTTAACTCAGTGAAGTGGTGAGAGAATGAATGTCCTCAGACGGAGCGCAGCGTATTTATGTGCGAGAGCGCGTGCGTTTCAGCGCCGCACCAATGAGCGGCCGCGCTCAGACAAGAGGAGGAGCTCTGACTTGAACAGAATTCTCCACGGAGGAGCATCAGTTATTATGCTGGACTATTTGGCCTGTACAGGATAGAATAATTTAGGCTGTCACGATTAATATATTCATAGTGATAATTCAAAACTATCACAGTCTTATTTTGATCATTATAATCATTATTTGGACTGTACAGGACTCAACTTCAGTCATCACCAATGTACATTTGGTTAAAAATGTTTTGAAAGTCAAAATTTACAATTGTTTGACTATTCACATAGGTGACTAAATAATCATTGACTAGACTAGAGAAATATTAAAATAATAATTAGCACCAGTGTGAAGTGAGATCATTTAACTTAAGGGGCTTATCATTTGTCCCGCTCCATAGGTCCAAACAAGAAACTAATGAGGTATGTCTGATCAGAGTCTACATGAGCTTCTAGCTTCCAGTCTGACCCGACTTAATGAGAGCCGAGCATATAGACAAGTCACAGTACACGGTCACACGTTCATGAGAAGGATCTACTGTTCCTGGAGAGGAGCACGCTGCTAATACTGTGCCTTTCTAAGTAATATTGACCAATATCACACATTGAGATCATAAAAACTACATGCCCAAAATGTTAGTACTAAGTTTTTTGTGAAATTTCCAGAGGCTCAAGTGACGTCACTAGAAGTGTTACATATTGTGTCTTTATGCACAAGTATATCTATTAAGTTGCAAACATGTCCAGAAGTAGACAGGTGTTGGGAAGAAGAAAAAAATAAGTAAGAGCTCTTTAGTGGAGTGTGTGGCTCTTAAAAGAGCCGTTGTGTGTGTATATTGTGGTGGAGCAGTTTACTTGGAGCTGGTGTACTTGGTGACGGCCTTGGTGCCCTCGGACACGGCGTGCTTGGCCAGCTCTCCGGGCAGCAGGAGACGCACGGCGGTCTGGATCTCCCTGGAGGTGATGGTGGAGCGCTTGTTGTAGTGCGCCAGGCGGGAGGCCTCTCCGCCGATGCGCTCAAAGATGTCGTTGACGAAAGAGTTCATGATGCTCATGGCCTTGGAGGAGATGCCGGTGTCGGGGTGGACCTGCTTGAGCACCTTGTACACGTAGATGGCGTAGCTCTCCTTCCTGGTCTTTCTCTTCTTTTTGCCGCCTTTCCCGGCGGTCTTGGTCACGGCTTTCTTGGAGCCCTTCTTGGGCGCAGCCTTGGCGGGTTCAGGCATGTTTCTGATCGGAATCAGGACACTGAGGAGACGGGAGCGCGGTCCGCTGCTTTTATCTGGGCCTCGCTGCGCTCTGATTGGTGGAGCCCGAACGCGCGCGGGATGTGCATGGGGTTATGGGAGGGGGCTGTGCAGTCTTCAGTGATTTTTGGAGGGAAACAGACTAAAGAAAACACCCCTCCCCTGTTTTGTTATAGAGATACTCAGTCCTCCAAGTAATTTTTGCCTTTAACTAAATGTGACGCACTAAAGCGTAAAGTCAGTCTCCACTGTCCACGATGAAACATGCCCCATTTTCACTGAATACTCAGTTTATACTTTCAGCGCTTCACAGGGAACTGAGTGTAAATCCAACGTTCCTTTGTTTTTGAGGACAAATAAAAATACTGACACGTGACGTCAGCACAATAACTCCAACCTCTGAATTCAACTTGGTTTCCAGCAGGCTGTACACTTCTGCAGAAAAAAACTTCCGAATAAGGCGACACCAAGTATGTTTTATTGGAGGAATCCTGGCGCAAACATGAATTTTATACACAAGGAAATGCACAAAATCTGCGCACCTGTGCATATTTTAGAGGGGGGTTAATACTTGGAATGGTTTCATACTGAATAGACGCTACTTCCGCTAAAGTACTTGCGTTCTTTGCGTGGATTCTATTTTGGTATGAAATGTAACGGAATAAACATTGGCAAGTACATGTTAATGCAAACCAAGGAAACAAACTGATTTGTTTGGCAACACCCGCCAAAAAACTAGTGGCTTAAACCGTTTCATATCCAAAAATAAACGTGTGTAACAAGGAGTTATAACCTCTAAACACCACGAGGATTAGCAAACTAAAAACAGAACTTGCCCTTCAAAAAAGTTGTGTGGCCCTGAAAAGGGCCGTTGTGTGTCACCAAGAGAAGTAGAGTTTAACCTCCGAAGCCGTACAGAGTGCGGCCCTGTCTCTTCAGGGCGTACACCACGTCCATGGCGGTCACGGTCTTCCTCTTGGCGTGCTCGGTGTACGTGACGGCGTCACGGATCACGTTCTCCAGGAAAACCTTGAGCACACCACGAGTCTCCTCGTAGATCAGACCGGAGATACGCTTGACACCGCCGCGACGAGCCAGACGGCGGATAGCGGGCTTGGTGATGCCCTGGATGTTATCACGGAGAACTTTACGGTGACGCTTGGCGCCTCCTTTCCCCAGACCTTTACCTCCCTTTCCTCTGCCAGACATGTTCACCTCTGAGTCAGTTGAATCACAAGATGACTGGACTCTCCGAGCGCACAGTCTTTATTCACTGATAGAGGACGTGACAGAGAACAGAGGCTCTCTGGCGCCATCATCTGGACAGTATGTGCACTGAAAAAAACACAGGTAGGATAAATTCAAATCAAAGATGAAGTGAACTCACATTCTCCCGCTAATTTTTCTTTATTTATATTCAGCAAATAAATAAAACTATATTAACTTTCACTCTTTGGTGAGATAAGAGTGTCTGTGCTGTTCTAGACTCTTCTCTTTGTGTTCACACGCTGCTTGTTGTTTTTGTGTATCGAGTATTGACACACTTCATGTTGTTACTGAATGAATACTGCAACATTGTGTTTTGTGGCACAAAATGGACCGATGCGTTTATAGTACAGGGGAGTGGGAATGTTACTTATTTAACTTTTAATTTAGTCGTTCTTTATGATCCTTATGTTGTAATTGTGTTAACTCCCTCTCCACACCACATTTTTCTCTACAGCATAACAAAGGTTTAGTGTTTCTCCAGCAGTTTATTGACGGCGAGCCTGACCCGAGCCTTGTCTTTGTCCGCATCGTATCCCGAGGCGGACAGGGCATTCTTGAGCGCGGCCAGGGACACGCCGCTGCGCTCCTTGGAGGAGGACACGGTTTTGACGATGAGCTCGCTGACGCTGGAGCCGTTCTTCTTGGCTTTGGCGCTCTTCTTCTTATCTAACTGTTGTGTTGAGTTTAATGCGCCTTAAAGTCCGGTTCGGTTTATTTGTGAAAAAAGTTTGAAAATAGACCATTCAGTGAGCTATAGTCATTGAATGGTCCTGTCGTGTGGAAAATACATAACCGTTCTTCTTTTTTTCACAGTGATAGGTATTGGTAGGTACTGTAACATGGTCTCAGATGAGGTATGTCTTTTTACTTGACAATGTCATTTTGAGTTCACGGTTTGTAGCACAGCAGGAGGATACAGCACTCTACTCCACACTGCTGCCCAGTCGTCATGTGTGAAGCGCTGGGATGCTATAGTTTTAAGAATGCATTTATTCACTACATACAGATGTTACAGCACATCAAATGGACGATCAATGGAAAAAGGAGACCAGAGGGATGCATGGAGAAAGTCTGGAGAAAGAGATGCTGGTTTGTCAACACCCATTAGCACCACCCAAACCCTGCCTCTTTGCTCCTCAGTGCCCCAGGTAAGCAACTCTCACATGAAATCACAGTGCAACTATTCATCATGTATGTCTCTACCAGTGATTTCATTTTATCCTTAAATCTTAAATCTAATGCAGTATACAAGCATTGCCTCATGAAGATGAAGATGAAGATGATGGAACCTAACTGTCAGATGTCTGACAGGTTTGGTGGGAGTACCCCAAAATATTCTTAGGCTTTGTGTCCTTTTAAAAAATGATTAAAGCTGTGGTAAAAAGTGGTACAGTAAAAATGCTGAATTCAAGTGCAGTTTTTATTTGAGTAACATTTATCATGTTTACTTAGTGAAAAGCATCTTTGATGATGACTGATAGACAATGACCGGTCCGTTGAGCTGACCATATCTGGGACAACAAGGCCTGTCATAGTTCATCTGTATGAGCCAATGTAAGTACAGAGGTGTCTGAGTGACTGAGCACGCCTGGGAAGAATCATGTACAGTCATCATCATGTCACAACAGCCATCATGAGATGCTTCTGACAAAGACTGAAGATACCATTGAAACATAAGAGAATACATTATCATCTCTTATCTGTATTTCTAATATGAATGAACAACTAAATGTAAATGATACTGTTTTTTTTTTTTTTTTCCAACAGCTACTGTTCACAAGAGGAGCAGAAAGGAATACAGTCATGTCCATTTACAAGTACTTGTAAGTAATTTTAAGATATTATATTTTACAACAGTGTTAAAAACACTCAAATGAAATAAAACAGATACTAAGATTATTATCACACTGCCGCTACTAGATTGATGTGAAAGGGCATTCACTCTGAGAGCCGTGCACTTGGGCCGGAGTGAATTCCACAGCCACATTCTGAACTACAGCAAACTGTCACCAGAGAAGTGAGAGTGTGTGCGTATTCACGGGGCTCTGTCTTCATGAAGCGAGTTGTCTTCAGCAGTCAACTGATGACCTCTCGTGTGTGTGTGTGTGTGTGTGTGTGTGTGTGTGTGTGTGTGTGTGTGTGTGTGTGTGTGTGTGTGTGTGAAACCAGAACTAAATCTCATGTACACTGAGGTTGGTCCACAGAGCACATGTAACATATGCAAAAATAATCTTAACATTTCCCTTTGTTGTTGTTGTTGGTTTTTTTTCAGCGTAGTACAATTCTGGATGGTTCTGAGTAGCTCTCCATCCATCCATTTTCGTCCGCTTATCCGGGGTCGGGTCGCAGGGGCAGCAGCCTAAGCAGGGACTCCCAGACTTCCCTCACCCCAGACACGTCCTCCAGCTCCTCCGGGGGAATCCCGAGACGTTCCCAGGCCAGCCGAGAGACATAGTCCCTCCAGCATGTCCTGGGTCTTCCCCGGGGCCTCCTCCCGGTGGGACATGCCCGGAACACCTCCCGAGGGAGGTGCCCAGGAGGCATCCGGAACAGATGCCCGAGCCACCTCAGCTGGCTCCTCTCGACGTGGAGGAGCAGCAGCTCTACTCCGAGCTCCTCCCGTGTGACTGAGCTCCTCACCCTATCTCTAAGGGAGCGCCCAGCCACCCTGCGGAGGAAACTCATTTCGAGCGCTTGTATCCGCGATCTCGTCCTACCCAGAGCTCATGACCTCCTTGAACCGTCACCTTATCGTGGTGGAGGGGTCTGAGTGCCCGAATGATCCCGGGAGCTATGTTGTCGGGGGCTTCATTCCCCTGGTAGGGTCACCCAAGGCAAACAGGTCCGGGGGGACGGGTCAGACGAAGAACGGTTCAGAAGCCCTGTATGACAAGTGTACCAACGAGGCCAGTTACGTCACCCGGATTGGCGTCACCGGGGCCCCACCCTGGAGCCAGGCCTGGGGTGGGTGCTCGTCAGCGAGCACCTGGTGGCCTGGCCTTCCCTCATGGGGCCCACCACCCGCGGGAGGATCCATATGGGGCCGGTGCAGAGAGATCTGGGCGGCAGTCGACGGCGGGGGCCTCGGTGACCAGATCTCTGGACATGGAGACTAGCTCTGGGGACATGGAATGTCACCTCGCTGGGGGGGAAGGAGCCTGAGCTTGTGCGGGAGGTTGAGCATTACCGACTAGATATAGTCGGCCTCACCTCCACGCACAGTTTGGGCTCTGGAACCCAACTCCTTGAGAGGGGCTGGACTCTCCATTTCTCTGGAGTTGGCTGGTGTGGGCCTGCTCATTGCCCCACAGCTCAGCCGCTGTGTGTTGGAGTTCACCCCGGTGAACGAGAGGGTCGCGTCCCTGCGCCTTCGGGTCGAGGACAGGTCTCTCACTGTGGTGTCGGCCTACGGGCCGAACAGCAGTGCAGAGTACCCGGCCTTCTTGGAGTCCTTGGGAGGGGTACTAGACAGTGCAACAACCGGGGACTCCTTTGTTCTCCTGGGGGACTTCAACGCCCACGTGGGCAACGACAGTGACACTTGGAGAGGGGTGATTGGGATTTACTCTGAGTAGCTCTTTAAAATATAATTGAATTGAATTTTCTTATGCTCATTCCTAACAGCTTAAAATTGATTTTCTGTTTATCGATTCATGAATCTGAACATGTACCATCCTGTCATCATGAATGAAGCAATAAGAAGAAAACTGTGTCCCCTCTGCTGTGTTCCAAGTGTACTGCAGAGTATGTCCCCTAGAGAAAAGCTCATAAAAGCTCAGAATTGCTCATAAAAGTCGAGAATACTTTAACTACTAAAATCATGTTGTTCCCCCCCAGCTCACCCAGTGCTTTCATTTGAAAAATAGACCATACTGCCACCTGCTGGAAATGTCCTGAAGCTAAAAGCAAATGAAGATGAAGAACCTTACTGTTGTCATCATGATACAAATGTGTCTATCAGAACAATCTCTCAGGTGTCTGGTAGGTTTAGTGGCAGTTCTCCAAAATGCTCTTTGGTGTTGTAGCATTTCAAAAATAATCAAAGCTGCATTTTTATTGACATTTGTGCAGTAATCGAATTGATACTGTTTCATGATTCATATTCATAGTGTTTTGCTGCTGTATAATTTGGTTGTTGATTTTATCAAACAATATAGATAAGATATATTTTATTTTCAATATTTTCAAATCTAAAATCATGTCTTTTTTTTTTTTTTTTTCTTTCTTCAACTAGAATAAAAAGGCTCATGGATGAATGTCATGGGGGGCTGTGCTGAGGAGAGGCATCAGTACAGTCAAACAACAACACAAGAGGCATATTGAGAGCAGGTTTAACACCACCACAAAGCTTAGGCAGCTCTGGGAGGGCATCAGGGCCATCAGACTATAAGAGGAAATCACGACCTCCCTCAGCTGACTGTCCCACCTTATCTGAGGAACACACGAGGAGGCATGTGTTCAGGACTGGGTCTAGAGTCGCCATAGTCCCCGTGTCTAAACCACTACAGACCTGTGGCACTCAATAAAGATTTTACAAAGTGAAATTTAATAGCTTCTAAAAAATTATATTTTTGTTGTAAGTTTTACTACTTGTAAGAATGTTTTGAAGGATTCTGGACATCAGTATCACAGCTACAAAAATATGAATAAGCCTAAATGACAATAGAGTAAACAGATTTATTTTACTACTCAAGTGAAGGGGAGTGTTTGTCTCAATAGATATACTTGATACTCTAGCCTATTGCATATCCAAAACATATCTATTCATTTGAGTGGCAAAGTGAAACAAAAAACATTCATAATGTACAGAATGTGTGGCTGAATCAGGACAAAAACAGACGAAAAACAAAAATGGTTACATAAACCTCAAGAGTTCTGAAGCAAGCAGTGTTGTTAATAATGAAGGTGTCTATTCAGAGTTCATGTAGTTTGGAATGCACAGCACTTTTAAAGTACTCTTTTTTGTGCTAATACAATATTCAAGATATCAGCAGAATTGATAAAATTGTATTAAACTAGTGTTTGAACTTTTGAGTTCCAAACCAGGTTCACCAGTAGCTCCTGAATCCCACTTGATTAGCAATACATTTGTTAGGAGAAACAAATCCTGAATGCAGTGCAGTGAAACAACATTATTATGACCTCATGAAATTGTTCAGATTAGGACGTCCACTCACTTAGTAGTGGCGAGCAACTTCTGGAGGAGCAGAGCATAGTTTCTCTAAAGATAAACTACAGAGACATGGCTGCCAATTTACATACATCATGTGATCAAATAGCACAATGCACCCTTTCATACATTGTAAAAGAAAAAAAAAACAATACATAAAGTGCTAAAAACCCTACTTTTGTTTAGACAATAACATTATAGCATGGTTTTAATATTTTGAGTCATTATTTAAAGGAAAATTCAGAAACTTTTCTCAGAGAGGGTCTTAAATATATTTATCGTATTTGTCTTCTTTCTCTCTCGATTCATCTCTCTCTATCGACACTTCTCTCTTTCTCTCTCTCTCTCTCTCGACATCTTTCTCTCTCTGTCTCAACACTTCTCTCTCTTTCTTGACACCTCTCTCTCGATTCATCTCTCTCCACACATCTTTCTCTCTCTGTCTCATCTCTCTCTCTTGACACATGTCTCTCTCAACACATCTCTCTCTTGACACATCTCTCTCTTGACTCATCACTCTTTCAACTCTTCTCTCTCTCGACACATCTCTCACATCTCTCAACTCATCTGTCTCTCTTGACACATCTCTCTCTCTCTCTCTCGACACATCTCTCTCTCTCTTGACACATCCCTCTCTTTCGACTCTTCTCTCTCTCGACACATCTCTCACATCTCTCAACTCATCTCTCTCTCTCAACTTATCACTCGCTCTCAAGACATCACTCTCTCTCGACTCATCTGTCTCTCGATGCATCTCTCTCTTTCAACACATCTCTTTCTCAAAACATCTCTCTCTCTCGACACTGCTCTCTCTCTCTCTCGCTTTCTCGCTCTCTCGACACACCGTTAGTTTTCTCCTGGTGGCACAACCTGCTTGTTTCTTGTTTCTATGGAGATTTAATGTCATACTGTGAAACATTTTGGGCAATGCAATAACCTTGAGCAATAATACTTCTATTACTACTGCTGCTGCTGCTACTACTGCTCATACTACTACAGCTACTACTATTACTGCTACTGCTATGGCTACTACTTCACCCATACTCACTACTTCTGAAAGAGCAGCGCCACCACCTTCTAAATTGCTCTTTCTCTCTCTTTCTCTCTTGACTTATTTGCGACATGCAAATGCTAGCCGCTGCCCCCTTTTGTCCACTCTGCCTATGGCGACTGTTGCTCGGATACCCTGAAGGATTCTCCCTCACAGCTCCTGAAGAACACAAAGGACTGGTCTTTTAAATAGCACAATAAGTCAAAGTGAAAGACCAGAGCCAGCCCACACCCAGCTCAGACTTCCATCTACTTTGAGAGAGACATGGTGGAAGATGTGAGAAGTTGGACGATGTTTTAGGTTGAGGTAAAAGTTAGGATGCTACTGAAGATACTGTGGATGCTGTGTGCCATTTGGAGTACAGTGGTGCAGGGTAAGTGTAGATGCCATCTTAATTTGTCTTTCAATTTTGACTGAGATGTTGGTAATTTGCACATACCTCAGCTGTGAATATTGAAATTATGCACTAGTATAGTTTTAAAGCTCTTACATTACACAAAACTGACTCTTGTGTGCTTTAGGCCATGTTATAATGTTGTAAAACATATTTTGTTTCATTCACACATGTTTTTGTTTTTTTTATTTTTATCTGTCAGTCTACATCTGCAAAGCCCAATCTTGCGATATCAATTGGTAGTTATTAAGTTAACAGCTAAAGTTGTGTGTTATGCATGTGTGAATGAAACAAAACACCTTGGCATGTGCCCCATTTACTTTGGTGAGTGAACTTGTGGGTAAAAACATTAAGTTGCAGTCTAACTTATTGGTTGACAATCCAAAAAAATAAAATAAAAAATAAAACATTGGCGGGTCATTAATAAATATGCTGGTAATAATAATCCTAACTTCGGCTATTTAACACCACTTATAAATAATCGAGACTTCAGCCCTGGTCTTAAAAGTGCAATTTTTCAAAGGTGGTATAGTTTAGGAATAAAAGTTATTGGTGATCTTTTTGATAGTAATGTTATGTCATTTGTGCAAGTCCAGAACAAATTTGGAGTCGCTCAGAGGGACTTCTTTGCTTATTTGCCGTTTCGTCACTTTATCAGTTCAAATTATAGTGCTACCCATACGAATATGCAGATGGATCCTACTGAAAAAGCCATCGTTAATGCAAATTTGAAGAACAGCGTCATTAAACAGTTCTACTCAGGTTTGCAGGGACATAATCAACGTAATATTAAAAAGTTGACTAATGGTTGGGAAGAAGATCTCCAATGCCAACATGAAGAACATAGTTGGAAGGACAGTATCCGTTAACTCATTCACTATTTCTCAACAACAAATATAAAGACACCCAATTTAAAATTTTACACAGGCAGCACAGAACACAAGTTTTTCTGAGCAGGATAGACCCTAGTAGATCACTTTATGTCTTAAATCTAGCAACAGATGGGACTTAGTTACTCTGTCTGTGGACTTGCCCAAAAATCTCCAAATTCTGGCAATGTATAACTAAAAAAATAAGCAACATTGTGAAATTAAAAGTAGCAAAGGGTCCTGGTTGGTTTCTGCTGGGGCTGCCACCTTTAAACAAAGTATCAGACAAAAGTAAATTAAAATTAGTGGCTAAATTACGATTTCTGGCATGGAGGTGTGTGCTGTTTAACTGGATTCATGAGAAACCACCTACTGTCACCCAGCGGTATAAAGACATTTTTAGAGTCTTACCCATGGAAAGAGTCAGTGCAAAATTGAAAGATAATGATAATTTCTTTAGGAGTTGAATCAGCCTCTGATTGATTACTTGCCCAGTGATCTCAGTATCATTTTACAGAGGTACATGCTCAGTGTTGTGGCGGGCTGTTGGTTTGCCTGTTTGACCAGGTCAGTGTGTCTTGCTCAACTGGGAAATATTTATGTAATGAGGAAAACTCAGACATATGCTCAGACTGCTCTTTGTTTTGTGTGTTGTGTTAAAATGTTGGAAACTTAATGAAATATGTTTTTTTTTAAAAACCAAAAAAAAAAACCCAAAAAACAAAGAAACAAAACACAACTGCAGGTCTGTTTTTTATGAGGAAACGACATTATAACAGATCAGAAAATAGTGTAATGTAGACTTGTTTAATGTGGCTTTAGATAATGATTCAGATTAGAGGGAGCCCTTTTAAGTTTAAACCAACTGGACTTCAGCACTGAAACTGGCAATCCAAATGAGAGACTAATTTTTCAAACAAAATATCAAATGGCTGAATTCTTTCTATCTACTCAACTGCAGTGTTGGGAAGGTGACTTTTAAAATGTATTTCCCTACAGATTACAGATTACATACCCCAAAATGTAGTTTGTAACATAATCCATTAAATTACTTAAAGTGAGTAAAGTAATCTGAATACTTTGGATTACTTGATATTGTCATGCTTTTTAAACGACATGAACATAGCAACCACATCCTGAATATTCTTGTTTGTTCTCTTCAAATTCTCTGTTGAGCCCAAGTCTCCATGAACAGGCTTTTGTTTACTGTAGAGAAGCAAAGACTAGGATATGTTAAAATATAATGTTTTGTCTGCTTAAAGACAATAAAAAGCCCAGTCTTTACTTAACCAGATTAAAAATATTATTGATAGAGAAATGATTTGTGTATGAGATCACCTTAAATTATGTCCACCTACTGTTTGGTGTCATATTGTTTATTAAAAAAATAAATAAAAATCACTTTCAGTACAAACATAAAGGCACCAGCCCAGTAAAAATCTGTAATATTGGATGTTTTTTACTCAAAATGATGCAGAATCAGATTATTATCAATGCCAATTATTAACAACCTTGTCCATTGTGTGACCGACACCACCAATGTTAACAAGATGTTTACGTCGCTCCTATTGCTGTGTTCTGTTTGGGTTTCCAGCAATGAATTACAGAAATAAAAAAATATTAAATTTAAAAAATGGATATAGCCCAGAATGTGAAAACAGGAAAATACCGCCATGTAATCCATTTATTTCAACAAAGTAACTGTAATCCAATTACCACTCACTGAAACAGTAACTGTAACTGAATACAGCTACTCATAATTTGTACTCTGATTACATAATGCCAGTACATGTAATCCGTTACTCCCCAACACTGCTCAACTGCCATGGTGAAATTGTACTTTTCAGAGTACTACTAGCAGCAAATATTTACTGCTCCTTGAGTTGTATTGACTTCAAAAATGTGTCTGATAAAGGGAATTGTTGTTTCTGCTAAAAAGTTTTGTTTCCTCCAGCGAGCTCTTCCTGTCCAATGGGAGCCCAGATGGAGCTGTCGTCTGAGCGCTGCCTCTGGCTCTCCACACAGGCTGCATCCTGGTCCCAGGCCCTGGACTCATGCAGACGTCAGGGAGGAGATGTGGCCAACGCTAACACCATCCAACTGCAGAGCTTCATCCACCACTCTTTCCTAGTGTACGTTTGCATGACGGTGCCACAGCCTGTAATACTGTAATACTGTAGGGAGGTTCAGTGTTTGGCCCAAATGGTGCACTGTGTCACTTTTCTGCTGGAGGGTCCACCACCTGCTTGAATGAAATGTTTGTATAAATGGAGCAGGTGACACTTTGGTGGTTTTCAGACTCTAGAATGTGATGATGTTATACTCTCAAGTGGGGGGCAAGAGCCAAATGCAGGGGCGAATCTAGAACCCCTAAAATCACCCCTAAAATGAAGAGGCCTTTGTTATTTTACTGAGCTGACTGTTTTCTTAGCCTGAGAGTGACTTTAGTATCTGCACATTTATGAGTTTATTTGAGATCTCTTTCTCTCTCTCGACACATCTCTCTCTCTCAACATCTCTCTCTCTAGCTCTCGACACATCTCTCTCCCAACACATCTCTCTTGACACATCTCTCTCTCGTGACACATTCCTTGACATATCTCTCTCAACACATCTCTTTCTACACATTTCTCTCTCTCTCTCTCTCTCTCTCTCGACACGAATCTCTCTCTCTCTTGACATATCTCTCTTGACACAACTCTCTTTCTCTCTTGACACATCTCTCTTGACACATCTTTCGCTCTCTCTCTCTCGACACATCTCGATCTCTCGTAACACATCTCTTGACATATCTCTCTCTGTCTCGACAGATCTCTCTCTACACATTTCTCTCTCTCTCTTTCTCTCTAAACACACATCTCTCTCTCTCAACACACCTTTCTCAACACCTCTCTCTTTCGGCACATCTCTCTCTCGACACATCTCTCTCTCTAGACACATCTCTCTTGACACCTCTCTTTCTCAACACATCTTTCTCTCTCTCGACACATCTCTCTAAACCAGTGCTTCTCAAATAGTGGGGCGCCCCCTGGGGGGGCGCGAGGATCCGTCAAGGGGGGCGCGTTTGACCTCGGGGAACATGCTTTTTTACTTTTTTATTTTGATTTTTTTTTACTGTCTTAAGGGCCGTTCACACCAAAGCGTCAAAAAACGCCTTGTCGCCTCTATTTGGAGCCTTTGCATTTGAGTTTAGACGCCCCCGACGCGCGTCTTTGACGCCGTGGACGAACGGGACAAAAATACTTGACGCGCGTCCGTTGCCCT
Source organism: Boleophthalmus pectinirostris (assembly GCF_026225935.1). Taxonomy (NCBI): domain Eukaryota; kingdom Metazoa; phylum Chordata; class Actinopteri; order Gobiiformes; family Gobiidae; genus Boleophthalmus; species Boleophthalmus pectinirostris. Next base: position 4,447,466 of record NW_026571047.1, read on the forward strand.
GGAAACAAGAGCCCGGTCCCGCTCTTTTCCCGAAACAATGTCAGACCAGACTGAGAGAGTGTTTTTATGACATAAAACATCAACGGAGGAGATCGGGTCGACGACTGGGGCGTATATATATTTATACTCCACTAATGACGCTGGATCAGTCCCGGTCTAGTCCTGGTCTAATACCGGTCTGGTCCTGGTCTAATCACGGTCTAGTCCCGGTCTAGTCCTGGTCTAATCACGGTCTAGTCCCGGTCTAGTCTTGTTTAGTCTCGGTCTAGTCTCGGTCTAGTCCCGGTCTAGTCCTTGTTTAGTCTCGGTCTAGTCTCGGTCTAGTCCTGGTTTAGTCCTGGTCTGGTCCTGGTGTAGTCCTCGCGATCGGCTCGGTGATTGTGGCGTATATATTTATTCTCCGTTCATGTTTGTGGTTCTCGTTCTGGTTCTCGGGTTTTTCTTCCTGATAATAACGTCACTGCGTCACTGGATACTCGTCCCTGATTGGTTGACGCGGCGCGTCTGACGCGAAAAGTTCAGCATTTTCAACTTCTTGACGCTGACGCCTTGGACGCGCGTCTTGGCCGCTGACGCCAAAACGCTGAAGACGCGCCGCGCTGACGCCAGATTCGCGCCGCGCTGACGCCGAAAACGCGCCGCAAAAACGCAGGACGCTCTAGTCGCGCGTCCACATAGACTTTACATAGAAAGTGGACGCTTTGACGCTTTGGTCTGAACGGGCCTTTAGAATAAAGTGCAATTGCACTTCCACTACATTAGGGGGCAGTGGCGCTCTCATTGGCAGAGTGTGCGCAGGGAGCATGGATTGCATTCGGTGGTGTAGGAGTTTTGTTTGCACTGAGCATGCGCGCTTTGCACACAGCACAGAGTTTGAGTATGAAGTGTAGACACGAAGTGTAGCAGACCCTCAAAATATTTAACAGGGATGAGAAGACAGGCGGAGAGAGACGGAGATAAAGAGACAAACGAAAATCTCCCGAAAGCTAAGACGAGGAAATATGACGAAGCGTATGTAGCGCTTGGCTTCACTGTGACTACGGTGGGAGACGAGGAAAGACCCGTGTGTTACTGTGTCTAAAAATGTTGGCAGCGGACAGCATGAAGCCCAATAAATTAAGGCGTCACTTAAATACATTACACCCCAATCACTCTGATAAGCCACTTGAGATTTTTCAGCGAAAACGTGCCGAATATTGCCGACAATCGTCCCGCTTTGTGACTGCTACTTCAGTAAACCAGTGAGCGTTGTTGGCGTCATATAAGGTGGCAGTGTTACACAGAGTTGTACTTATAACAATTTTATAGACAAATGATACTATCTATAGTCACGCGGGGGGGCGCGAGATGTTTTATTCGTCCTAGGGGGGGCATGACAGAAAATAATTGAGAAGCACTGCTCTAAACACATCTCTCCCTCGACACATCTCTCTAAACACATCTCTCTCGACACACATCTTTCTCTCTCTCTACACATCTCTCCCTTGATACATCCCTCTAAACATATCTCTCTCGACACAATTCTCTTGACACATCTCTCTCTCTCTTGACACACATCTTTCTCTCTCTCTCTCTCTCTCTCTCTCTCTCTTTTTTTTTTTTTTTTTTTGCACAGAAAAGGCAGTGAGTGGATCTGGGTCCAGAGCACACAGAGTGGACTGACTCCATCGTGGCAGGACAGAGGACAAACAGAGGGAATGTGCCCACAGATCACTTTAGGAATACTGGGAAGAAACAGGAAATCTGTGTGTGCTGGACAATACCGCTTCCTCTGTGAGAAACTCCTGACAGGTGAGACTAAACCAATGATTCAACTACCTGTAAATGAAGAAATACAGCCCTACTATTTTAGGCAAGGAAGTATCAACTACTGAATGTTTCCATCTAGCCTGTCTCTGTCCTGTGCGGTTGATTTGTGCTGTGCAGATGTGTTGCCGTCTCCAGACAGCTTCCTGACGGGCCTGGTCCTCATGAGTGGAGTCTATGCACAAACACAAGTCCAGGTGCTCTCGAGGCCAGCTGATGTGGCACAGAATACTGTGGAGGTGAGTCACGATTTCTCTTCCTCATCTAAAAAATAACAAGGAGGGCAGTTAAGAATTCCATTGTATATTTAGATATTTATTTGTCAAAATTATAGAGCTCACAATTATGGTGGCAATATTAAAAACGCTAAGACCATAAAAACATTTTCCATACAGATAGACTTGGAGATAGACTTTTTTGACATACCCAAGTTTTAGCCAAAGCTACATTTCCTTGAAAACAAGTAGGAGGAGACCTTTCTCCCCTGCCAAATTAGAGTCAGGTTTGTGGAGATCCAAGCCCACTCAGAGTAAGGACGTGTTTTCATGTCAATAAACACAACCAAAAACATCCAAAATTTTCAAATTGGTGCTGTAGTCTAATTTAACCAGACACTGTAGCCCTCCACAGGCCTTTTCTTTAATAAAAAAAAATGCAGTGAGTTTTGCACATGGAGCTTTCAACAAAAGTGATCTTAGGGATTTCTGAATAATTTTAGTATAATCTGATATTGATCGTCATATTGCTATTGCGTTCCAGATGCAGTTGTTCCCAGGCCTATGGTTCAGTCATGCTGGCCAGCTCTTCTCTGTGGAGTTGGTGGTCCAGCCCAGTGCAGAGGTGACCCAGGCTCGAGTCCAGATCCTCCGGCCATACTGCAGCCCTGACCTCCACCTCGTACCACCAGGTATGTCCCCACACGAGTCACTTTTCTCTATGTGTCTCTGTGTGTCTGTTAAATTGTCTGTTTAGGTTTCATTGACTCTGATCTATATATGTTATACACATACATATATACACAAAGATTTTGAGCTTTTAAACATGGTAGAACTTTATTAATCCCCTAAGGATGTGTATGGTCTACATCCAATGGCATAATGGTTTTATGGTCAGATAATCAGAAATTATGTGTTAGCTTTAACATAATGGCAAAACTCTGCTCTGAAGTTGTTGAGATGTGAAAAGCTCTTCTAAACTCACTGCTGGGATTAATTAGGCTGCTTAGAATAGGTAAGTGAGGAATAACTTTGGGCCACTGCAAAGCGTCCAAGTCTTAATACATTTGCCAAATCTCAGAGCTGTGAGTGTATATGTATTTCAGGCAACATTTTTTGCTGTCACCTCCAGCATTAGTTATGTAAGGCCTCAACCAATATATCGGTTGGCAGATATTATCACACTTGGAGGCACTTGGAGACATATCGGCTATCAGCCTAAATCTTGCAGATAAGGCAATTATGTCAATTTAGTCCAATTTACAGACAGATATCAGTATTTATCTGCAGAGTAATTTGTCTGTGACGCCGTATTATCATTATTATTATTATTATTATTATTATTATTATTATTATTATTATTATTAATAATAATAATACTACTACTAATAATAATACTAATAATAATAATAATAATAATTTCCTTACACATAACCACATACGCACATACTTACACAAGTACATACATAATTTAAAGCCGAAACGCTGTACTGCCCCTGAACGCACCCCCAGAGGCACGTCACTCACGTGCACTTGTTTACACCCGCAGCTGCTGTCAACATACTAGATTATATTCTTTTTATGGACAATCTTTCTGGGTCAGGATTAAAAGGACACTTACATAGTGAAGACTTGAGATGTCTGTGTGAGCGGCATATATTGTATTTTTTTTTTTTTTCGCCATATATTGTATAAAAGAAGTGGACTAAGTGAGTGTGACGTCACCCATAGCGTTTAGCGCCACTCAAATGAAGCTCGTGATGTTCACGGAGCCAGACTCTGTGTTAGGAAGAGGATTTTTTTGACGGACAAACTAGCAAAAACAAAACTCAGAATCATGTAGAGCGGGTTAATACGAACATTTTAAGACCAAAATGACGAGGCTCACTGCTGCAGTTACAGAGAGAGGGGAGACAAGATCCTAATGTAAGTCAATTGGAGCCAGAGTCAGAAGGAGCCGGAAAAGCCTCTTTGCGAACTTTCTATTTGGCTCACGGCAGCTAGTGCGTTAGCTATGTCCACTCATATATACGGTCTATGATGAGTGGTAAGTGCAAATGTGTCGGTTTTGATGCTACTTTTGGTTCTTTCTCATTGTTAACACATAAACAGCCTGTTTTCTCTGACATTGGCTTACTGCAAAGTGACTATAGTGGCTGTGTATATGTTTTTGGACCTGCATTGATATGTAAATGAGTTGCGAATAGAGCAGCATTTGCCGCTAAAGGCTAACAGCGGTAGCTTACTTACCTTTTTTTACTGGCCAGAATGTCATGCTCAAATGGCATTAGTCCTACCTATTGTCTTTAAATCTGACTGTAAAGAGTCAGAATAACAATAAATATAGCCTAAATAAACCCAATTTTAAATTTAACAGAAACAAACCTAAGTTTTATAACCAACTGCAGATTTATAGTGAATTTTTACATCACTAAATATATCGGATTTTATATTGGCTATCCGCGCTTCCAACTTCTGTTTTATCGGTATCATATGCTGCAAAAAAAAAAATCCATATCGGTCAGGCCATAGTAAAGAGCATAATTATGTGTTGTCAGGTTGCATATCTCTGCTGAACCCCTTCAGTGCCTGTTCTGCTGTGCCTCTGTGTAACACCACTGGTGGCTGTGGCCTGGCCCTGCACTGGTGCCCCCTGTTGGAGACCTGCATACCCAGCACCCGGCCCTGTAGTCCTTATGACCCCGCAGCCCAAAGGCGTGGGTTCACTCTGCCACCCAGGCACCCCTCCTCTGCGGGCGCACCCCTGTATCACCTGGCAGCAGATCTACCCCTGACTGTAAGCGCCAGCCCCCAACCAACTACGCTCAGTGTAAGTATAAAGAGACACTTTTCTGTTGAGCAAATACCGTTTATCAGAAGGATGTTTGGGAAAATAACATAACATCTGGTTCTTGTTCTACCTATTTTTTTCAATGAATGAATGGATTTATTTTTTAATTAAACAGAAATGAGGTGCCTTTTTTTCTGAAACCTAATCATATAGCTCAGTTTAGACCAAAAAACAATTGAAATGCATGCAATCTATATTTATATATTGCACTGTGTAACTTTTCCAGGGGAGAGTAGGCAGTCGGCGTTTCTCCATGAACATGTTATTGGTTCGCCTGGAATATTCCCCAGTAAAGCATGAAAAAAAGGGGTGTTTTTATTCCTCTTTATGCTATCTTAAAAAAAAAAAAAAGCGTATTGTGTACTGTGAGAGGAGTCGCCTCACCACAGATCTGACCTGTGCTTTGCCTGGTAGCACCACCTGCTTCTCTGTAGATAGTTGCGTTTATTGACTTACTTGGCAAATTCCAAACAATGCTTGTCTCCATGGCGACAAGCAGGTGGCAGACCCTCTACCAGAACAGGTACGCAGTGCACCTTCATTGGAAAAAAAATTTAGGTAATTTAAAATGACTTTTACTTTATTATTATTTTTATTATTTTTTTATTTTATTTGAGTAGATTGAACTTGTGTTTTTTCCAAATTAAAGCAACATTTGATTTTCTTTCTTATTTTAAGTGCAAAAAGTCTTATTCCACTGGCTGATAATTTTACTTGTCAAGTGAAATTTACTGAAATCATGGAAAAACTTTCTTAATTAAAGTCATCTTAACTTGACTAGATTTTGTTTTTTGCTGTGAATTGCTCTAGTTATGCTTTATGTGCACTATGAACAGAATCTTTGTACTGTATTTAAAACCATACATTTCATTCTGATATTTCAGATCAAAATTGTTTTATTCCCAAAATATCTCACTTTTCATTTTGTATTGTCATTTTGTATTGCTCCCAATCCTTTCAACCTTTACAAGTCATGCTATGTTTTTTTTTTTACTTGTCTGTACTGTTACTTTCACATATTTGTATCTATTTAATAATTTACCTCTAAAATTCTTCTTCTTCAGTTGCTTCTCCCCTCCAAACCAATCATGGTTTATCCGGACGACATCGTGGCCATCCAACACACCCGCTCTTCCGGATCCTTCCTCCACTGCACCTCCCCCTTATCCTCTCCGGACTCCCCCTGGCGTCAAAGCTACCTGTCCCTAAGCGGGCCAGACTGGGGAGGCTGGCTCGAAGGTGGTCTCACGTCACTCTCCCACGGCGCTCAATGGGTCGATGAAGTCATTTGCGATCTGAAGATAACATACATGAACACGCTTCACCACGGAACAGAATTTGGGGATTTCTTCAGCTATACTGAGACGACAACGCTGTCTGATATGGCTACTTCTGTTCCAGGTTTTCATCCCACATTTGGTTTAACGGTTATCCATCCAGCGCCAGATGCAAACAACAAAATTCATGTTCAAATTAATGTCCCGATTCTTGTTGTAGTAAAGATCAAGTTTGGAGATGATGCTAGAAGTTTATGGTCTGGTCCAGTGCTCCAGTCAGATGTTGCTTTTGTACAAGTTTGTCCCAAAGAAGTAGCGCAAATGTTGCCGTATTGTGTTGGATCTAAAGATGCTTGGTTTTCCTCTGCGACCTTGATGGTGCATTCAGTGGGGGAACAGACCATGGGTATTACAGTGGTGCGTTCAAAGACATCGGAAAGTTTGGAAGTGAAAGTGTTGGGGTATGAAGCTGTGGCTGGACTGAGTGTTGAACCGCGTGGATGCACCAGGATCATTGTAAATACAGGACAGGTAATCTACATTTTGAAAATACATTTACTATGTTTGACTGTTGTTATTATTGACTTAAACATGTTGTGTCCAGGTAGAAGAAATAATAATTATGTGAAATTAATTATATGTATGTATTTTTCAAACTATTTCGAAACTAAAGAATGGACTAGATACTCAATAACGATTCTGATACCTCAAGGACAATGAAAAACACTCTTTCTTTAGACAATAGAATGTCATTTTCAACATTAAATAATAGTTCTTTATTTTATGTTACCATGTGGCCTTATGCCAACTAACTTATGCATTGACTTTGCAGTTTTTGTAACTGCTGCTTTATTATCATTACTTTTATTACCATAAATCGCTCCAGCTTATAAATCGCGCCAGCCAAAAATGTGTAATGAAAAAGAAAAAAACATATATAAGTCACACCGGACTATAAGTTGCACTTTTGGGGGGAAATGTATTTTATAAAATCAGAGGCCAGGAACTAATATTTCATGTTAAAAGGCAAGTTCTAGTAATAACAATAGATCAGAGAACACCAGGCTGTTAACGTCACATATGAACAGTTCTTCAGATAACTATAGCATAAACAACAGAACAGAACAAGTTTACCAAACTCTCCATCTCACTCCAAATCACTAAATCCATTCAATTCTTCATCCTTGGTGTAACCTCCGGAGGTAAACGGAGGTAGCTGTCGTCAGACTCAGCGTCAGTTCCAGTTAGAATTATTCCGGCCTTTCTGAATCCCGACAGGATGGTTTTGGTGTCACTGAAGTTCAGGCTTTGTCCATCCATCCAGTGATTTCCAGGAAAGTTCCATGGTGCATCCTTCCGGTGTCACAAGTTTCTCACTCCCCCCAGACTTTCTTTCCGCCGCTCAATTACCATTTTTGGCTCCATATTTTGCTACTTGCAGCTTGCAATCTGCAAAATATGTGTTCATTCTTCTCAGTTGTCTTCATAAGTTTGTTTAAATTTTAAATATTCAGTGGTGCAGAAGTAATGGTGCGATCGACTGACATGATACAGACAGGACAGAGGCTCTTTCTGCAGGAGACATGTGCAGTAGAGCCAAGTGATAGTGGTACAGGAGGAACAGGAGCAGCAGATACTCACACACAAGACTAGAGCCTCTCACGGGTGTGAGTGTGAACATTTTAGTATCACTGCAGTATGTCGCAGGAAACACCCAAACCATAAAAATGTGTGATTATAGTCCAAGTGCAATTGTAGTGCAAAAAATATGGTACTTACTTTTTATGTGTGTTTTTGTGTATGTGTGTGTGTGTGTGTGTGTGTTGTATGTTATTTTAGTTTTTCTATTTTCCATTTGTATAAATTAGAGTGAAAATCAATAGTTTATAGCTTTAATACCCCTTATTCTCTCAAACTGTATACCTTTAAAATTCAAACTAGAAGGCAGCAATTAGTATATTATAACATCTAATCTTGATCCACTTCAGCACAGTTTAAATACTGGATTTGTCCGTAGTCTTAAAATTTGACTGAGGTTGTTCTTTGCTGTACTAACTATAGCCTTTTCACTTGCAGATGTATGCAGCCAAAGTGGAGAGTGGGACCTCTGTAAATTTCACATGGTTGTTGGACGACCTCCGTGACTCAGCACATGAAGGAGCAACATATAATGTCATTCTGAAGAAAGTGGCTCAATACCAACTCAAAGTAAGCTTATAGGTGTGGTTGTACATATGGCAGATAGGGCTGGGATGAGACAGAATTTTTGATTTTGAAATAATTTCTGATAATGTGATCTAGTTATAAAAATGACCCAATTAAGTAATTTTCATCTTGATAACCTAATGTATATGCTTAAAACACCTGTATAAATCCCCACTTGCATCACTACTGATTACAATATACTCAATATACAATATGTCTATTACACTTAATTTTTATTATTTACATGATAAGACCAAAACTAGACCTGCTCCTCGCCTCCTTGGTAAATTAGTAATTTTACTATATTATTTTGTGATCTTTTTTGACTTTAGCACTGCATATTTGTGTCAATATTGGTTCTATCACTACAAAATACAAATTGGAATAGAGTTTAAAGTGTTCTCTGTTTAAGCTACATCTCTGTGTGGAGGAGTCTTTTAGCTGCAACTGCTCAAAGATGCACAACTTTCCAGAGCGAGGCACGTAACCCTTTCATGCCCTGCCAAATGTAAAGATGGAAGAAAACGAAATTGTGGCACAAGATCTTGTCTCATCCCTTATGACAAATGTGGTAGCATTCAAGATACCGATTATTGAATGGAATATACAAAGTGAATTTAATATCAGGATAAATATTTTTTTTCTGTGGAAGTACATTTGTTACATAAGCCAGTAAATTAGCATTTGTCATAGAAGGATGGTTCAATCTCATAAATTTCTGCCGGAGGATCTAGAGATGATAAAATCTCCAACATACAGTCCCTGACAAAAGTCTTGTCGCTTATCCATTTTGTAGAAACAAAAGCTTATAACTTGACTTTAAATTAAACGATTGGTTTTAGAAATGTCTCATATGAAAGCTAAAACCCTCCCAAATTATGCTCAATATACTAAAAAAAATTAGCTTCACTTGAAAAAAGATTGATCATTTAATGAACACAGAAAGGTCAGATTTTGGCAAGACAAAAGTCTTGTCGCCTTGTCATATGATGCACCCAATCCTAGATTACAGCCTCACCTGTGATCAGTTACTGATCAGTCAGTTAGTGGGTGTGTATAAAAAGAACCCCAGCAGACCAGACCTTCACATCAACTGCAACTTGACCTCTGACAACATGCCTAAGATCCACCCTGAGACCAAAGCATTAATTATCAAGAGGCTGAAGACCAGATCCACTGCTGAGGTGGCTGACACCTTCAATGTGTCTCAGCGTCAAGTACAAAGAATAAGAAAAAGATCTGAAATGACTGGAGATGTTTTTGACAAGCCCAGGTCCGGCAGACACCACAAGACAACTGCTCGGGAGGACAGTTTGTTGATTCGAAAATCCAAGGCCAGCCCCTTTTCCACTGCAGCAGAGCTCCACCAGGCCTGGTCACCTCAAGTCCCTGTGTCAACCACAACAGTTTGTACAATTCTGTCTCGAAATGGCCTCCATGGTCGAATCAGTGCACAGAAACCAGCACTAAACAAAAGGCAATTAAAAAACTGTGTGGCATTTGCCAAGGCCCACAGCCTGCTAAAAGGATGGACACTGGAAAAGTGGCAGAAGGTGGATTTCTCAGATGAATCCTCAGTTGAATTACATCACAGCTGCCACAAATATTGCAGGAGACCTACTGGAGCCTACATGGATCCAAGATTCACCCAGAAAACAGTTAAGTTTGGTGGCGGAAAAATCCTGGTCTGTGTTCCATCCAGTATGGGGGTGTGCGAGACATTTGCAGGGTGGAAGGCAATATCAATAACCTAAAATATCAAGACATATTAGCTATCTCTTACATTCCCAACCATAAAAGGGGTCAAATTTTGCTGCAGGATGGTGCTCCATCGCATAATTCTATCTCGACATCAAAGTTTCTCAAGGTGAAGAAGGTCAGGGTGCTCCAGGACTGGAGCCCAGTCACCAGACATGAACATCATTGAGCATGTCTGGGGTAGAATGAAAAAGGAAGCATGGAAGGCAAAACCAAAGAATCTTGATGAACTCTGGGAGGCATGTAAGACTGCTTTCTTTGCTGTTCCTGATGACTTCATCAACAAATTGTATGAATCATTGTGGAACCGCATGGATGTAGTCCTTGAAGCTCATGGAAGTCATACAAGATATTAAATATGGATCTCACAGCACCACTACTTAATTCACTGACGTTATGCAACATATTTTTGTATTTGAAGTAAATTATTTGTTCAATTTTCTGTAGGCGACAAAACTTTTGTCTTGCCAAAATCTGACCTTTCTGTGTTCATTAAATGATCAATCTTTTTTCAGTGAAGCAAATTTATTTTAGTTTATTGAGCATAATTTGGGAGGGTTTTAGCTTTCATATGAGACATTTCTAAAACCAATCGATTAATTTAAAGTCAAGTTATAAGCTTTTGTTTCTACAAAATGGATAAGCGACAAGACTTTTGTCAGGGACTGTAGATTGTAGAAAATTAGCAGTATGTTCCAATGCTACAATATGTATTACTATTATATTTTATTAGGTCACAGCATCTAACCCAGTCAGTTCACAAATCCGGTCCTTCCTCCTCACTGCTGAAGAGGTGATCCCATTTTCCAGCCTTGAGTTTATGTCTCTCAGTGAGATCATGGCTGTCAACTCCACACAACTGTTCACTCTGAAGGTCAATGTGGATATCTCCCTGCCTCTGAAATTCAGGTTCATATTCTTCAAGATGTAAAAAATAACAACAAAAAACAACACAATTTAAACTAATTTCAAATGTTTAATTGTTTAGATGGGATTTCAATGACAGCAGAGGCAGCAGTATAATCCACAGTCATTCTGCCCTTTGTGAGAAGATAGAAGGTCTGGTGGACAGTGGAGTTAAAGCAACAGACATTTTGGACTCTGTGAACTATACCTTCAGTGAACCAAGTAAGCATATTTGCATTCTTCCACTTACATTTTGGCCACATTGCACTTCAAACAGTTGCTTAAAATTAGAAAACCACAATGTTCTGTAAGTGAAAGATGAAGATGATCATCAGGACTATTAAGAAAATTACTGAGATATTCTTTTTTACATTACATGAATTTTCTGTCTTTCTAGATATCTTTACCGTGACTGTTGAAGTTGTCAACCAATATTCAAAATTGGAACTTTCAAAGAAGATTAGCGTTCGAGATAAGTTACAAAAGATAATTGTTACTGCCTCCCCTGTGGTGCCTGTTGTCAACCAGATTTTGCTTCTGGAAGCTTCCACTGAACCTAAATCAAACAATATTCTCTACACTTGGGACTTTGGTGATAGTTCCAGTGCGGTTCTCGACAACAAAATTACTCATACGTTTGGATCTCCTGGACACTATAATGTAACCATATCTGCCAATAATTGGGTTTCTGTTGTGAATTCCTGGATATTGGTGGAAATTATGGAAAAAATTACTGGATTAGTTATCAATTACAATGGACCAGCTGAAATGAACACGCCAATGGATTTTAAAGCAGATGTTCAAACCGGGACAAGCCTCAGTTGGAAGTTCGACTTCGGGGATGGATCGTACCAAGACAACCTTAGACATGGTTCAGTTTCTCATATCTACAAAGCTCCGGGGAACTATACTGTTGGAGTTACAGTTTCCAATTTTGTCAGTGAAATCTATCATTCTGTAATTGTGGAAGTCTTCAAGCTTGAAATCCATGGTATTTTACCAACTGGGTGTGTCATGGCTGGACAAACTATCCATCTTGAAGCACTGGTGGGTGGTGGGAATATCTCTACGTTAACTTTTCATTGGTCATTTGGAGATGGCAAGCCTGTAAGTGTAGTGACTGGGAATTCTTCAACGACGTATTTATTAAAAAAACACGGATTATTTAATTTGAATCTTACAGTAATTAGTCGTGTCTCGAGCACATCATTTAGGGCAGATTTATGTGTTGAAAACGTCATTGCCAATGTAGATTTAAAGCAAAGTAAATCTGTAGTTGCAGTTGGGGTAGAAGCTTGCTTTGAAGCCATAGTTAATCCCGATATTCCAAATGGTTTGCAGTATGAATGGACGGACAGTGCAATTACTTCCATGTCAGAATCCAATGAAAAGTGTTTTGTCTTTAATAAGGAAAGTACTGAAGAAGTAGCTGTCTTGGTTAGCAATAGTGTGAGCAAAAAGATGGGCAAAGCTTTTATCACAGTTCAGAAACCTGTAGGAAAGTTTTTGGTGGAATATGGCCCAAAATCAGTGATTATCGTTAATTCAGAGACAGAATTTTGGGTTGCAAATTGCAGTGGGAGTAATGTTACTGTTCAGTGGGACTTCGGAGATAGTTTGCCAATGGAAACTGGCAAGAATGTGTCACATGTTTTTGCGTCTACTGGTCAATTCATTGTCATTGCAAAAGCTAGTAATTTAGTCAGTCAAGAGTTGGTGAGGATTCAAGTTAGCGTTTTACCTCCTGTTTCTGATTTATCCATTCATACAAAACAAATGTATGTAGCAACAGGTGAAGAAACAATCTTTACAGCAGTTAGCGGTTCCATAAGTAGCACAAACTATTATTGGACTGTGCTTGGTGCGATGTCATCCACGCAAGGAACATATGAGTTTAAGTTCACGTTTGCTAAACCAGGATCGTATCAAGTTAAAGTAGTAGCACAGAATTTAGTGAGCACAAGGGAGGCGACCATTACTATTGACGTTTTTGAAAGAATTGCCGGTCTGGAGATTGGTTGTGCTAGTTTGACTGATTTAAAGTACATACCAACTAATGAAGAAGTACAGTTTTATGCTTTTATTAGCAAAGGATCTAGTGTTACTTACAACTGGCTTGTTACGCAGCATGGAGAAAGTATTAAAACTACAGTGGAAGCAGAAATTTTGCGGTTGGCGGTTCAAAATCCAGGAGAAGTAGTGATTAAATTGAGAGCTGAAAACAATCTAGGAGGTGCCACGAGCAATATTACTGTTGTAGCAATAGAACGTGTAAAAGTGTACGAGACGGATGAACAAAAATACATTGTACCATTAGGACAGCAGATTAATATTTCTGTAGTATTAACAGGTTCTGACTTGCGTTATTCATGGTATATCTGCTCAGATCAATCTCCAATCCAAACGCAAGTTCCATTCCTTTTTCACAGTTTTACAAAGCTAGGCACTGTTAGCATTGTCGTTTCTGTTCAAAATGTCCTCAGTCAGTGTAATGTCTCTAAAGTGTTTGACGTTCAAGAGGAAATTCAAGATGTCAGTTATACAGTTGGTGGGAAGGTGGCACCATTTTATGTCAAAACGAACTCTAGCGTTGTGTTTAGTGGGCATGTAAAGAAGGGTAGTAACCTGTATTGGCATTGGAATATTCAAGAAGGTAGTCCATACTATTTTAATACTTTTGACCAATTTTTTACACATACTTTCCAGAAATATGGAATCTATTCTGTATCGTTAAATGTTTCCAATGGACTTAGCTATAAGATGATCGCAGACAGTTTGACAGTACAAGATGGAATTGTAGGGCTTGCTCTAAATGTCAGCAAGTTCTCTCTGTGCGTTAATGATGGAGCCACTTTTACGCCAACTATTTTGCATGGAACTAATGTAAGCTATGTTATTACACTCAGAAACAATGACGTTAATAAGAGTTATGATTTTGTTGAAGAGTATACAACATCTAGCCTTGCAATCGGTACACATTTAGTTATAATGAAAGCTTGGAACCAGGTTGGCATTGCTGAGGTATCGACGACTGTTGCCGTACATGAGCGCATTCAAGGTTTGAGATTTGTAAATTGTTGTTTGGTGATTTTAGAAGCTTTGAAAGAACTTGTTTTTACAGCGACCGTTGAAAATACATACTCTGTCAACTACACATGGATATTTGAAATGAATGGATATGAACAGACAAAGTTATTGGGACAAGATGTGGTTTTTACTCCTCCAAATGCTGGCGTTTTGAGAATAACTGTGGTTGCTAGCAATGATGCGTGCAGCGAGAAGCTAACTGAGAATGCTACTGTTGAAATGCCAGTGAAGATGATTGACCTTAGCAGTGATTTTGAAGATGTTTTTCTGAATTACGTCACCACTTTTACTGCAAAAGCAAATGGAAGCAATTTGAATTACCAATGGGATTTTGGAGACACTTGTAAGATAGTGCTAACAAACGCAAGCAAAGTCAGTCATACTTATTACAAGGCAGGGAAATATGTTGTTACGGTTACGGTTTTTAACAGTGTTGGCAAGGTTTCACAACAGCTTTTGGTGGATGTACGGAAAATAGAATGTTCAAATCCGCAAATATCGATTGTCCCTAGTCATAGTGTTATTTCCATGTCAAGACCAAGTTACTTTGAAGCAATTGTGCGTAACAGTTGCTCCGCTTATAAAACCACTTACTTATGGGAGATTTTTGCCTGCACCAACCTGATAATTACCGGAAAAAGAGCCAACTTCCAAACCAAAGTGGATGCAACTTCACCTTTCCTCCAGCTTCCAAAGCACTCTCTGGATGTGGGGCAATATTGCTTGGTTTTTACTGCTTTCTATAAAGGGACACCAGTTTATGTCCAACATAATACCAGTGTTACAGTGGTCCATTCGCCGTTAGTGGCTGTCATTAAGGGGGGCTCAGACCGAACGTGGCCCAGCAACAGAGACCTTGTACTGGATGGAGGGCAGTCCCGAGACCCTGATGTGGAACCAGGCATGGAGAATGAGCTAGAGTATGACTGGACAGTCCATACACAGGTACTTTTATTAAATGTGTTAAACAAGACAAATCTGAATATAGTATTGTGTTTAGTTTTTTTTTTTTTTTTTTTTTTTTTTTTTGACATTCAAAATACCGAGGATCTCATCTATAGTAACTTTTAAAAAGCTGTAAAAAGAGCTAATTGAAAATAAAAGAACCTCGTGTGCTGTGAAACCTCTGAAAAAGAGTAAAAACTGATATTTCTGCACTCAACCTAAACATTTATATTTTTTAAAGCTGAGACTAATAATGCCAATAAATCAACATCAGCATAATTAAAATAACAAAAAAATTCTATCATAACATCATATTTTGTGTTTTTGTTTTTACAGAACTCCACAAACCAACATTTAGAACAAGCCTTTGGCCGAAACACCAATAAAATGACTGTACCCAGCACCCACCTTCACCCTGGGTGTATTTATCTGATCACCCTCACAGTGCATAAGCCAGGGAGGAAACCTGCCTCTGCCAGCCAGACTGTGAGTACTGTGAAAGCATCATCAAGTCAAGTGACATGTTTTTGTCTAGTAGGTAGTATGTAGTTTGACTGGTGCATTCTCGATATTTTGGGTGGTGACCCTGCAAACACTTTGTGCCCTACACGCTGTGCTTAATGTGCATGTGCAGAGCGATGGCACTGTTCCCAACATAGTTTAGGGATATTAATAAATAAAGGAATTTCTTATTTTCGTTGATATCTAAATTCAAAGACATTTAAACATATATGTGACTTTATTTAAACCAAATAAATACATACATAATAATAATAATAATAATAACTGGCAAAAGCTCAGCATCCAGGTCTTTAAGATCAGTCAGTTGAATAAGTAAAGCCTTTTTCTTCTGCTTTGATCATGTAGTACATCATGTGGTTTATGCAGCCCCTTTTGTAATCTGTCTGTGCTAATGTTCTGAATGTACCATAATCTTTTGTATGAAGGTAATGGTGACTGAGACCTCAGTTCTGCTGACAGTAGAGTGCACATCTTGCCTTGCACAGCCCTCCCCTCACGTGAGCTCCACACGACCCCTAAAGCTCCTTGGACTGTGTCCCGTGTGCAGTGACCAAGCTCAGGTAAAGACTTTACCATAATGTCATAGTTGTTAGTGATTCTCCAAAATTCTCTCAGTGGTACTCAACTCAAACCTCACTATGCTCAATGTTTTTAACTACTAATTGTTAAAACATGTTGTCACTAATTTAAAAAAATAAAATAAATTACAAGACTGGAGCATGTGTGAAATAAATGGGAGTAAGCTGACAGCTTGTTTGAAATCTGTTTTCCATCAAGAAAAATTGTCATTCTAACAACTGTAGTATTTCTGTGTTTTATTTCATACACAGTACAAATGGACCTTTACAGACGTGAGTGGAAGAAACATTGACTTAAATGAGATCTCTACTGAAAGCTCTTCTGCAAAGCTGGTGGTGCGTTCAGGTGCACTGGATCCAGCAGACACTTACATCTTCACCCTGAGTATATCTGAGCCACAGAGGGGTCAGTGGGGCCGCTCCAGTCTGACCCTCCTCCCCACCCCCACACCCCAGGGAGGGCATTGTGAGCTCAGTCCAGAGCAGGGCATACTGTTACTGGACACAGTGGTCACTTATAACTGCTCAGGTACTCTTTTGCTTATAAAAATGTGTGAGATGTTTGGTTGACATATTGTAGTCCAGAGAAAATATGCTTGATTATTTAGTGATGAAAATTGTAACTTTGCCAATGCCATTCGGAATGGTCTTCTGAAAAGTCCTCAAAATGGCATTCATAAGCCATCTTTTCTGCCTGTTTATAAGATTTTAATGAAACATAACGACATGGCTTCAACAAAACAGCTCAGGACTTGTGCTGTGCTGCCATACTTGTATGTCCTATTGTTGTGTTAAATTGTTTGAAATGTCTTGTTACAGAGTGGCAGCATGGTGACAATGATGGTGAATCTGCTCAGTTAATCTATTCCTTCCAAGTGGTCCTGTGCTCCTCGTGTCCTGTGATAACTCTGTACAGGTAAACAGTGCTGTCTTCTACTCTACAAACCTGTATATTTTTCAAGCTAAGCTAATGAATATGTATATATAGATAGATATAGATAGATAGATAGATGGATAGATATAATTTTTTAAATGTGTTTTGGTCTTCTGTCTTCAGGGGAATGCGCTCCACATTTGGCAGTGTGGTTCCAATTGGAAATCAAAGCCAAGAGAATGAAACATCACTCCTTACTGTCTTACTTTTAATAGAAAACAGCCTGGGTGCAAAGATCACAGCTCTTAACAGGTAACACTTAGGTTGTATTCACGTTTTAGAATTGGATGATGGGATCATTTCTGATAGTGGGCAAAGGCTTATGTAACTCTATGGGAGATTAACTTTTTTTTGAAAGAAATATCCACAGTAGAAATCTAAAAATGTTGAACCTTGTCATTATTTGTTTGGGACTGGCTCCTTTAAATATTGTTTTATTTTGTAGGACATTGGAAGTCAGAAATCCCATTGACAATTCTAGTAAGTGGCTGAGAAGCAAAGCTCAGACTGAACTACGCTCCCTAGTCCAACATGGAAACCCCCAAGAGATCATCCCATACTCCATGGCACTGTTAAGTCATCTCAACCAGGTATGCCATAGGAATACATTTTGGGAATATTTTTTATGATAGGAATTTGTTATTGTAAGAACATTATTTTAAGTGTGGCTGGAGAGACCAGTGGCATAGGCACACTAATGGCACTGGACAGTCTGCCCCATTGTAGGTAATGTTAGATTAATCAGTTGATGGTGATGGTGATTAGTTGACCAAAATGTGTATTAGTCGACTAATCATTTTAATAAGATGATAAGAAGATGACAACAGAAAGGAGAAGAGAGTGAGTTAGCTGAAGACTTGGTAGATTAAACTCATGATTTACAACTTTGATCTGTTTTTATATAAATACATTGTTTCTTAGTACCTTTTTCTGCATAAATAGTAGTTTTTGAAGGTGTAGTCTTGTGAGTGCAATTTGAGTCAGATACCCAAAGATACGTAATAGTTTGTAAAGCTTTTGCCACACCCAGAGCTTTTGACACACTCAACTAATCGATCGGCAGGACATGTCTTTAGTACAACCCATTCATCTTTTTTAAATACTATGTCTTACTAGGTTGAGCCACGAAATTTCCAGGAGATCCAGGAGAGGAGAGAAATGCGCCAAAATGTGACCCAAGTCCTGTCCTCTCTCTCTGTTTCGTCTCTGAACGATGCCGCCCAAATCAGTTCAGCTTTGATGCAGTCCACAGTACGTACATTCTACACCTAACCATCATTTCAAGTCAATCTATATTTAAACAATGTACACCTCCAGCTTTGTGTTCAAAAATTTTCAAAAACTGAGTGTGTGCTGTCTATGTACTATGTGACATCACACAAGACTGCTCGGATTACTGCCGATCACACTGTTCCTCATATGTCAAGTTCTAGTAATAATAATAGAAGAGAGAACAACAGGCAGTTAATGTCACATATGAACAATTCTTCAGATAACTATAGCATAAACCACAGAACAGAACAAGTTTACCTCGATCTTATTCCAAATCACTAAATCCATTGAATTCTTCATCCTCGGTGTCACTTCTAAGTCCTCCAGAGGTAAAAGGAGTGTTGCTTCCTCTTCTGTGTAGCTGTCGTCAGACTCAGCATCAGTTCCAGTTAGAATTATTCGGGCCTTTCTGAATCCCGACAAGATGGTTTCGGTGTCACTGAAGTCCAGACTTTGTCCATCCAGCCAGTGACTTCAGGAAAGTTGCATGGCGCACCCGCCCGGTGTCACAAGTTTCTCGTTCACTCCAAACCTTCTTTCTGCTGCTCGATTACCATTTTTGGCTGCAGATTTCACGACTTGTAATCTGCAACATATGATTTTCTTTTTGGGGGCATTTGTGTTCAGACTTTTCAGTCATCTTTATAAGTTTGTTTAAATGTTAAATGTTCAGTGGTGCAGAAGTAATGGTGCGATCGACTGACATGATACAGACAGGACAGAGGCTCTTTCTGCAGGAGACATGCGCAGTAGAGCCAAGTGACAGTGGTACAGGAGGAACAGGAGTAGCACATACAGTCCCTGACAAAAGTCTTGTCGCTTATCCATTTTGTAGATACAAAAACTTATAACCTGACTTTCAATTAATCGATTGGTTTTAGAAATGTCTCATATGAAAGCTAAAACCCTCCCAAATTATGCTCAATATACTAAAATAAATTTGCTTCACTGAAGAAAGATTGATCATTTAATGAACACAGAAAGGTCAGATTTTGGCAAGACAAAAATTTTGTCGCCTACATAAAATTGAACAAATAATTTACTTCAAATACAAAAATATGTTGCATAACGTCAGTGAATTAAGTAGTGGTGCTGTGAGATCCATATTTAATATCTTGTATGACTTCCATGAGCTTGAAGGACTGCATCCATGCGGTTTGACAATGATTCATACAATTTGTTGATGAAGTCATCAGGAATAGCAAAGAAAGCAGTCTTACATGCCTCCCAGAGTTCATCAAGATTCTTTGGTTTTGCCTTCCATGCTTCCTCTTTCATTCTACCCCAGACATGCTCAATGATGTTCATGTCTGGTGACTGGGCTGGCCAGTCCTCGAGCACCTTGATCTTCTTCGTTTTGAGGAACTTTGATGTAGAGATAGAAGTATGCGATGGAGCACCATCCTGCTGCAAAATTTGACCCCTTTTATGGTTGGGAATGTAAGAGGTAGCTAATATTTCTTGATATTTTAGGCTGTTAATATTGCCTTCCACCCTGCAAATGTCTCGCACACCCCCATACTGGATGGAACACAGACCATGATTTTTCCGCCTCCAAACTTAACTGTTTTTTGGGTGAATCTTGGATCCATGTAGGCTCCAGTAGGTCTCCTGCAATATTTGCGGCGGCTGTGATGTAATTCAACTGAGGATTCATCTGAGAAATCCACCTTCTGCCACTTTTCCAGTGTCTATCCTTTTAGCAGGCTGTGGGCCTTGGCAAATGCCACACAGTTTTTTAATTGCCTTTTGTTTAGTGCTGGTTTCTGTGCACTGATTCGACCATGGAGGCCATTTCGAGACAGAATTGTACAAACTGTTGTGGTTGACACAGGGACTTGAGGTGACCAGGCCTGGTGGAGCTCTGCTGCAGTGGAAAAGGGGCTGGCCTTGGATTTTCGAATCAACAAACGGTCCTCCCGAGCAGTTGTCTACCGGTGTCTGCCGGACCTGGGCTTGTCAAAAACATCTCCAGTCATTTCAGATCTTTTTCTTATTCTTTGTACTTGACGCTGAGACACATTGAAGGTGTCACCACCTCAGCAGTGGATCTGGTCTTCAGCCTCTTGATAATTAACAATTTGGTCTCAGGGTGGATCTTAGGCATGTTGTCAGAGGTCAAGTTGCAGTTGATGTGAAGGTCTGATGTGTTGGGGTTCTTTTTATACACATCCACTAATTGATTGATCAGTAACTGATCACAGGTGAGGCTGTAATCTAGGATTGGGTGCATCATATGACAAGGCGACAAGACTTTTGTCTTGCCAAAATCTGACCTTTCTGTGTTCATTAAATGATCAATCTTTCTTCAGTGAAGCATATTTATTGTAGTATATTGAGCATCATTTGGGAGGGTTTTAGCTTTCATATTAGACATTTCTAAAACCAGTCGATTAATTTAAAGTCAGGTTATAAGCTTTTGTTTCTACAAAATGGATAAGCGACAAGACTTTTGTCAGGGACTGTACTGGCACATAAGCCTACAGAGCCCTCTCGAGGCTGTCAGTGTGAACATTTTAATTTATAAGTCGCACCAGAGTATAAGACACAGGAAACACCCAAACCATGAAAAAGTGCCCCTTATAGTCCGAAAAATATGGTATATAATAATGTTGTTAACCATGTCTTACTGAAATGATTAGTCTAACTACATATGCACTTTAAAACTGAGCGTCGTATATCTCACTTAAAGTACTCCCTTTCTTTTCAGGCTGTCCCCAGTGAGTTGGACAGTGCACTTTGCCAGGAGAGGGTTCTGGAAGCCGTGGAAAGAATGATCCAGGCGATGGAAGCTGAACATGAAGACGATTTCACTGCCGTCCAAACAGGAAGCAACATCGTCAATATAATTGGTATCTTCATCATTTACTCCTCAATTCTCTGACACACGCAATAAGTTAACATACATTTCATCCTGTTTCTCCAGAGAACCAGTCAAACCCAGCCCACTACATGCAGGTCAACGAGTCAAATAGCTAAGAGAAGGTCTAAGAGATTATCTGTAATTTAGCATCAGTGCTAAAATGTTGTAGCTTACATTCATAAAACTGTAATAGAAATAATGGAGACAGCTTGGAGCATGCGGTTTTAAACACTGTGAGGAAACTTTTTTTCTGCACTGTGCAGTACAATACACTGAAGCTCTAGTAGTTTTACTTTCCCCTTTAAAGGTGCACTATGTAACATTTCTTGCAGATGGTCCACCTCCTGCTTGGCTCAGTGGAGATGGCCTGGAATGTTCCTCTGTATGGCATTGAACTTATATTATGCAAAATGCTGATACCTCATCAATAACATGACCGAAACCTGCTGTTGTCTTTTGTTTCATTCACATGTTTGAGTAACACTTTATTAGTCTGTCTACATCTCCAAAGCTTAAAATGCTCTGTTCCACTTTGTGATGTCAAGTGGTACTTTTTCAGTTAACAACCCCCTTTTACATTTAGTTCAGTAGAGATTTTATAATTCCAGGGCTGAAATTACCCAAATTCCCTGTGTTACTACATGACCTCACAAGGAGGAACAGAGTGTTTTCTGTTTGAGAGAAGAACTCATCCAAAATGTGCATGGTTTGTGTGTTAAACAGGTATGAATGAAACAAAACAGAACTCCAGGTCTGTTTGTGATAGTGTCGCAGTACTTGAGACCGGTCTTGGTCTCGAGAACGCTTTTTTTACGGTCTTGAGCTTGTCTTAGGACTCAAGTACGTTTGGACTCGGTCTTGCCTTGGTCTTGATGGTGCTTGGTCTCGGTCTTGTCTCGGACTCGAGGTCTGATGCTTGATGAGTGCGATCATATTTCATTACGATCGGTGAATGTGCAGAGGCTGCTAAATATCACTGCAAAACCTGCAAGATAACATAATTGTAAATGTTATGAACTTTAAAAAAAACTTTGAAGTAATTTTCTGTAAAGTGCCCGTGGAAGTGGGATTGAAGAAGAGGTTCTCAAAATGTAGGTGAGGGTCCAAAAAAGGGGCACAGCGTGTTTCAATGCAGTACAGTTTGCTTGTCTTATTTTAAGCTTAAATGAACATTAATTAGATGAAATGGAGATAGACTGATAAAAAAAAAAAAAAACATTGATATATTTATGCAAGACTAACTATAAAATAGAAATAAATGTAGGAAATGACAAAGATGGTCTTCATTTGGTCTCGATGGGCCATGGTCTTGATTTTTAAAAGTTTTGGTCTTGTCTCGGTTTCGACCCTCAGAGGTCTCGGTCTTGTCTTGGTCTCGGGACCCTGTGGTCTCGGACTGATGTTGGTCTCGTTTAGTGTGCTCTTGACTACAACACTAGTTTGTGATGAGAAACAAGATTATTACATAGATCAGAGATTAGGGTAATATGGGCCCTTTTAACAATCTTGCGTTCACCCAGTTACAGTGTTTTTATTGCTGAGTTCACTCTTAACATAGCGGACCAAAACAGTGAAACAGCACACCCGAGCCTCCAACAGAGTGACCAAAATTTGTGTCATGGTTGATCCACAAAAACAAAACAAAAAAAGTTTTTTTTGCCTTGTTCAGTTGAATGCCTCTCCTAATGTGATTGTACTGCACTGTTACTGTGCTCCAAATGTGTTAGTGCGATTTGAATAACAGCCACCTTCATCATTTCTGAAATCCTGTTCAAATCAGACTAGGCCAAACATTTGGTTTTCCAAGCACTTGTGGAAACGTAGTGACTTAAATCCTTCTGTCTTTGCAGGTAACACATTGGCAGCGGTTTCTAAGTCCACCAGTGAATCCAGTTCAGCGCTCTCCCTATCAGCTCTGGCCAAAACTAGATTTGTAGTACGCACTTTAACACAGTCACATGACCAGCCTGATACCCCTCTGTCAATCTCCACGCCATATATCCGTGCACTTGGTTTTCACGGCGACCCCTTGAACCTCCTCTGCACCGGACAATCCAACCTTTACAATTCATGCCAGTTTGAAATCCCAGAATCCCTTTTGCAAGACCTTAAAGAGCAAAACAATTCTCAACTAGTGCAGGTCATGTTCGGCATTGGCAACGCTTTGGAGTCCAATCCGTTGCTAACAGCAGCCGACCCGCCCATAACGACAGATGTTGTTGCCATGGAGATTAGTACGCCAGACGGGCAGCCGGTTAGCGTTCAGGATTTGGAGGCGGAGCGGGCGATAAGGGTCACGCTGCCCAGGAAGAATCACATCAGAAACAAAAATGAGACATGCCTCGTAATGTCTCTGTCCCAAGAGGAGAATCAGATGAATTTCACTGTGAAAGATTTGAAGGCGCTTGATGCAAATGCGGGGGTCTATATGGCCTTCAACTTCAGCTTAGTCTCAGGTATGGTATTTAGTTCTATTGTTAAAGCTCCTATGTTACACAAATTGACTTTTGTGAACTTTAAGCCATGTTGAATGAAACAAAACACAACTCCATGTAAGTTTTTGATCTTGAAACAACATTATAACATAGATTAGAAAATAGTATAATATGTCCCTTTAAAAACAGAAAAAGTGTAAGGGTTTAAAGGTGCACTGTTGAACTTTTCTGGTGAAGAATAGGCCACCTGCTTGTCTCCATGGAGATGTCATTGCTTTTCCTGGAATTTTTCACCGTATGTCATTAAAGTTGCACCATTCAATTACAAGTGTTATTGCTCCGAAGTACCTTGAAAATTGACATTACTTTATATGGGTGCCTCTCCATAGACCTAAGCTGTAATTTGCCATTTATAGTTATATTTACAGTTATTTACAGTTATAGTAGTAGTTTAATGGTATACTGTGTAATATTCTTGGTAAAACATAACATCTTCATGGAATAAGCACAGCTTTTTAAATTCATTTTAAAAAGTGTTTTACACGCTTGTGTCCGTTTTACACTAAAAAGTCCAAGGCAGGAGAATTTTCATTTAGTATGGAAAAATCATGGACTGATACTCTAATACAAATAATCCATTTTATAACTTGTACTGCAGTCCAAGTACTAACCACGCCCATCCCTGCTGAGCTTCTGAGATCTGAATGACCACATGACATCACAAGGTGGACATCACAGTGTTTACAGTTTGAGAGAAGAACTCAACCTAAATCTGCAGGGTTTGTGTGTTAAACATGTGTGAATGAAACAAAACACAACCTCAGGTCTGTTTGTGATGAACAAACAACATTATAACATAGAATGCTATGACCATTATAATTACTTGCATCCAAATTTTAGATCTGATT
Organism: Boleophthalmus pectinirostris; assembly: GCF_026225935.1. NCBI lineage: Eukaryota > Metazoa > Chordata > Actinopteri > Gobiiformes > Gobiidae > Boleophthalmus > Boleophthalmus pectinirostris. Next base: position 4,472,028 of record NW_026571047.1, read on the forward strand.
CTAATTGTATTTAAACATGTCACCACACAAACAGAAACTATTTAGATAAACATTTTATGTCTTTGTATGTCGTGACTTTGAATATTTGTCCAGGAGCGCGCGCGGTGAGCCAGCTCCATGTGCTGGTAGCTCTGAGCTCTACTGAAGCAGAAGAAAATGCACCCGCCAGCTCCATGGTGACAGACTGGGCCCTATCACTGCCCACACCAGTCTCCTTCACTGAGAGAACCATCTTCCTCTCCCCACTGTAGGTTATTCAAAAGCAGGCTACACTTTACTTTTCAATCATTTTGTTTTATATTATATCAACATATTTTTTTATGTCACAAGACTAAAAATAAATTAGTTGTAAGAAGCCATGATAACAAATTTAGAAGTTTGATATATTGCTACAGAGAAATATTATAATAAATGATAATACTGAGATTAAATTACACAATGGAATATATTTTTGTAATAAATCTCGTCCCCCCTCTCTGATCTCCAGGTTAAACAGCACAGACCAGCCCCTCTCCTTCTCCCTCACCTCTTCTTTTCTTAGTGGTGGTCCTGTCCAAGTGTCAGCCTGTGTCTTCAGTGCCCTTTGCTTCTTCTACAACCACACACAGGGCCGATGGAGTAGCGATGGTCTGAGGCCACTGGAGGGCGCCACGCTCCACCAGGCCCACTGCCTTACCCAGCATCTCACCATGTTCGGGGCCAGTATGTTTGTGCATCCTGGAGCTGTAGTGCTGCTGCCACCGGTATGACAGACAATAGGTTATGTAATCATGATGTTGAAATATCAGAAGGAAGGAAGGCAGATTTTTGTATGTGTTATTTGTTTATTTAATAGGGATACAACAGTGAGCTTTGTAACATTTAAAATAGCACTAGTACACGTTGTCATGTCTAGTGTGGGAAGTAACTGTAACACGTACTGAAAATTAGTGTCGTAGTAATCAAGACCGGTTTTTGTCCCAAGACCGGCCTCAAGAACACTTTTTTACGGTCTTGGTCTCATCTTGGACTTGAACACATTTGGACTCGGTCTTGTCTCTGACTCGAGCGCATTTGGACAAGAACATTTTTTACGGTCTTGGTCTTGACTTTGTCTTGATGGTACATGGTCTCTGTCTTATCTCAGACTGTGATGTCAGAGGTCTGACATTCAACAAGTGCGATCATAATTCATTACGACTGGTGAATGTGCATAGTCTGTGTAATATTACTGCAAAACCTGTAAGATAATGTAACTGTAAATGTTATGAACTTGAAAAAAAACTACTTGATTAACTTTGAAGTTGTTTTCTGTAAAGAGCCAGTGGAAACTGTGGGTGAGAGTCCAGAAAAGGGGTGCAGAGTGTTAAAGTGCAGTTTGCTTGGCATATTTTAGGCCTAAATCAACATTAACCAGATCAAATGGAGATAGATTTATAAAAACAAATATATATGTGCCATAATAACTGTATAATACAAACAAATGTAGGAAATGACAAAGATGGTCTTGATGTCTCAATGGGCCAGTGGTCTTTGTGTTGGACTCGGTCTCGACCTTTAAAAGTCTTGGTCTTGGGACCCTGTGGTCTCGGACTGTTATTGGTCTCGATTAGTGCGGTTACCGAAAATACGTATTCTGAATTTTAATTTTGACTACCTCATTTTTCGGTATTAAGGATACAGTTACTATCCTAAAATCTAAGGAATACTTCATGATATTTAATCACACAATTTTGGCTTTTTATTACAAGTTATTAGTGAGAAAAACGAAAACACAGCTGTTTTGTTGAGTGTGTGATTTTTCCTTCTCTAATTAAACAAATGAATGCATAACAAAAAAAGTGCAAAAAATCAAGCTGTTTGTGCATGTCATGTTTCAAAATACATTTTCATGTAGGTATACAGTATTCTGTGACTAAATACATTTTCAAAGTTTTCTTCTCATCACTGGCCATGTCCATGGGCCGCCTAGCCAAGGGCTGGGTTTCTGATTTGCAGACCTGGCCCCTTGCATGAAACAGACAAAGGCGGTGACATGTACACATTACAACATTATAACACATTACAACATATTTAAATTAACACACATTAAGTGTGGAATTATGAAAAAATGGTATAGCCAAGTTGTTTATAAAGCTTGCAAGACTATATAAATCCAGTGTCCAGTATTAACAGAGATGTTCTTTTATGCAGTCTGGAGGGCCGGTGCTCACCCTGCTGGCCGGTGTGGTGTGTGCAGTCCTGGCATTGCTCCACCTGCTGTTGGGGCTGGTGTGTCACAGGCTGGACCACTGGGACCGCGTTCGACTCAGCCAAGTCCCTCTGTGTGGAAGACCTGGACTCTACCACTACAGAGTGCTCATCAAGACCGGGAGGAGGCCTGGAGCAGGTACTGAACAGTGTGGGGTACTTTAAATCTTCTCTATTACCTTAACCTCTTTTCTCCGAGTGCTCGTTGATGGAGAAGGATACACAGACAAGAAGAGTTCAATTCACTTCTATTTATTGAATACACTTCAAAATATTGAATAACAAAGCAGTATTGTTCAACTACCTGTCCTGATCTAATACAAAACCTGAGATCTGGACTGGTGCGCCGCTCTCGTCTCTTTCTAACCCTGAACCCCTTTATATAGTCTTTCTCTTCATAGTCTAACATTGAGGTTTTCTAGTCCTTTTTTGTTTGCAGCCAGGTGTTGTCTTCTTTTTATTGGTGTAGGCAGTTCCTCAGACCCGCAGTCTTATCTCCTCCTCACACCGTCTTTTCACCTTTCACCCAGTCCGTACTGTTTGTTACACACTTCAGAAAGTATGTTGCACAAAGAGGAAGTAGCATCACATTGATCTTTATCTGACTCCATTCTTTGCAGCTCTCTGCTGTTTACCTGACTGTCTGGTTCCTATTCCTTTCTGACTTCATGCACATATTATTTGATTAACACCTTTAAACAATAAACAATAAAGTAATCCTAAACCACCCTTACACAGTAATAATCAGACACATGATGTCTGCCATTACATCTCTAAAGGTCAAAATGCTCTGTTCCACCTTGTGATGTCATGAAGCAGTAGTTTTCAAGCTAACAGCCCCTTTTACATTTAGTTCAGTAGAGATTGGCAATTCCAGGGATGAAATTATCCAAATGATTCTAGTAAAGGTGTATGGAGTTTAAAAACACAGTGAAACACTTTCTGTATTTCCACATTAGATCACAAGGTGGAGTAGAGATTTTTTCTCTTTGAAAAAAGAAGGGTTCAGTGCAGGGTTTGTATGTTAAACGTGTGAATGAAACAAAACACAACTCCAGGTCTGTTTGTGATGAGTAAACAACATTATAATGTAAATCTTAAAACAGACCTTTAAGGCAATTCATCATCTCTCACATTTATCATGATGAATAAATACTCCACTACTCCAGCCTGGCATTTCTGATGTGCTGTGTCTTTGTAGGCACCACAGCTCATGTTGGTATCAGCCTGTTCGGAGTGACCAGGAGCGGCTCTGTGCACCTGCAGAGGGAGGGGGCGTTCCAGAGGGGGGGCCTGGACCATTTTCACCTGGAGAGCCCGGTCAGCCTGGGGGAGGTGTGGAAGATCCGAATCTGGCACGACAACACAGGTCTGCTACACTGGGCTACCTCCAAACATACACTACACTTGTTTCTATGGAGATGTCATTGCTCTGCCTGGAATGCTCCACAGCATGACATTAAACAGCTCTACCTCACATTTATATAATTACAGGTGGTTTTATAGCTCAAACAGGCATTCTGACTGTGAGTGGGGTCACCTCTCCACAGATCTGGCCTCTAACTTGGCCTGAGTTTGTCTCCATAAAGATAGAAAGTTTTAATGCCATACTGTGAAACTCCAGACAAAGCAATAACATCTCCATGGAGACAAGCATTTGTTGAACTCTCCAGCAGAAATGTTATACAGTGTACCTAAAAATTACCCTATTTTCCGGACTACAAGTCGCTCTGGAGTATAAGTCACACCAGCCAAAAAATGCGCAATGAAGAAGAAAAAAACATATATAAGTCGCACTTTTTGGAGAAATGTATTTTATAAAATCAGAGACCAGGAACCAACATTTCACCATGAAAGGCAAGTTATAATAACAACAGAATAGAGAACAACAGGCTGAATAGGCGTTAATATGTTATGCTATAATTATCTGAATAAGTTTACCAAACTCACGATCTCACTCCAAATCACTAAATCCATTGAATTCTTCATCCTCGGTGTCACTTCTGTGCGACCTCCATAGATAAACCATAGATCCATGAGGTAAACGGAGCGCTGCTTCCTCTTCTGTGTAGCTGTCATCAGACTCAACATCAATTTCAATTAGAATTATTCTGGCCTTTCTGAATCCCGACAGGATGGTTTCGGTTGTCATTCGCCTTCCACCAATCCCTCACAAGTTTCTCACTCACTCCAAACTTTCTTTCTGCTGCTTGATTACCATTTTCAGCTGCCTATTTCACTATTTGCAGCAAGACAGGAGGCATGTGCCGTAGAGTGCGAAGTGACAGTGTTGCAGGAGTATTAGTAGTAGTAGATACTGATACACAAGCTTAGAGCGCCCTCTCATGACTGTCAGTCTGAAAATGTTTATATATAAGTCGCAAGACCACCCAAACCGTGGAAAAAAGTGTGACTTGTAGTCTGAAAAATATGGTATACACAAATTAACAAGGCTAAGATGTTCAAAATGTTTTAAAAAAATATCTGAAAACTGCTTTATGTGTCTGCTTGTACATTCTTCAGGGTTGGACCCGTCGTGGTTCGTGCAGCGCGTGGTGGTGTGGGACCCTCAGACTGATTCCATGTTCTTCTTCTTGGTGGATGACTGGCTCTCAGTGGAGAATCCTAAACATGGCAGTGTGGAGAAGGAGGTCCTGGCCTCATGTAAGTAGGATTGTTCAGGATTGTAGATTTGTTTGGAGGCGAAAATATGTACAACTGTACAACTAACTAAAAATAGCTGAGAGACTTGTTAAATGATTTCGCTGGAATTACAACAGGAGAGCTGATTTGTGCTGTTACTTTCCGGTCAGATTGTGTTAAAACAAAGCTCAGATTATAGTCTAAATTGAGTAACAGAGCTTTAGATAGAGCTGTGCCTCCAGTTAGCTTCACCCTAGAAATGTTGATGACCTCATTTGCAAAGTAAACATTTTGTCGTGCAGGCCCGGATGAGCTGTGTGCTTTTGGCCGTGTCCTCTCCTCTCAGTTGCTCTTGGGGCTGGTGGACAGACACTTGTGGTGGTCAGTGTGGGAGCGTCCGGCACACAGCCTCTTCACCAGGGGCCAGAGGGTCAGCTGCTGTGCCCTGTCTCTGCACCTGTACCTGGCTCTGGGGGCACTGTGGTACGGCGCACTGGGCTCCACGGAACACAGGTGAGATAGGAGGATACAGTTCTAAAGGGGTTTGGACTGAGGTGATGGAAAGCAAGGATTTTATGGTCAAAATCTAGATGTTTTTAGCTGGTTTGTGGTTCATTTGTTTGCAGTTACATGGGGATAGTTATGTGAAATTAATCAACTTGTACAACTACTACTATCTACCACAATTATAACCACATACTACCAACAATACTAGAATCAAATACAACAGCTACCATGGCAACGACTACTGTCACAACTGCTACTGCTGTGCCAAATACTACTACTGTCATAACTGCTACTGCTGCCACAACTACTACTACTGAACCAATTACTACTACTGCCTCAATTACTACTATTGCCCCAAGTACTACTACTGTCATAACTGCTACCACTGCCACAACTATTACTACTACCTCAATTACTACTATTATCTGAAGTACTACTACTGGCCCAATTACTGCCATTGCCTCAATTACTACTATTGCCCCAATTACTACTACTGCCACAACTACTACTACCCTAAATACTACTATTGCCCAAATTACTACTACTGTCACAACTACAGTCCCTGACAAAAGTCTTGTCGCTTACCCATTTTGTAGAAACAAAAGCTTATAACCTGACTTTAAATTAATCGATTGGTTTTAGAAATGTCTCATATGAAGCTAAAACCCTCCCAAATTATGTTCAATATACTAAAATAAATTTGCTTCACTGAAGAAAGATTGATCATTTAATGAACACAGAAAGGTCAGATTTTGGCAAGACAAAAGTCTTGTCGCCTTGTCATATGATGCACCCAATCCTAGATTACAGCCTCACCCATGATCAGTTACTGATCAATCAATTAGTGGGTATGTATAAAAAGGCCCCCAGCACACCAGACCTTCACATCAACTGCAACTTGACCTCTGACAACATGCCTAAGATCCACCCTGAGACCAAAGCGTTAATTATCAAGAGGCTGAAGACCAGATCCACTGCTGAGGTGGTGACACCTTCAGTGTGTCTCAGCGTCAAGTACAAAGAATAAGAAAAAGATCTGAAATGACTGGAGATGTTTTTGACAAGCCCAGGTCCGGCAGACCCCGCAAGACAACTGCTCGTTTGTTGATTCGAAAATCCAAGGCCAGCCCCTTTTCCACTGCAGCAGAGCTCCACCAGGCCTGGTCACCTCAAGTCCCTGTGTCAACCACAACAGTTTGTAGAATTCTGTCTCAAAATGGCCTCCATGGTCGAATCAGTGCACAGAAACCAGCACTAAACAAAAGGCAATTAAAAAAATGTGTGGCATTTGCCAAGGCCCACAGCCTGCTAAAAGGATGGACACTGGAAAAGTGGCAGAAGGTGGATTTCTCAGATGAATCCTCAGTTGAATTACATCACAGCCGCCGCAAATATTGCAGGAGACCTACTGGAGCCCGCATGGATCCCAGATTCACCCAGAAAACAGTTAAGTTTGGTGGTGGAAAAATCATGGTCTGGGGTTCCATCCAGTATGGGGGTGTGTGAGACATTTGCAGGGTGGAAGGCAATATCAATAACCTAAAATATCAAGAAGTATTAGCTCCTCTTACATTCCCAACCATAAAAGGGGTCAAATTTTGCAGCAGGATGGTGCTCCATCGCATACTTCTATCTCTACATCAAAGTTCCTCAAGGCGAAGAAGATCAAGGTGCTCCAGGACTGGAGCCCAGTCACCAGACATGAACATCATTGAGCATGTCTGGGGTAGAATGAAAGAGGAAGCATGGAAGGCAAAACCACCAAGAATCTTGATGAACTCTGGGAGGCATGTAAGACTGCTTTCTTTGCTATTCCTGATGACTTCATCAACAAATTGTATGAATCATTGTTGAACCGCATGGATGCGTCCTTCAAGCTCATGGAAGTCACACAAGATATTAAATATGGATCTCACAGCACCACTACTTAATTCACTGACGTTATGCAACATATTTTTGTATTTGAAGTAAATTGTTTGTTCAATTTTCTGTAGGCGACAAAACTTTTGTCTTGCCAAAATCTGACCTTTCTGTGTTCATCAATCTTTCTTCAGTGAAGCAAATTTATTTTAGTATATTGAGCATAATTTGGGAGGGTTTTAGCTTTCATATGAGACATTTCTAAACCAATCAATTAATTAAAAGTCAGGTTTATAAGCTTTTGTTTCTACAAAATGGATAAGCGACAAGACTTTTGTCCCAATTACTACTACTGTCACAACTACTACTACTACCCTAAATACTACTATTGCCCCAATTACTACTACGGTCATAACTGCTACTGCTGCCCCAACTACCTCTACTGCCCCAACTACTTCTATTAGCATTATTTCTAGCCATTATTTCAACCCAAAGATTGATTTCCCAAAGGTTGATTTCCCACTCCGATCAGGTTCTGTCTCTGTGTCCTTAGGCAAGACTCCCTTTTCCCCAGGGGAGCTGTGGCTAAAGAAATAGGCAACCTCCACCGAGTGTGGAGTGAATGAATAATAAGTAGTGTAGTACAGGGGTGTTCAAACTATGCCTCGGGGGCCAGACTTTCTGCTGAACTGGCCCAATTAATCATGGGAAATATTTTTTTTAATGGAAAAATTAAGTAATTCTACCACTATAACCTCAATAACATCACATTCCATTGTGATGCAGGCCTAAAATTTAAATTTGAAGCATTATTAAAGGTGTAGTGGTTCTGTTAAAGCTGTGTAAAATGTGCCCTTCAGAATGATCCACTGTATTGACAACCAGTCTGTCTCCCTCTGCTTTAAATATGTTTCAATATGTAGCAAGTGTAAGGGATTTTTATTAACACTACAATAACATTTCTTAATTTGGATTAGTAAAAACAGTGCTTTGTCCTTTGAGAATATTCACTACCATCTGAAATTCAACTTCACCAAGTTCTACAAAGTGAACCCTGAGTATGGATTTTCATTCTTGAGACCTCAGATATCTCACACATTTTTTTTGCAGTGGTCCTGTGTCTGCTCGCGTGCTGTTGAATATGGAGACGGTTGCCATGGGGACAGTTTTGGCATTGCTGGTGTTTCCTCTGCAGTGCCTGCTCTGTTTCCTGTTTGGGAAGACCTACAGTCCGGTAAAATGATGCTCTAAAATTACAGCTAGATGTGGAAAAAAGTACGTGACTTTCTTTGACCTTCACAATTTCATTTGATTCAGTCATTACTTGACCTTTTCCAACTGTTAAATACACACAAGAATTCAACTGTAAGTGTATGTGAGTAGCCTGCTGCTTTGTGGTGCCTTGTGTCAGGTGTCCATGGAGCTGTCGGTGCCCCCCTCCCCCTTGTGTCACTCTGTGGAGATGGACGTCTGTTTGGACCAATCACGGCTCAGTGGACCCTCCTTCATGTCTCTTCCCGACTCCTCTGCACCAATCAGAGACAGCCCCTCCTCTGTAAGTTAGCATCAGGAAAAGATTTTTTTGGGATAAATATTACTTTTCATGTGTTTCATGAAATAAGATTTATTTAAAAAGGTAAACTTAAAAAGGTAAAAAGGATCAACTTAATGACACAGTTTAATGTTTTTACTTCAGAGTAAAAATTTTAAGAAAACTCCTGCACACTGTCTCAAACTCAGTTTACTTTTATTAGTACAACATCAGTCAAAGTAAAATAATAAATGCGTCAAAATTGGATTCTCCTAATATCCAATCACAATGAACAATGATGCTCACATGAGTCTCTCATTTGGGTATAAATATGCACTCTCTCAGATTTATTTATTTATTTATTTATTTTGTAGGAATGCAGGCTACAAATGAAACATTTAAAATCAGGACGTTATTAACACAAATTTTTAACATCAAAGTTGTTACATGATTATTTGGGGGTTGCAGTTTGGAGCTGGTAACCATCAAGTTCTCGTGATATTGCCAACTTCTAGACTTGCAAAATGAAAAGTTTGCGGTGCCTTTTATAAAATAAGCACTAAGTCAAGTGTCCATCTTTCTCTCTCTAGTTCCTAGAGCTGGACTCGAGCCTGCTGGACTTGTGTGCGTCCTCTGGTTTAGCCCCACACTCCCCCAGTGATGACGAAGAGGAGCTGTGGCCTTCCTGCACCAGCCTGCTCTCTGCGCCTGCCCAGTGTGAGGAGGAGGTCCCCACCCTGGGCCCTGCTCGCCTGCTCAGGAGGAAGAAGGCCCTGGTGCAGCGACACCAGTGCACCTCTAGAGTCCCCCGTTGTCCCCCCACCACCGGGACAGCACCGACCAACGGCCCCATTCAAACAGGTCTGACCACGCTGCTCACACTGTCTGGTGAGTTTATGTAGCAAGGGTACTTGATGGTAATGGAGATCAACAGTCTTTATTTAATTTTATTTTTATTTTTTATTTTTATTTTTTCCATATAGACTTTAGAAATAAAAAAAATAAAGAACACATAGTATGCAAACTGTACCTTTTTAAATTGTGTTATGCTGTTGTTCCCTTATCAAAAACATACCTAGAGTTATATTTTGTTTAATTTACGCTTGTTTCTTTAATCTACTAGGTCCAAAGTCATCTTTAAGCACTCATGCTTAATCACATTTTGCCCATTTAGTTGCATCATAGATAATACTGCAGAGTTCTCTTACATAAACCATCCCCAGACTCATTCTGCAGTTAAATTGTGTTCACAACAGACGCACGGCTCCAGTAACATTGCATTCACGAAGGAAAAGAACCTCATTTATTACCTTTGTAAATGTTAATTTTCGTTGCTGACAGCAGAGAACGCCTAAATCCTTCATTGGAAACAGAGGTGAAGTTTATAAAGTATATTATTCAGAAATGATTTTAAAACCAGGAATGAATCCAGAATGAAACCAAGACTGTAAATCAAGTCTCCATCAGGACTAAATCAGGATAACTACCACACCAATATATTTAGGCTGAGTTCTTCTCTCAAACAGAAAACAGTCTGTTTCACCTTGTGATGTCACGTAGTAATACAGGAAATGCTCCACTGTCCACTCCACTCCATACACCTTCTCTAGAATCATTTTGATAGTTTCAGCCCTGAAATTGCAAGTCACTTCTGGAAAAAGGTAAAAGGTAGGTAACTTGAAAACTAACACTACGTGACATCACAAGGTGGTATTTTGAGCTTTGAAGATGTAGACAGACATGATAAAAGATTACTCAAACATGTGTGAATAAAACAAAACACAACTCCAGGTCTGTTTTTGGGGATTTGCGGACAACATTTCATGGCTTAAAGCTCACAAGTGTCAGTTTTGTGTAATATAGAACCTTTAAATACTCACCTGTGTACAATGTGTGTGGTTTTATGTTTAATAGATGAGAACCTGATGATGTCCATAGTTGCAGCAGAAGATGTGCCTCATCCAAAGAAGAAGAACTCAGACAGTGGAAGAGATTCTCCTACCACCATCTCCCCCTTATCAACATTGTAAGAACAAAATCATTGTGTGCATTACATCTAAATGAAACAAAAGTAAATCTGTCATATAGAGAACCTCATTCCTATTGCAAAGAATGGAGGTTCAAATCCCGAATTCTAATGTCGTAGTGCTCAAGACCGGTCTCGAGACCATTTTAAAAAATTTTTTTTTTCCAGTCTTGGTCTAGTCTCGGACTCGACAGCGTTTGAATTCGGTTTCGTCTCGGTTTTGTCTCGGTCTCGAGGTCTGACACTTGACAAGTGATAAAAACACTGATATATATGTGCCAACATAACTCAAAAATACAAATAAATGTAGAAAATGACAAAGATGGTCTCAATTTGGTCTCGGGCTTGACTCAGTGTTGGATTTTAAAAGTCTTGGTCTTGTTTCGGTCTCTACCCCCAGAGGTCTTGGTCTTGTCGTGGTCTTGGGACCCTGTGGTCTAGGACTGGTTTTGGCCTTTTGACTCCCGAATTCCCTATGGTGAATATTTTAGTTGTGCCCTTGTGTGTGTGTGAGTGGTCCCTTGACATAAAGTGCTGTTACAATTTTGCGTTATATTGTGCAGCCCTGTGTTTAGGATAAAAAAGATGAATGGAGTGGACAACCGTGAACTTGAAATTGTTCTTTAAAGATCCTATATTTTTTTTAAATTGACTCTTGCGAGCTTTTCGCCATGTTATAATGCAGTTACCTCCTCAAAAACATACTTGGAGTTGTGTTTTGTTTCACTCACATGAAACATGTTTGAGTATCTCTTTATTATTAGTCTGTCTACATCTACAAAGCTCAACATGCTCTGGTCCACCTCGTGAAGTTTAATTTACAAGTTAACAGCTACATTTTGGCTTTTTTCAGTAGAAATAGTAATTTCCAGGGCTGAAATTCACCAAATGATTCTAGCTAAGGTGTATAGAGTTTAAAAACACAGTGGAGCACTTTCTGCATTTACCACATGACATCACAAGGTGGAAGTGTGTGGAAGTGTTTTCAGTTTTGAGCCTAAATATGCAAAGTTTGTGTGTTAAACATGTGTGAATGAAACAAAACACAACTCCAGGTCTGTTTGTGATGAGGAAACTACATTCTAAAAGAGATCAGAAAATAGCGTAGTATGGGTCTCTTAAAATAAATACAAAAAAATAATTAAAACAAACAAATGAGTGACAAAAATTTTCTCTTTTTCAGTCACAGCACGTGTTCAAGCAGCTGGTCTGAGGACAGTGAAGTGAGGTACCTGTGGGAGGAGGACAACCCAGGCTCCAGTGCTCCTCTCTGGGATGGAGCTCTATACAGAAGTGCCTCAGTACCTTCCATCGACTCTGTGGCCAGCACCGTCCTGCCCAGCCCCCCTCCAGACTGCACTCGCTGCCCTTCCTCCACACGCATAGGTACTACACTCTTCTCCAATGTTACCTGCATAATAGTGAATTGATGGAATGAAGAGAGAGACAGACGTGATGAAGGAGCGCACAGCCAGAACCCACTGAAAACCAATTCATCCTCATCCTTCAAAAATTAAGAAATATTTTTTAAAATCTAAAATGAAGATATATATATAAAAAAATAAATAAATAAAAAGACTAATCAGCCAAAGATTTCGCAACTATTCTGTTAAATTGTCTTGTCTTGTTCAGGTGTAGCTCGTGGTTCTCCGGGCTGGCTCTTGCCCTCCTGGACTCTGCATGTGGTGTACCCCGTGGTGGCCATGTTGATCATTACCTGCATGGTGCTAGTTGGAGTGTACGGCAGCTTCTTCTCCAGGCCGGTGCTCCTCATGTGGCTGGGCTCTGTCCTCTCAGCCTTCCTCACCTCTGCTCTGCTGCTGGAGCCTGCGAAAGTGAGACATCACCTAGAAGTCTACTTAAAGATGTCCATGGCATATAGCAGAGCCATTTTAGATTTAAAAATGCCAACCTGCCTTGTCTCTCTGTGGGCACAGTGTATGTTACACTACAATTTCTCCCATCACCCCTAAACATGCATAACATAAGAATCCCCCAGCTAAGTTAGTTCTGAGCAAGATTAGCTCAGGATCTGGAGATCAGTCCCTATCCTGTCTCTGACCAATAGTCCCAGTGGCATTGAAGGATGGGTCAAATGCAGATTAAACATTTGTATAGTATCTTTAAAATAGATATCTCATATTGAGTGTTGGACATCAAAACATGTGCAGTGTGTTTTCTAGATTGTACTCTATAGAAGACATATTTGTAATACTGGTCCATCTGGTGTCAGGTGTGTGCCCAGGCTGTGCTGTGCTCGGTCCTCTGGAGGCCAGTGGACACAGAGGCAGAGGAGCTCCTGTCCCATGAGAGCAGTGTGGTGAGGTCCTTCACAGAGCACAGTGAACACATCAGACCTCCATGTGGATACGGCCTGCTCCAGGCCAAACAGGAGGCATACAAAGTCCGAGCACTCACCTCTCTCATGAGGGTAAGATTCAACCCTTATATTAGTGCAGGACTGGGATAAAGTAAGAGCTAAAAAACAGTTACATTCTAGTAATGGTAAAATGTAGTGACCCTAATAATTACTCAAGTAAGTTACCAAAAGATATTTGGTGATAGTAATATTACTGAGGAACTGTTTGGAGGTGTTCTGACAAAAGAACACAGATTCTGGTATTGTTATATGGTCCATGGACCTCTTGGGTCATATCAAAGGCCCGTAGATGTTTTTCACAGTCTCAGTTTATGGACAGAACATGTCTCATGTGAAAGCTCAGAACCTCCAGAATTCCCTCCCTGAGCTGCAGGGGCTGCACTAGCACTGACTCATGACTGGTGCAGGGGCTGCGGTTTTGGCAGTGACAGAGAGATATATGTGTGTCTCTTACAGCACTGTGTGTGGCAGCTGCTCTTTCTGATGCTGCTGTTGATGGTGAACTACCAGGACCATGTGGAGCAGCAGAAGGGCAGACTCCTGCACTCTGCCACCAAACAGCACCTCCACAGAGCACCTATGGGTGTCCCCAACCTCACAGGCATCAGGCAGTAAGAAACAGACACATCGGCACAGATTGAGGCATGAGTGGCGTTATTATTTTTGATGTGGTTCAACATTTGTGCAACTCATGTTTGGATATTTCCTATAAAAAAAATAAATTTAGCATATTCTGCTATAGTCTGAGAGAGGATTACCTGATACCTGAATACCTGATGAAATACCACTGATTACAATACCAAACCAGCCAGTTGTTAGTAATAATACATTGCTGATAGCACAGGTAGATTCCAACATTACAGTGTAGTGATTAATCTGCTTCATATTGTAAAATAGGCTAAAGTTGCATTATATCACTTTTTTTCTGGGGGAGAGCTCGCCACCTGTTTTTCTCTGTAGAGAAGCTATTGCTTTGCCTAGAATATGCTGCAGTACTTATCTTTCTGCATGGAGATGAGCAGGTGATGCCACCAGACCAGGTCAGAGCTGTGGAGAGGTGACCCCACCCACAGTAAGAATGTATACTTTTCAAGGTATCAAAACAATTTTCATTTGCACCATAATTTCACCATTAATATTACTGATCAATGACCAATTAAAATTAGGTGATGGAATGAATGCTCCTTTATACTATATTTTCATATGATTCACAAACAAAATGTCTGCTTTTTCTATGCAGCTGGGCTGATGCAGAGCAGTGGGTCAGGTTGGTTTTGGTTCCACATCTCCATGAGCGTCCCTCTCTACGCCTGGCTGGGTTACCATGGTTACAGTACACACACAGCCTGGGGCCAGCACAGGGCCTTCTATTGGGAAATAGCAGTAAGAGGACCCTCCAGTACATCTCTGAGCTCCACATGGACCAGTGGAGTCATACAGAGTGAGCATTTGAACCATCTGGATTCTCTTTTATTCAGTCTTCTTAACTTGTGAGTCTTGTCATGGAATATCACTTCATTTAATGAATATTCACAGAAAAGTAAAAGTAACCCAGTGTACACAGTGAAAACCACCACTCCTGCTGGTGCACTGTGGAGTGAAGCAATTGAAATGAGGCAACAATAGTTTACTTGCATTGAAGGGGATTTGATGGCAGTGGAGACTATTTGAGTGTTAAAGTTATCAAAACAAACAGTTAAAAGTGTCTGAACTTTAAAAAACACAGAGATCATGGCAAGCATTTTGAGCTCTGGACAAGGGAAAAAGGCTCTGGATTATTTGAAACAAAAATGCATCATTACACGTAGGGTTTGCCAAAACATTTTTTGTGAGCAAAATATAAAGGTTTGCTGCAAATTATGAAAAATAAAGCTTTTGCAACTAATAAGTAGGACTGGCAGACTGATATATCACTTGGCCTAAAGAATCAGCCATTGGCAGTTCTGGATTCTTAAATAAAAAAAAAAAAACTGTATCAGCACAGGCTCTACAAACAGCCAACCACATGTACTGTATGTAATAAAACAAAACTAGTAGTATGCACACTTGCACAGTTTATTTAATATATATTTGCATTTGTGCCTATATAAGGAAGGGGTCTCCAGCCTGTAGCTCGGGACCTACCAGTAGCTCTCCACCCCCTTCCAAGTAGCTCGCCAAGGAATTTCTGAATTATACATGTTGTACTGAATGACTCAAATTTGATGAACTATCATTGTAAAGATATAATTTTGATGCCTAATTAATAGATACAGGTTTATGTTTTATAGGCAGTGTTGGGAAGGTTACTTTTAAAATGTAATCCCCTACAGATTACAGATTACACACCCCAAAATGTAGTTTGTAACGTAATCCATTAAATTACTTAAAGTGAGTAACGTAATCTGATTACTTTGGATTACTTGATATTGTCATGTTTTTTTTAAACGACATGAATGTAGCAACCACATCCTGAAAATTCTTGTTTGTTGTCTTCAAATTGTCTGAGCCCAAGTCTCCATGAATAAGCAACTGTTTGCTGTAGAGAAACAAAGACCACGATATCTTAATATAAGAGGTTTTGTCTGTTAAAAGACAGTAACAAGATAAGCCTTTCCTTCACCAGATTAAAAATATTATTGATAGAGAAATTATTTTTTATATGAGATCACCTTAAATTATGTCAACCTACTGTTAGGTGTCATGTTGTTTAGACCTGGTTTAGTCTTGGTTTAGTCCTGATTTTAGACCTGGTTTAGACCAGGTCTAGACCAGGTCTTTAGTTCTGGTTTAGTCGTGGTTTAGTCCTAGTTTAAACCTGGTTCAGTCCTGCTTTAGTCCTGGTTTAGTCCTGGATTAGTTCTGGTTTAGTCCTGGTGTTCTGGTTTAGAGGCGCACAGGAGGAAGTGCGGTTTACGCGAGAAAACACGGTCCACACGCGGCGCACGAGACGGCGGTGTCCGCGCAGTAACTACGGAAGGAGACGTGGTCCGCGGGTTCTCAGGTTGATGACGATGATGAAGGTGTGTGTTTGTTGTGTGTGTTTGTGTTTGTGTGTGTTTGTGTGTGTCCACTCATGTCGCAGGTCACTATAGGACAGTAGTGCAGATATTATGAGTCTATGCAGGTTGTTTTCACCAGTGCCAGTAGCTCCTGTTTCACATTTAAGTTGTAGGCGATTTTATATTTGTTTTTTTTATATATATATCTCACATCGGGAGAAGAATTTCCAAGACACAAATGCGTTTTTACCAATGCACTGCTGCTTCCACTGTGTGACTGACACCGCCAACTTTAACATGACGTTTACGTCACTCTTATTGCGCGCGTTCTGTTTGGGTTTCCAACAATGAGTGGAATTACCGAAATAAAAAAATAAATAAATGGGATGTAGCACAAAATGTGAAAACAGGAAAATGCCGCCTTGTAATCCACTTATTTCAGCAAAGTAACTGTAATCCAATTACCACCCTTTGAAACAGTAACTGTAACGGAATACAGTTACTCATAATTTGTACTCTGATTACGTAACGGCGGTACATGTAATCCGTTACTCACCAACACTGTTTATAGGTATCCAACTGTCCCATGTAAGGCTTCCCTTTCCTTTCACAGTTCCTTGTGACTGCTAAAATTAGTAGCTCTTTGGCATTTTCTTTAGGTAAAGGTAGATCCCCAGAAGAAAAAGGTTGAAGACCCCTGATATAAGATCTGCAGTTTCTTCTTCTTAGTTATTGTTTTGGATTACAAATATTTTACAGGCAGTTGTTAATGATCATCACGTCTAGGCTGCCTCACTTCAGTTATTGTTAAGATGTAGCCACTATCCACTACTATATATATATATATAAAAAAAAAATGTGTTTCTCACCTTCCACGGTGGTAGGTCTCTCTCACCCTCATTGAGCTCGGGTCCTCTACCAGAGGCCTGGGAGCTTGAGAGTTCTGCGCAGTATCTTTGCTGTTCCCAGTACTGCACTTTTCTGGACTGAGATGTCCGTTGTTTTTCCCGGTATCTGTTGTAGCCACTCTTCCAGTTTGGGGTTACAGCCCCGAGTGCTCCGATCACCACAGGCACCACTGATGCCTTTACTTTCCAGGCTCTCTCCAGCTCTTCCTTGAGCCCCTGGTATTTCTCTAGCTTCTCGTGTTCCTTTTTTCCTGATATTACCATCGCTTGGTATTGCGATGTCAACCACCACGGCTCTGCTCTGTTTCTTATCCACCACCACTATGTCTGGTTGGTTCGCCATCACCATTCTGTCAGTCTGTATCTGGAAGTCCCACAGGATCTTGGCTCGGTCATTCTCCACAACCCTTGGAGGTGTTTCCCACCTTGATCCTGGGGTTTCCAGCCCGTACTCTGCACAGATGTTTCTGTACACTATGCCCGCCACTTGGTTATGTCGCTCCATGTATGCTTTCCCTGCCAGCATCTTACACCCCGCAGTTATGTGCTGGACTGTCTCAGGAGCCTCTTTGCACAGTCTACACCGTGGGTCTTGTCTGGTGTGGTAGATCTGGGCCTCTATTGCTCGAGTGCCCAGGGCCTGCTCCTGAGCAGCCAGGATCAGTGCCTCTGTGCTGTCCTTCAGACCAGCCCTCTCAAGCCATTGGTAGGATTTCTTGATATCAGCCACTTCAGTTATGTTCCGGTGGTACGCCCCATGTAGGGTTTGTCCTGCCATGATGGTCCCTCCAGCACCTCTTCCTCTGGACCCCACTGTCTGAGACATATATATATATATATATATATATATATATATATATATATATATATATATATATATATATATATATATATATATATATATATATATATATATATATATATATATATATATATATATATATGTATATATATATGTATATATATATATATGTATATGTATATCTATGTATGTGTATATATATATATATGTATATAATAAATAATATTATTATTATTAATTTTTTTTTTTTCTAACACTCTGATCTAAAATGTTGATCAGACCAACCGTCTAACTGGGCCTAAATCCAAGATGAATAAATCCCTTACTAGAAAACAAATCTTTAAAATCTTTATTGTTCTGTTTTGCTCAGCTCTTTGTCAGTGCGATGGACACACTACCACACAGAGTCAGGCTTGTGGCTGTGTGTGCGTGTGCGCCTGCATTTGACCCAGCTCCAAAGAGTGACCCGGGCCCTGTCCATCCTTCCTCTACTCCTGCCCCCTCCTCCTCCTCACCACCGGACCTCCAGATGGCGCTCTCGGTAACCCAAATGGCATATGGGACACATACATACTCACCTACTACAGAACTTTATGTTGTAATACAAGGGTTAGATTCTAAATGTTTGTGGCAAAAAGTAAAGAGCCATTTAGCTGGTTGGTAATATTTTACATTCACTGTCTAGAAACTAAATGTTTTGGTTATTTAAAACTACAATTACAAGTGCTTTACTTATTTAATAAATTGCATGCATTTTTTTTGTATGCACCAACCACCCTTAATTCTATTGATCTACATTACATTACATTACATTACATTACATTATGCCTCAGAGAGGATAAACATTGCTGCAAGTTGATATAGATGGTGTTAAGTTGTACTGGAGGGAAGTGAACTATGAAATAGCATGTTACCAAACTCTTTTTTGTTTTGATTCCTCAGGTATTGCTGGTGATGTGCGGGCTGCTCATGCTGGGGGCGGAGCTGTACTCAGTCCGGACTGAGCATATGCGGGTTGTGTGTGGGTGGAGTTGTTTGTTCCACTTCCTCTTGGTCTCGTTGTCCATGGCAACAGGTGTCCTGCAGCTCCACTTTCTTTCTGTCGCTCGCAAATATTTATCTGAGGTATAAACCCAGATTAGAATGAAGCAATATTCAAAAGTCATTATTGTTTTGAGGTCACAAACATTTTGGATATGGTTATGAATTCAATAATTTGCATGTTATTCTCATGGTTGGCATGATATTTTTGGTCAGGTAACTTGTTTGAAGGAGAACCTTCAATGGAAAGTAATGGGCAGCGTCACTCAACTTACTGCATTCTCCCCAAAATAATGCCACAAATTATATCAAATTGCACACAGTAGCAACCAGCACAAGGCTAAAGATGACTAAGCTGGCAGTTGTATAGGCCCATATTCCACTCTCTTCAAGTGTTTTGGTTGTATTATATGAACAGACAATCTATTTTTCTCTCTAAAGTGACCACATTTGTTGGATGTGGGAAAAGCCAAAGGAATGATGGTGAGGGTGCGGTCATTTACCAAAATGGTTCTCACTTTACAGTGAATAGTCTTGCATTGTTTGGTGCCTATTTCCTGCATTTCAAATGCATTAGGTTTTGTCTCACATCCAGTAGTCGCCCTTACAGGGCAGCTGTTTAGTTTTTCAAAGACTTGAATGGTCTGTTTAATGCTAAGTTGTAAGTGCTACTTGCAGCCTCAAAGAGGAGCTTTCACTATAATCTAAATATCTGGTGGTAAATGTTCTAATATCATCCTAATTGTATCTGTCCTTTAGCTTCAGCAGCAGCCAAACAGCTTCATTAGGTTCCACCGCGCGGCGCTTCTCTCTCAGAGGGCTTCACAATGTGCTGCTGTTCTGCTCACTCTGCTCGTTCTCAGGGTAAAGACCATTATTTTTTCCTTTCACTTTCTTTCACACCATCCCACATTTTCAGCTCTAGAAAATAACAGTGCAAAGTAAAAAAAAAAAAAGTACTTTTTATATTAAATAATAAGTTAATTGTAGCTAATGTGTGGTAACATCATGTTTAAAGATTTAAGATTTAACTGTGTTTTAGGCAAATGTGTAGTTCAACCTGTTATAGGCTCTTTAAGTAATGCACAAGATGCACATACTCAAAACTGGAAGAGTAACCAAAACTTTTACTCAAGTACTGTTACACTGTTATGCAAGTGTTGCTAGAACTAGGCTGTCTAAAATCCACACTATGAGAAACACACTTTTATTAAAGCAAAAGTAAATGTAATTGAAAATCCACCTCCGGTTACAAGTTTACTTCCAATTTTGATGTGGTTCTGTGTGGTCCTGTGGTTCTGTTTTTCCATCCATTTTAATGCTGTAAAACACAAGAGACAAGCTTAAGTGTCCTAAAGGTTCATTCTAACAGACTGTAAAATGTATCTTGACCTTCAGCTTCTGGGGACCCTGCGCTTCGTGCGGAGGTGGGTGGTGATGGGCAGGGTGCTACACAGGGCCTGGAAAGAGCTCATGGCCATTGTGCTGCTGCTAATTCTAATGCTACTGCTCTGCGGCCACATTGCTAACACTGTGAGTATCACTAAACACTCTGAGGGTGGGCTGTCCCATGTGGCATTTAGGGCTAACTTTAATTTCAAATATAAACCGAAAGTAAAAACAGAACTTTATAGTTATTTATTTTGGGATGTTCAGATTAATTAATTTTAAGTGTGTATAAAATGTATATCGAAACCAAAATGATCACTCAAAATGGAAATTAAAGCCACACTGTAATATTACAGGCTTGCTCCCAGCTTGTCTCCATGAATTTAGGTAAGATAAAGGTGTGGAAAATTTCCAGCCGTAGCAACAGTAGTGATTAGAATTTTTAGTGCTGGAATAGGGTTGTCAAAAGTATCAAAAATCACATGCTAATTGATACTAGAACTAGTATCAAAACTAGATACTCAGTCTCAGTATTGTCAGTAGTGAAAAAGTCAGCTTTAGAATGATCTTGAGCTGTATCAGAACAAGTATAAGAGCAAAATTTAAAAATTCTGTCAGATCTCAGAAGCTCAGCAGGGCTGGGCTGCTTCAGGACTTGGATGGAGACCACTGGGAAAATCGGGTGACAAGGGGTTGTTGTGTCCTTAGGCAAGGCATTACCTAGTATGAAAGTGGTGTGTGCGTGCGTGAGTGATGGTGGTGGTCTCAGTGATCGATTGTGCAGATTGGCAGCCTCACTTCTGTCAGTCTGCACCAGGATAGCTGGGGCTAGTAGTAATAGTAGTAGTAGCACTCCACACCACTGAGTGTGGATGAATCATGATCTGTAAAAGCGTCTTTCTGACATATGTCTCTGAGAAGCACTGTATAAATAAATCAAATAAAAACTTACTTCTTGTTAATTACTCTCTCAATATATCATGTCTCTATATCATGTTGTTGCCAGTTGTTAAGAAGGGACAAGAAGCTCCCTCTTAACAACTGGTCATCAAATACTGTACGCCCATTACCCACTATGGAACCTACCTGGACCAATGAGGGATTACACGCCTATAAGAACACATGGGAATAGAAAAGAAAGTACTATTATTTAATGTTGAAAACCACATTCTACTGTCTAAAGAATTAGTGTTTTTCATTATCATGGTGATATCAGAATCAGTATTGAGTACCGAGTCTATTCTCTAGTGTCAAAATTGAGATTGAAATTTTAGTACCATGACAACACTATGCTGGAATTGCAAAAATTTATGATTTTAACAACTTTTTAATACAGTGCATGGATATTTAAGCAGTGACATGAATGTGTGATCTCTCAAAAGAGGCAGTTAGCTTAAAGGCAACACATATGGAACTCCTATTCATTAATCATGGTAGAATAGTTAGAATTTGAGAAAACAGCCATACTATTTTTTGTTATTTTGTCCCCTCCTAATGTGTTCTGTGTTGTAGGTGTTTGCTGATACAGTGGAAGGCTTCGTGTCCCTGCAGCAGACGTCTGTATCTGTGCTGTCCCTCCTGAGGGGACACAGGGCTGTCCACAGTCTGTGCAGGCTCCACCCACACCTGGGCTCTCTCTACTGTCTGCTGCTCACCGGGGGGACGCTCTGGCTGCTCGCTCGGATATGTGGAGCGGTTCTCATTCGGGCGTACAGGTAAATGCTAGCTATCTGAGAATACTAATCTGGTGGTACTTTGATTGAATGTCATTTTATGGTAATACGGCCAAACAGTGCAAGCAAGAGTAAGAATGCAAATTATAAGAGAAAGAATATTTATTGATCCTGAGGGAAATTCAAGTTTGGCTGCAGCAACATTTACACTGCGCTTTTCAGTGGCATTTGTGTCTCAGTCAAATGTCTCAGTGCAGTTTCACAGGAGGACTGGTCAGGGAGGGTCAGCAGATCCTGTGTCAGGGCAGTTTGAGGAGAGAAAGAGCTGTGTCCTGCTGCATCACAGCAACCTCCACAGGGCACCAGGTGAACACAACAGGAAAACCCTCATTCTTACCGTGCTCTGGTGTTTCGGTTGGTGACAAAATGGTCCATTCCCACAAAATATTTCCTCTGGAAGACTCTGCCACATTTGCTGATACATATGGTGTAAAAAGCCTATAGCATCTCAAATGTAATGGAGCTCTGAAGGGGGAATGACTTAGCATGGAGAACAAACTGAGAGGAGACTCATAATGTCAAAAATGAAGCTGAAACTTATTAAACATATTAATTAGGGAACCGTCACCTTATCGTGGTGGAGGGGTCTGAGTGCCCGAATGATCCCAGGAGCTATGTTGTCGGGGGCTTCGTGCCCCTGGTAGGGTCACCCAAGGCAAACAGGTCCGGGGGGACGGGTCAGACGAAGAACGGTTCAGAAGCCCCACATGATGAGCAACACACAGAGGCCAGTTACGTCTCCCGGATTGGCGTCACCGGGGCCTCACCCTGGAGCCAGGCCTGGGGTGGGTGCTCGTCAGCGAGCGCCTGGTGGCCGGGCCTTCCCCCACGGGGCCCGGCCGGGCTTAGCCCGAAGGAGCGACGTGGGGCCGTCCTCACGTGGGCCCACCACCCGCGGGAGGAGCCATATGGGGCCGGTGCAGAGAGATCTGGGCGGCAGTCGACGGCGGGGGCCTCGGCGACCGGATCTCCGGACATGGAGACTAGCTCTGGGGACATGGAATGTCACCTCGCTGGGGGGAAAGGAGCCTGAGCTTGTGCGGGAGGTTGAGCGTTACCGACTAGATATAGTCGGCCTCACCTCCACGCACAGTTTGGGCTCTGGAACCCAACTCCTTGAGAGGGGCTGGACTCTCCATTTCTCTGGCGTTGGCCGCGGGGAGCGGCGGC
The DNA here is from genome assembly GCF_026225935.1 of Boleophthalmus pectinirostris. Lineage (NCBI taxonomy): Eukaryota > Metazoa > Chordata > Actinopteri > Gobiiformes > Gobiidae > Boleophthalmus > Boleophthalmus pectinirostris. Next base: position 4,495,228 of record NW_026571047.1, read on the forward strand.
GGGCTGGTGTGGGCCTGCTCATTGCCCCACAGCTCAGCCGCTGTGTGTTGGAGTTCACCCCGGTGAACGAGAGGGTCGCGTCCCTGCGCCTTCGGGTCGGGGACAGGTCTCTCACTGTGGTGTCGGCCTACGGGCCGAACAGCAGTGCTGAGTAACCGGCCTTCTTGGAGTCCTTGGGAGGGGTACTAGACAGTGCACCGACCGGGGACTCCGTTGTTCTCCTGGGGGACTTCAACGCCCACGTGGGCAACGACAGTGACACTTGGAGAGGGGTGATTGGGAGGAACGGCCTCCCCGATCTGAACCCGAGCGGTGTTTTGTTATTGGACTTCTGTGCTAGTCACGGTTTGTCCATAATGAACACCATGTTCGAGCAGAAGGGTGTCCATAAGTGCACGTGGCACCAGGACACCCTAGGCCGGAGGTCGATGATCGACTTTGTAGTCGTGTCATCTGATCTCCGGCCGCGTGTCTTGGACACTCGGGTGAAGAGAGGGGCTGAGCTGTCAACTGATCACCACCTGGTTGTGAGTTGGGTTCGCTGGCGGAGGAGGAAGCCGGAAAGACCTGGCAGGCCCAAGCGTGTAGTGAGGGTCTGTTGGGAACGTCTGGTGGAGCCCTCTGTCAGAGGGACTTTCAACTCGCACCTCCGGGAGGACTTCTCCCGGATTCCGGGGGAGGCTGGAGATATGGAGTCCGAGTGGGCTTCATTCTCGGCCTCTATTGTCAATGCGGCTGCTCGGAGCTGTGGGCGTAAGGTCTGTGGTGCCTGTCGCGGCAGCAATCCCCGAACCCGGTGGTGGACACCGGAAGTAAGGGATGCCGTCAAGCTGAAGAAGGAGTCCTATCGGGCCTTGCTGGCTCGGGGGACTCCTGAAGCAGCTGACGGGTACCGGCGGGCCAAGCGTGCTGCAGCCCATGTGGTCGCGGAGGCAAAAACTCGGAGCTGGGAGGAGTTCGGGGAGGCCATGGAGGAGGACTATCGGACGGCCTCAAAGAGATTCTGGCAAACCGTCCGCCGCCTCAGGAGGGGGAAGCAGTTCTTCGCCAACACTGTTTACAGTGCGGTGGGAGAGCTGCTGACCTCGATTGGGGACGTTGTTCGGCGGTGGAAGGAATACTTTGAGGATCTCCTCAATCCCACCGTCACGTCTTCCGAGGAGGAGGCCGAGGCTGGGGACTCAGAGGCGGACTCATCCATCACCCTGGCTGAAGTCACTGAGGTGGTTGGAAAGCTCCTTGGTGGCAAGGCTCCGGGGTTGGATGAGATCCATCCTGAGTACCTTAAGTCTCTGGATGTTGTGGGGCTGTCTTGGCTGACACGCCTCTTCAACATCGCGTGGCGGTCGGGAACAGTACCTCTGGACTGGCAAACCGGGGTGGTGGTCCCTCTGTATAAGAAGGGGGACCGGAGGGTGTGTTCCAACTATAGGGGGATCACACTCCTCAGCCTTCCCGGTAAGGTCTATGCCAGGGTACTGGAGAGGAGAATCCGGCCAATAGTCGAACCTCGGATCCAGAAGGAGCAGTGTGGTTTTCGTCCTGACCGTGGAACACTGGACCAGCTCTACACTCTCCATCGGGTGCTCGAGGGTTCATGGGAGTTTGCCCAACCAGTCCACATGTGCTTTGTGGACTTGGAGAAGGCATTCGACCGTGTCCCTCGTGGTGTCCTGTGGGGGGCGCTCTGGGAGTATGGGGTCCGGGGCCCTTTGCTAAGGGCTGTCCGGTCCCTGTATGACCGGAGCAGGAGCTGTGTTTGCATTGCCGGCAGTAAGTCAGACCTGTTCCTGGTGCATGTTGGACTCCGCCAGGGCTGCCCGTTGTCACCGGTTCTGTTCATTGTATTTATGGACAGAATTTCTAGGCGCAGTCAGGGGCTGGAGGGGGTCCGGTTTGGGGACCACAGGATCTCATCTCTGCTGTTTGCGGATGATGTTGTCTTGTTGGCTTCATCGAACCAGGACCTGCAATGTGCACTGGAATGTGAAGCGGCTGGGATGAAGATCAGCTCTTCCAAGTCCGAGGCCATGGTTCTCGACCGGAAAAAGGTGGCTTGCCCTCTCCAGGTGGGTGGGGAGTCTTTGCCTCAAGTGGAGGAGTTCAAGTATCTCGGGGTCTTGTTCACAAGTGAGGGAAGGACGGAACGTGAGATTGACAGGCGGATCGGTGCAGCTTTGGCAGTGATGCGGTCGCTGTATCGGACCGTTGTGGTGAAGAGGGAGCTGAGCCAAAAGGCGAAGCTCTCGATTTACCGGTCAGTCTTCGTCCCTACTCTCACCTATGGTCATGAGCTCTGGGTAGTGACCGAAAGGACGAGATCGCGGATACAAGCGCTTGAAATGGGTTTCCTCCGCAGGGTGGCTGGGCGCTCCCTTAGAGATAGGGTGAGGAGCTCAGTCACACGGGAGGAGCTCGGAGTAGAGCCGCTGCTCCTCCACGTCGAGAGGAGCCAGTTGAGGTGGCTCGGGCATCTGTTTCGGATGCCTCCTGGGCGCCTCCTTCGGGAGGTGTTCTGGGCATGTCCCACCAGGAGGAGGCCCCGGGGAAGACCCAGGACACGCTGGAGGGACTATGTCTCTCGGCTGGCCTGGGAACGCCTCGGGGTCCCCCCCGGAGGAGCTGGCATTATAACTTAAGAGACTTGTAATTTGATATATTGTGATGGTCCACAATGTTATTTTGAGACTCTTAACAATATGATATCATAATATTTCTGTTATAGTTACATTCCTAATATTAATATGTTGTTTTCTGCGAATATAGCAAAAATAATAAAAGGTAACATGGTGCTCTAAAAGTATTATGTGTTAGCAGTTAATACCCCATACATGTAAAATATCTGTCTTTAAAATAAGTCTGAACTAAAATACTTATTGTTGGCATTACTTAGCACATTCTTATGTCCATATTCAGGGTATAGAACATATCTGACTTGACATTATACACTGATAGAATAACATTTTGTCTTCAGGTCAGAGAAGGTTGAGATGTTCCGTCCAACCATTGAACCCCAAGATTACGAGATGGTGGAGTTCTTCATCAAGAGACTCAAACTGTGGATGGGGCTGACGAAGACCAAGGAGGCATGTACCCGCCAGCCACCTCCATATCATTACAAAGGTTCCACAGACATTAAAGTGGGACTAAACACCTAAATCCCGCCCACAACCACACTGCACATAGAGCTGCTAAACGGGACTAAACGGGAGAGTGAGGGGGGAAGAGAGGCGGGGTCTGGAGGACTAAAGGGGAGAAGTGAGGGGCGAGGAGGGGGCGGGGTCTGCAGGTATAAAGAACAGTGTGATTGGTCGAACACGTATCCACTCTTCAAACTCTGCCCCTGCAGCAAGTTGTCTGTATCAGAAACACATATCTGTGATCATTACAGTCCTGTGTGATGTCACATAGTACTGACAATTGCAGAGGCCACTGAAGGCAGTATAAACTTAGATTTAGGGGTTTTGACCAGAAAGCTGCAAATGCATTGTATTTTTCGGACTATAAGTTGCTCCGGAGTATAAGCACCAGCCAAAAAATGCATAATGAAGAAGAAAAAAAGTTGCACCGGACTATTAAGTGGCACTTTTTGGGGTAAATTTATTTTATAAAATCAGAGACCAGGAACTGGCATTTCATCTTGAAAGTCAAGTTCTAGCAATAACAACAGAATAGAGAACAACAGACTGTTAACGTCACATATGAACAGTTCTTCAGATAAACTATAACATAAACAACAGAACAAGTTTACCAAACTCTCCATCTCACTCCAAATCACTAAATCCATTCAATTCTTCATCCACGGTGTCACTTCTGAACAACTCGGCTTTGACCTCCGAAGGTAAATGGAGTGACGCTTCCTCTTCTGTGTCGCTGTCGTCAGACTCAGCATCAGTTCCAGTTAGAATTATTCCAGCGTTTCTGAATCCCGCCAGGATGGTTTCAGTGTCACTGAAGTCCAGGCTTTGCCCATCCATCCAGTGACTTCAGGAAAGTTGCATGGTGCACCCTCCTGGTGTCTCTCGCTTTCTTCTCTCTCACTCCAAACTTTCTTTCTGCTGCTCGATTACCATTTTCGACTGCAGATTTCACTACTTGCAGCTTGTAAGCAAAATTTGAATATATAAGTAGCAGGACCACCCAAACCATGAAAAAAGTGCAAGTTATAGTCCGAAAAATATGGTACACAGTTTGGTAGTGAAAAAAGTGGATTTAGTGTTTAGTTTAATTCAATAATATTTCATTTAATTTACTTTTCCAGTTCCGACACAGGGTCAAATTCGAAGGCATGAACGTTCCTCCTTCACGTTCATCACAGAATTCCCGTCCATCTACCATCTCCTCCGTCCCATCATTCCGATCTCCATCTCCTCGCCCGTTGTCTTCTTCTCTCTCCGTTAAGTCTGAAGATTCAACTTTGTCAGCAAGCAAATCGGACACAGCGCCCTCTCTCGACCGCCTACTGCCTAGCGTCACCGCCATGCTGGCACAATTTGACCGCGTAAACCAAATAACGGAAGAAGTTTACCAGCTGGAAATGAGACTTGAAGATGCACAAATAAAACGGCAAGCTGCTCAGATTCAAAAACGCGTGGAGAAACTGAGCGATGCTAAACCAGAAACATCAGATGTAGTTCGTCAAAGGAGATCTGGCTTTCTCTACCCAAATTCTCAACCGACGTCTACGAGAAATTCAACTAGTGTACCTCCAAGAACTCGGAATTCTTTCTCTGAATCTGAATCCTTTCCTCCTAAACCGCATTTACGCAGGAATACCTTCGGAGCGACCAAACCTTCGTCCGTTAGCAGTAGCCGTTGCATGTCCCCAGCCGCAGGATTCGTTCCACCGATTCCCCGAAGAAGAGCGTGGCATTCTGGGAGCTCGCATTCGGCCGACGCGGCTCAGAGGATACTGCAGTGGAATGAGAGAGACATCTGGGGCGTGGAGAGGCCGAGGAGCGAAGACGGAGCAAGGAGAGGGGTTCTAGATGGGATTCCGATGAAGAGGAAGGCGTGGATTTTGGAGGGAGGAGAAGGTGAGCAGGGTTGATGAAGAAACATGACACTGCTCTTATGGATGATACAAAAAAAACAAAAAAAAAAACATATATATTTAAATAATAATAATGAAATAATAAAAATAAAAGAAAGCTAGAACTGCCAAAATGGTCATACTTGGACATTTGTAGGCAGTGGTGGAAGGTAACAAAGTACAAAAGCAACAGTTCTGTACTTAACCCTTCCAGACCGACGGTACCTGGGAATATGTTTTATAGAATGACACATAATTTACCACATCATACCATTAAAAATAGAAACTTTTCATTTTTGATTTCCCCAAACTTTGTCAAAGAGTGTAGTGAGTCAAAATGGTCGATGCTCTGAGCGTCTGTGTTTGTAACAATTGAAAAAGCCACTTTAAGTGCAGTTATTTCTCAAATAAATGCAAAATTACGCATCTTGGTCTGTGTAATTGTGCATCCCTTGCTATTTTTATTTGAAAGTGTTATTTCAGTCCAAATGTACAAATCCAAATGTAATAAACCTCATGGAAATGCAGGACGTGATGTTTCCATAACTGACACCAGGAAAGTCATTGCACTTTTTTTAGTAAGTAAGTCTTTATTTATATAGCTCTTTTCACAGACATTTTCTGTCCCCAAAGACGCTTTACAGAGCATTATTCCGCATTATTCATTCACTCTATACCCTGGTGATGGTAAGCTACTGTTGTAGCCACAGCTGCCCTGGGGCACACTGACAGAAGCGCGGCTGCCATGCCACTCGGCGCCATCGGTCCCTCCGACCACCACCATCACTCACGCACACACCACTTTCATACTAGGCAATGTGGGTGAAGTGTCTTGCCTAAGGACACACAATGATTTTTTTTGTTTTGTTTGTTTTGTTTTGTTTGTTTTGAGGCAATAAGGATATTTTGAGTTCACTTACAAACTTGATATTTTGCACTTTTGTAGCCAAGGTCCTAATTTAAACATGTTTTATGTCAGAAAAGTTGTTTATACATGTTTGCTGTGTGTTTTGTATGAAAGAGTGTGAATTGTATTTTGCCTTTTTTTTGAATTTCTGATCCTATAGCTCTTTTATTACAGCCATATGACACAACTACAACATGCAGATTGTGAAATAACAGGTTGTACTGAAGAAAAAAAAAAAAAAAAAAAGATGTATAACACTTCACTGGGGGGTAAAAAGGTGCATTTTAATAGCAAAATGAAGACAAAAATTGAGGACAACTGTACTAAAATTGCCTTTAGGTCTGGAAGGGTTAAGTATTTTTAGGCATATGTATTTACTTCTACAGTGGATATTTTTTTCTTTTACTTCACTACACTTGAGAACACCTATACGTTCTACTTCACTACATCTGTGAACTGGACTTAAAAGTTAAAAAACAAAACAAAAACACTTTTCATATGATTTGAGAGATCGTTTTTTAGCATATATATGGTAATGTTCTGTCTAAAATGTTTTGAGTTTAAATCCCGGCTTTGAGCAAACAAAAACATACAATTCATTAGAGAAACATTATCATATATTGGAAAACAAAATCTATTATCAATGTCACTACTTTAAACACTAACTCAAAATCTTACTACTACTATACTTTTACATAAATACATGTTTTTTTATATGATACTTTTACTGTTTTTTTTATTATTATTTTTGCCCTCTAGTATCTGTACTTACACTTGAGGCACCACAATTAAGTACTTGTGTCAGATCTTGAGTCAGGATCTTAACTACTACTACTACTTTTATTGTTTTTTACCAAGACTGTCCTTTTTGATTTAAAAGGAGACACTGTGTAAAAGCGTGCACTTTAGTAGTTGATGTACTGCACTCTATTTCAAAGATCACATTTGTATTATAGATGAAAAGATGCATATTTATTTAGTGAAAAATGACAACAATGGCCAACTGGTCATAAATAAATATATATTTTATATTCTCTGTTTTTGATGTTTGTCTGTTTTTCTATTAGAGAACCTTATTAAAGGTGAGGACTGTTTTTAATATGCAAGATATAGTGTTTATTTTTATTATAAATCTTTATTATGCAATGTTCTTAAAGGTGCACTATATACATTTTTTATCGGGTGCCTGCCACCTGCTTGTTTCTATGGATACGTCATTGCTTTACCTTACATTTATTCAATTACAGGTGGTTTTATAACTCTAAAAATACCATGAACTGCAGGCATTCTGACTGGGAGCGGGGTTACCTTGCCACAGATCTGACCTGTAACTTGGTATGATTTGGTCTCCATGATGATAGAAAGGTTTAATGCCATACAACATTTCAGACGCTATAGCACCTTAATGAAGAAAATGGACCCTCCACCAAAACCATTACACAGTGTACCTTTAAATTAACTGTACGTGTCCTGTGCTCTTTCAGTTTTAAAATAATTGCTACAATCCCAACTGAGTTGTGTCTCCAAAGTCTTAGCCTGCAGATCGAGACACATCCAAGTTTCCCTCATTCTAAGTTTATGGACAGACCTCATGTAAATGCTCAGAACCTCCAGAATTCCCTCCCTGAGCTGCAGAGGCTTCACTAGCACTGACTCATGACTGGTGCAGGGGCTGGGGTTTACAGAGAGATCATTCAGAGCAGAGAGAAAGATTTTTAGGTTTAAACACATTGGATTTGAGCATTGAAACTGGCAACCCAAATGAGCAAGAATATAGACTTAGACAAACTTTATTGATTCACAAGGGGAATTATTTGGACACTGTAGCTCACACATCACAATATAATATGATAACAAAGATCAAACATAGAAATGGTAATAATACATTCTAAATGCTAATGAAAGATTGTGCACATGGTTCCTTTAAATCCATCCCCGGCCTTTATTCTGCATATTAATTGACACAAGGCGGTGGCTAGTCTAGGGGATCCAGTATCTGCATGTTTTTCCTGTTTGGACACACCTCCTGGTCATTGTCAAAGCTGCATTAGCGCAGAACAGCTGTGCAATGCCAGGTATGCTAGCAATGACAACACCTGAGGACATTTAGAAGCAACAGTGTCTTTTACACTCGCCCAGGTGAGTCTGACTTGTCTAAACATACTCAGTACATTCACAGCATTTTAATGAAGTTATGGTTTTTCACAGATGGCACCAGGACAACAGGAACAAAACCAACTTCATGAAAATGAAAGTTACAGTGACTGGATGTCCCGACTACCTCCAGATAAACACAACACAGTGCTGTGGCATCTAGTCATACCGGGTATGTTACACTTTAACAGATTTATCAGCACTTTAACATTACCTTTTATTATAGTGATCAGATTTTCAAAATGAAAAAAAACTGAGACAGCCCTGGCTTGTGGTGATTGGAAAACTGTTCTGCACTCGACCCATTCACAACATGTCAGTAGAGTCACATTTTCTTAGTGTTTTGGTAATTTTTAAGCAGCTTTTCTGTATTTTATCTAAACAAATGACAGTTTATACCTCTCTTTACTGTTGGCAGGGGTCAGATTGGTCAAAAATAGGGACACCTGGGACATTTCTCATATAAAACTGGAACAAATCAGTGTTTTTTAATAAATCTGCTGGGACAGGGGACACAGGACTCAAAACTGGAACTGTCCCAGGTAAACAGGGACATCTGGCCCTTTTATAGTGTACAACACATTGTACATAACATTGCATTTTCAGTACATCTCAAAGGATATCATTTAAAATCCGTTTGATAGGTTTGGAAGGTAGTTTTTTTTTTACAGGAAGTAGAAAATTCTAAAACATATTGATGACCTCAGACTAGGGAGAATTCTGTCTAGAAGTTTAGCACAATTTACTTGTACAACACCGCACAACATATTTTTCTTTGTCATTGTATTTTTATTTGTCATATATGAATTTCTGTGTACATTTGAGGAGTTTTGGCCTAGTCTAAAACATGGTTGCTAGGTAACAGTTATGGACCAGTTTTGGTCTCGAGAACTTTTTTTTTTTTTTTTTTTTTACGGTCTTGGTCTCGTCTCAGACTCGACTGCTTTTGGACTCGGTCTTGTCTCAATCTTGGACTTTGAATTTGAAAAAACAGGTTTAAAAATCCTACTCATTTTCTTCACTTTCTTCACAGTTTTATGTAAAGTGGCAGTGGAAGTTTTCTAAAAGAAGGGGTTCTCAAACTGTGCCCTTTTTTCTCAAACAAAAAATGGCACAGTGTTTCAGTGCAGTACAGTTTGCTTGGGTTAAATTACCATTTATCAGAAAAAAGGAGATAGATTTATAAAAACATTGATATATATGTGCCAAAATAACTGTAAAATACAATAAATGTAGAAAATGACAAAGATGGTCTTGATTTGGTCTCGATGGGCCGTGGTCTTGGTCTTGTCTCAGTCTTGGGACCCTGTGGTCTCCGACTGGTATTGGTCTCAATTTGTGCGGTCTTGACTACAACACTATTATTCCTTAGTGTGAATTATGATTTCCAAATAGGAAGAAACGTTTGAAACCTAAATAATAGCAAAATCTAAACATTAAATGAACTTTTCTCATTACTAAACAGTATTTTGTTCTGTCCCCAGTCTTATTTAGGCAATTTTAGTTCAAGTGCAGTTTTATTCTCAGGTCTACAGGGGTGCAAAAGGTGAGCAGTGCAACCTCAGTTAAAAGTTTTGCACAGGAAAATAAAACAGTACCCCTTAACAGAAGCGTATTATGTTTGCATCCCTCACCTTTGGGTTGTTCTTCGCATCAAAACTAATCAAAAACCAACTCTCCATACATATTTACTTGACTTCCATCTATTTTATGTGAATCTTCTCCTCAAAGATTTGTCCTACTCTCTAACATTATTCTATATTTCCCTACAAAGCAATATATTTATTTATTCATTCATTTGTTCATTCGTGTATGTGATGAACTTTTGTCTTATTCTTGTTACTTTTCAGGCAGCCATGACTCAATGAGCTATGATCTGGACATTAATAGTTCCATTATAGAGCCCGCCCTGCTGAAAAAATACAGCCGTCTGCGCTGTGTCCGCTCTATAATGAGGAGGTGGGCAAAGACACAGGTAAAGTTTAGTCAGTCATTGTGATGAATGATTTGTGTTTCTATTATTTGTAATTTGTTGTAGCCATTGTAGCTCTCATCAAATACTTTAGCTTCGATTTTATTTTGCATTGATAAAAACAGTGATGCCTGCTCATGACGTGTGATATTTCTGTTTTAGGAGGCCAATATCGTAGAGCAGTTGAACGCAGGGGCTCGTTACTTTGACTTAAGGATCGCTCGCAAAGAAAATGATCCCGACCCCGACAGGCTGTACTTCTACCACGGGCTGCTCACACGCACAGATGTGGAGGTAACATCACACTTCCTATAAATAAAATAAAAACATGCTCATGGCAAAATGCACAAATCTACCACATTTTTCAGACTATAAGTGGCTTTTTTTCATGGTTTGGGTGTTTCCTGTGACTTACACTCTGGTGCGACTTATATATTAAAATGTTTGAGTGAAGTGGTGAGAGGTTCTAGTCTTGTGTGTGAGTATCTGCTGCTCCTGTTCCTCCTGTACCACTGTCACTTCACTCTACTGCACATGTCTCCTGCAGAAAGAGCCTCTGTCCTGTCTGTATCATGTCAGTCGATCGCACCATTACTTCTGCACCACTGAACAATTTAACATTTAAACTAACTTATAAAGACGACTGAGAAGACTGAAAACAAATGCCCCCAAAAAGAAAATCTGATTTTGCAGATTACAAGATGCAAGTAGCGTAATCTGCAGCTGAAAATGGTACTCGAGCTGCAGAAAGAAAGTTTGGAGTGAGTGAGAAACTTGTAACAATTGGAAGGAACTTTCCTGGAAGTCACTGGATGGATGGACAAAGCCTGGACTGTCTGTTTCTGGTCTCTGATTTTATAAAATAAAATTCTCCCAAAAAGTGCAACCTAAATGTTTTTGGTTTTTTTTATTCAAAAAGTGCGACTTATACCCTGGCACCATTTATAGTCTGAAAAATTACATTACATCTAAACCCCAAAGTCTCCAACCTGTAGGTCGGGAGCTTCCAGGAGCTCTCCACCCCCCTCCATGTAGCTCGCTAAGGGATTTCTGAATTACACATATTGTGCTGAATAACTCAAATTTGATTGATTAAATACCTATTTCTGTTCTAAATGTATAATTTTGATGCCTAATTTTGTGCACTGATAACTGTAGAATAGGTTATGTTTTATAAGCATATAACTGCACCTCATCTACAGCTTGCCATGGCACTTATATTTACATAAATTCTAGCAACCACTAAAATGAGTAGCTCTCTGGCATTTTGATTTTACAAAAAGTAGCTCACAGGAGGAAAAAGGCTGAAGACCCCTGATGTAAACATTGTATTTTGTTTGTAGAAACCTCTTTTTTCTGCAAGAAAGAGAAAAAACAAAACAAAACAAAATAACCTTCACTTGGCCTCTCCTTTCACCCCTGCCTCTCCACAATGAATCCTGTGTAAGCACCCGTGCACATACCTACAGTACTGCCTGCCCATACTTCTATATTAATAGTGGCATGGTGGATGAGTAGCAAACCTCTCCAGCTTGGTCCTGACCAAGCCTATGAGCTAGGCTTAGTCAATAGGGTTGGTCAGGCATCTAGAAACTGAAGAACAATAGAGTGTAAGCTAACCGCATACTTATAAAATCTGAATAATGCATAAGACAGGACTATTAAAGGTCCCATACAGTGCAGACTCTTGTGAACTTTTATAATCCAAAACTAGTAAAATCAAATATGACCAAGAATACCAATAAATAATAAAAAGGTAAAAACATAAATATAAAATAAAAGACACAGAGGAGCACAACAACTCATGCGGTGTTAAAGCCAGAGAGTAAAAGTGGGTCTTAAGACAAGAAAAAAATGGGTCTTATGACAAGACTTGAACCTCTCCACTGTGGGGGCTGTTGGGATGTGGGGGGCAGAGTGTTCCAGAGTTTGGGGGTCATAGAGAAGGCCCAGTCTCCCTGGTTTTAAGTCTTGTCTTAAAACCAGGGAGACTGGACTGGACTCTTGTCCAGCTGGAGCTGGAGCCGGCCCTCAGAAATCAGAGCGCGCACAAGTGTAAATTTGGATGAGATCCAATAACGTTACCTCATCAAAAACAAACCTGGAATTGTGTTTTGTTTCATTCACACATGTTTTAGTAACTCTTTATTATTAGTCTGTCTGCATCTCTAATTCTCAAAATGCTCTGTTCCACCTAGTGATGTCGCAAAGTGGTGGTTTTCAAGTCAACAACTATCTTTTACCTTTAGTCATGATTGGAAAGTAACAAATTACATTTACTCACGTTACTGTAATTGAGTAGATTTTATGAGTATTTATTTTATTTAATTAATTTTTTTTAATAGGTAATTTTCCTTTTATTCAAGTACATTTTGACCCAAGTATTACTTCATTACATTGGAACCCACCCTCATTACTGAGTAAAATCCATGAGGTTTGCTGTTCACAGCGGAGAGCATGGATTAACTCTACAAACTCTGAAAATCAACTCCTGCTCAAACTGAACACGAGCTTTACAGTCTGATGCTGTAGTGTCCAGTGGGCAGAATATTCTGGAGGACATGGCTCTTTTTCATTTCTTATATCAGCAGGCAGTGTGCAAGTGTGCACCATTTTTGTTTTGCATACTTTGATTTTGGTTATTTATTTAATTTTTTTATTGTATTGTTGTGAGTTGGACCATATAATTCAGAATGTTTAATTTGTTAAATTTGTTATGCAGTTAAAGTTCTAAGTTCTATAAAGTTCAATAACAAGAAGAAAGAGCGCAGTGTTAGTAAGAGTTAGTAAGTGTTAATAAGTTTTAGTAAGTGTTAGTAGGTGTTGTGTAATTTGTGCTGGATTAGATTTATGACTCATCCTTTTTATACATTATATAAATGAAAGTAACTATGTAACATTTTCTCATTTTAAATTAAGTACTTTTACTTTTTAGATTTTTACTTTTCCTTGAGTAGGAATTAAGCAAAGTAAAGATAATTTTAGTTAATTACAATTGTTTCTGTACTTTTTCCACCAGTCTTAGTTTTGAAGAGATTTACATTTCCAGGGCTGAAATCATCCAGATGAGTTTAGTGAAGGTGTGTGCTGCTTCCTGTATCACCACATGACATGACAAGGAAACAGAAACACAGAAACCGACTCAGTCTAAATATGCAGGGTTTGTGAGTTAAACATGTGTGAATGAAACAAAATACAACTCCAGGTCTGTTTGTGATGAGTAAACTACATTAGAACATAAAGATAAAAGATAAACTCTTTAAAATCAAGTATCATTGTACAATACTTTGAAAATGCTGCCAGCTACAATAACATGCACTGTTTTATCAGACTGCTCTCAGGACTATAAAGGAGTGGGCAGAGGAGCACCCCAGAGAAGTCCTCATCCTCTCTCTGTCCCACTTTAAAGGATTTGGCAGTAACTCAGGACACCTCCACAACCATCTCACCAACTTCATCAAGAACCTGTTCGGCTCCAAACTGGTCCCCAAACCTGTAAGCACGCCTTCTACACACATCAGACAATCAACTACTAGTATTTGTTTATATTATACTTACAAAGGCAATGTTCCAGATGAGAAATGAAGACATGCCAACGTTGCAGAGGTGCTGGGACCATAAGCAAAATGTGATTGTTTCTTATGACCACCGTGAAGCCACCAGTCAGCCCGTGTTCTGGTTCAAAATCAGGTACTTCTACGGGGACGGCATGGATACGAACAAAGTGGAGGAAATTCTCACAAGGGATCTCAAAGTTGCCTCTCAAGCTTGTAAGTAGTTCCAGTCTGAGCTCTTTTCCACTTTACAGGATAGATGAGCGTGGGTTCATTTTCTTTCACCACTTTTGGCTGCTTTGTGAAGTTGTAGTGTATTGTTTTGTATCGTACTTTTGTAGATTTATAGAGAATTGTCTTGTGGGAGCATGACTGTAAGCTTGTGGGTGGAGCATTGAACAGATCTTACAGCTAAACATAAGAAGGGTTCTAATAGGGTGAACAGGAGAGATCACTAGATGACTCAAACATGTATGCCTGACATCTAAAACCTGTTTTTGATGAGGCAACAATGTTATAACATAGTATAAATGACAAATGATGACTGAGGGAGTGCTTTATTATCATTGTGATACTGGAATATTTTATGTCACTCTAATTTGCATATAGTTTGAGCTCTGGCAAATCAAAGCCAGCGATGCAGTGCTGTTATGTGCGTTTGTAGGTTTGTAAAAGAGTGGAGACAACTGCAGATTGGGACAATTGAGACTTGTACATTATTAACTTCCATGATTTAGAATTATACACAAGTACAAGTACAGGTAGTACAGGTTTAAAAACAAATGATCATCCATAGAATTGTTCTACAGCCTACTGATATTGTGATGAACACTTCCAGCCCACATTCTGCTTTCTGTTTTGTGCAGATTTCTATGTGTGCGGTCTGAACCTGACTTTACCAGAGAACGCAGGAGCTCTCAAGTACATTCTGAGATGGAGAAGTCTGGCCTCTTCCATACGGCACAGTCTACCAAAGCTGCTGAGGTGGCTCCAAATACAAGCTGCCAGGACACCTGTCAATATAGTGGCTTCAGACTTAGTGACAGAGCCCAATGTGGTCGCGACCATTGTCAGTCTGAACAAAACCGCTGTGTGTTGAGAACTGTTTTAGAAAAAGCACTGAGACTGCAGAATATTGTACTAGGCTCTAGTCTAAATGTTAACATAAATTCATAAAACTTGGATTTTAAATTTCATAAACGTGACTTGGCTGTGTCCATAGGTATGAGGCAAACATGTCCTAATCCAATGTTTACTGATCACCATTGTGATGTGATGGATTCACAATCACAAAAACACTAGACATGGTGTCCAAGTTGTGTTAATTTGGTGTTTTGGTTCTCAATACAATTATCCAATCAGAAAGTAGAATGAGTGTCTCATTTGGGTTTCCATGTCAATGCTGAAATTCTTTCTCTGATCTGAGTCATTACTCCCTAACCCTAACTATCTGCAGTTTTACCACAGACTGCATTGTATATCAATGAACATGGCTAACCCACTAGCTGCTGCGCTCCAAAGTGACCATGGGAGCGCTTCAGGCTCCACTAACTCTGGTCCAGTTCACTTAACAATGAAAAATTCTCTGTTTTCTACACTTTTCTGTATTGTAACTTGTCTAATATATTAGACATGTTTATTTCTATGCATTTTATTTATACACATGCCTGGTATTTAGTGAGTACAGATGAATTTTGTCTTGCAAGATCATGTGGAATGAGATCTAGTCTCATTTTTATCAGAACTGAAAGTTGTGAAAGTGAGGTAAATGAGTAGGTATTGTCTAATGAAGGAGCATTTTCATTATGCTGCGGCATCAAAATTGGTACGTTGAACATCAAACAACTTGTGTGGCAACGCTCATAGGTACTCGCCAGAAAACTAGAGAATTAAACCATTTCATGTTCACGGTTTTTTTTTGTCCTACAGAATAAACACATGTTACCATAGTTGTCTCTAAACTTCACAAGAACCACTTCACCAATAGTACAGAATGTGCCCTTAGATGAGTTGTGTGGCCCTGAAAAGGGCCGTTGTGTGTCACCAGAAGAAGTAGAGTTTAACCTCCGAAGCCGTACAGAGTGCGGCCCTGTCTCTTCAGGGCGTACACCACGTCCATGGCGGTCACGGTCTTCCTCTTGGCGTGCTCGGTGTACGTGACGGCGTCACGGATCACGTTCTCCAGGAAAACCTTGAGCACACCGCGAGTTTCCTCGTAGATCAGACCGGAGATACGCTTGACACCGCCGCGACGAGCCAGACGGCGGATAGCGGGCTTGGTGATGCCCTGGATGTTATCACGGAGAACTTTACGGTGACGCTTGGCGCCTCCTTTCCCCAGACCTTTACCTCCCTTTCCTCTGCCAGACATGTTCACCTCTGAGTCAGTTGAACCAAAAGATGACTGGACTCTCCGAGCGCACAGTCTTTATTCACTGACAGAGGACGTGACAGAGAACACAGGCTCTCTGGCGCCATCATCTGGACAGTATGTGCACTGAAAAAGGATAAATTCAAATAAAATTAAGTCAACTCACATTTTCCCGCTATTTTTCCTCATTTATATTCAGCAAATGTGAATAATACTATTTTAATGTAAACGCTTGCTCTTTGGTGAGATAAGAGTGTCTGTGCTGTTCTAGACTCTTCTCTTTGTGTTCACACGCTGCCTGTTGTTTTTGTGGTACTGAATGAATGCTGCAACATTGTGTTTTGTGGCACAAATGGACCGATGCTTTTATGGAGAACACTAAGTGTGATTTTTTTTAATATTTATATTCTATATCCTGTCGCTGTGCTTTGTTTGATTTGATTCAGTTATTAGTGGTGTTCCACGGGTTATCGTCTTAATTCCGTCACCACACATGTTTCTGTTCCTTGTTTAGTGTTAATTTCCTCTCCACACACTCTTCAGTACAATAAAGGTTTAGTCTGACGTGCACGGTGAAAAAAGCGGTTTTAATGACAGTGAGGAGTCTGGAAAGAGCCGTTGTTAGTTCACTTTGTGAGCGGGGACTCTACTTCTTGAGGGCCGCTGCCATCTTGGCTTTGGGCTTAGTTTGTATGTTACTGTGAGAACGATGTGAACTCAGTTTTATGAGAACATGTAAAGAACAAACGAACAACGAAGTCCGATTATTATCCACGGGAAAATTGAAAACACTAGGGTGATTTTAAGGAATACACTGCAATGTCTTCAAGATATTAACAAGTTTGTTCTTTTCTGAGAGTGCGTGGCTCTTAAAAGAGCCGTTGTTGTGAGTCGAGTCTCGGGGCGTCTTTACTTGGCCTTCTCGGTCTTCTTGGGCAGCAGCACAGCCTGGATGTTGGGCAGCACGCCTCCCTGAGCGATGGTCACTCCTCCCAGCAGTTTGTTGAGCTCCTCGTCGTTGCGGACGGCCAGCTGCAGGTGGCGGGGGATGATGCGGGTCTTCTTGTTGTCACGAGCCGCGTTTCCCGCCAGCTCCAGGATCTCAGCGGTCAGATACTCGAGCACGGCCGCCAGGTACACGGGAGCTCCGGCGCCGACGCGCTCCGCGTAGTTGCCTTTACGGAGCAGCCTGTGCACACGGCCCACTGGGAACTGCAGCCCGGCCCTGGAGGAGCGGGACTTGGCCTTAGCGCGGGCCTTTCCTCCGGTTTTGCCTCTTCCGCTCATGATTAGACTTTAACTCAGTGAAGTGGTGAGAGAATGAATGTCCTCAGACGGAGCGCAGCGTATTTATGTGCGAGAGCGCGTGCGTTTCAGCGCCGCACCAATGAGCGGCCGCGCTCAGACAAGAGGAGGAGCTCTGACTTGAACAGAATTCTCCACGGAGGAGCATCAGTTATTATTGCTGTTATTATTTGGCCTGTACAGGATAGAATAATTTAGGCTGTCACGATTAATATATTAATAGTGATAATTCAAAACTATCACAGCCTTATTTTGATCATTATAATCATTATTTGGACTGTACAGGACTCAACTTCAGTCAATTTACATTCGGTTAAAATGTTTTGAAAATTAAGTTTACAATTAAATTGTTAGACTATTCAAATAGGTGACTAAATAATCACAAGAATATTAAAATTTAAATATAATGAAAGGGGCTTGTCATTTGTCATACTCCATAGGCCCACACAAGAGTCTAATGAATCTAGTGTCTACGCGACGACACGATGCCAATGATGGTGTCCATCTTAATGGTCATCAATATGGAGATCATTAAAACTACAACCCCCGAAAAAGTAGCTTTTTGTGGAAATGTTACATAGCAAGACTTTAGATGGATGTCCGAGTGTATCCGTTAAGTTGCACACATGTCCAGACTCACAGCAACATAAGTGAAATATAACATGAGTACAGACACAGTATTGAAGCTCTTTAGTGGAGTGTGTGGCTCTTAAAAGAGCCGTTGTGTGTGTATATTGTGGTGGAGCAGTTTACTTGGAGCTGGTGTACTTGGTGACGGCCTTGGTGCCCTCGGACACGGCGTGCTTGGCCAGCTCTCCGGGCAGCAGGAGACGCACGGCGGTCTGGATCTCCCTGGAGGTGATGGTGGAGCGCTTGTTGTAGTGCGCCAGGCGGGAGGCCTCTCCGCCGATGCGCTCAAAGATGTCGTTGACGAAAGAGTTCATGATGCTCATGGCCTTGGAGGAGATGCCGGTGTCGGGGTGGACCTGCTTGAGCACCTTGTACACGTAGATGGCGTAGCTCTCCTTCCTGGTCTTTCTCTTCTTCTTGCCGCCTTTCCCGGCGGTCTTGGTCACGGCTTTCTTGGAGCCCTTCTTGGGCGCAGCCTTGGCGGGTTCAGGCATGTTTCTGATCGGAATCAGGACACTGAGGAGACGGGAGCGCGGCCGCTGCTTTTATCTGGGCCTCGCTGCGCTCTGATTGGTGGAGCGTGTAGCCGCGCTGTACTTGCTGGGGGTTTTGGGAGGAGGGTGGGTTCTTTCTCATGTTTCTTAAAGTTGTTTCTTACAAAAGATCTCCTGTCTTCTTCACGTCTTCTTCAAGATGCTCGGAGGCCTTGGAGGAGATGTAGGAAGTGTTCACAGTGCAGGCGTGCCCTCGGTGCTCTCATTTTATTTATTTTTTATTTTTTAATGGTCGTTTTCTTTTTTTAAAATCATGCAACATCCGTTACTTTATTATTCTTTAAGCCACAATGTGTGCTGTGGATTTATATGCTTTTCCAGTATTCTTAAATCTGTGAAAAAAGTTTTATTTGCAGAACTAC
The DNA here is from genome assembly GCF_026225935.1 of Boleophthalmus pectinirostris. Classification (NCBI taxonomy): domain Eukaryota; kingdom Metazoa; phylum Chordata; class Actinopteri; order Gobiiformes; family Gobiidae; genus Boleophthalmus; species Boleophthalmus pectinirostris. The sequence goes on from NW_026571047.1 coordinate 4,514,069, forward strand.
AGTCTTGAGCGTGTAATGCTTTTAGTGGCCACTTGATGGCAGCATAAACTCTGGTGTTGCGTCCTGAGGCCGGAGGTCTACCCCGGATGCCTACTCCTGGGGCCTACATAAGACCTTATCATATTATTGAACACGTGTTTACACTGTTATTCATATGATTTCACTTATTTACATGTGATGAAATCCATTTGATTAACTATAGGGCAGTTTAAACCAGGATTTCTAGATGAATGTGTTCTTGTCACATGGTTGTCCAGGTTGTCTGCAGGGGTGCACCAGAGTGCAAGAGTGTTAAACAATCTCATTTCAGGTGCCTAAAATAATATCACTTCAAGGAAGCGTGTTATGTTTGCAGGTTATAAACTCAAATGCTCCCTCAGTCAGTGTGTTCTGGACCTGGGCCTGCACAGCGCAGCTGAGAAGTGAAAACCATTTAGGAGACTTCGCCATGAAGCTCACTGAGAGAAAGCCAAGGGTTTGCACTGACGACTACTCTGAGGATTTTAAATATAAGATATATTTAAAAAAAGAAGAAGTTAATCCCATATTTCTTGATTCATATAGTTGCTGTCTTCCATATAAAATGCATGAAGTAGTAAATATAAAAGCTGAAGAGAAGGTGTGTCCAAACTTTTGACAGGTAGTGTACTGTGTAGTGCAGGGGTGTCCAAACTTTTTTCATCAGGGGTCACATATGTAAACACAGATGAAGCAGAGGGCTGATCAAGGCCGTAGACTGGTGCACAGTACGGTGAATAATTGAAATATGTGCATGTTTAACACGAATAGCATGAATAAAGACTGATGGCTCATGCTAAGATCCTTAAAACCACACACTAAATATTAAATATTCACTTTATCAAGGTAGATTTTCCAAAAACTTGCAGTAAGAAGTACATTTTTAAATGATGTAAGGTAATTTGGGCCAATTCACCTGGAAGCCTGAGGGCCAAGAAAAATTTGTCTGAGGGCCACATGTGACCCACGGGCCGTAGTTTGGACATGCCTGGTGTAGTGTATATGTTTAGTAATCACGACCACACACATACACACACACACACACACACACACATCTCATATGTAAAAACACACATTTATTAACAGTCATAAGTGTTATACAGAAATGGGTCGTCTCTTCCAGCTGCCTGTCCTCTCTCTCCTCTCTCCTCTCTCCACTAGCATCAGTGCTGAGTGTGTGGAGCTTTGGGTCTCCGTTCTCCTCGAGCCACCAGCAGCCTCACCCTGTTACCCGACGACTGGATCAGCTCCTTTCCACTGAAAAACAAAAGAACCCATCAGAGAAGTCATAAATGGAGGACAAAAACAAAGACATTCAAGAAGCACAATGTTGTTTTTGTGGTGGGGAGTCAACCATGTAGGTATCATTTTTATGGATGGAGTTTATCTGTTTAGTTCTACTCAAAATGCCACTTAAGGAAGCTCATGAAAATACATGGATTTAAAACCTTCATGACTACAAGTAAATATTAGAGAGAAAAAAAACATGAAAAAGCAGCTACAAACTGTTAAGGAGAGTGAGTGGGAGCCCTGGTGTTTCTTACTGACCCCTGGTAGTCCACTCCCAGCAGACTGACTCCATTGACAGCCAGGATCCTGTCTCCGGGGGCCAGTCTCTCAGTGCGAGCGGCCGGGGACTCTGGGAGCACTGCGCTGATGAAGAGGCCCTTCATCTTCACCGCTGTGTTCTACAGTGTACACAGGACACTTCAGTGAATACATGAGAAGACTGGGACCCCTTATCAGTCAGAATATATATACAAGACCACACATCGCTTTCAAATACAAACAGTGAATACAACTACATTTACCAGAAGATTTATTTCTGATAGGATTTATTGTACTGCTCTAATAATAATGCATCAGTTTTATATAGCACTTTACAGAGCATTATTCATTCACTCCACACTTGGTATTGGTAAACTACTATTTGTCAGTCTGCTCCAGTTCTCCTCCATCCACCATCACTCATGTACACACCACTTTCATACTAGGCAATGTGGGTGAAGAGCCTTGCCTAAAGACACAACAACAGTTTTTGTGACTGGTGCCGCCCTGTGGCACCTGATTTTCCCAGTGGTCTCCCATCCAAGTACTGGCCCAGCCCTGCTGAGCTTCTGAGATCTGACGGGATCAGACTTTGACAAGCTGGTATGACCACGGCATGTTCAGGATTGTTTATTATTGATCAAATTTAAGTAATGATCAATGTTAGAAATGTTAAATGTTAGAATATTTGAAATTGTTCTTTCTGGCATACTTTAAATACATACATAAATCCAACATTTATAAATTCAACAGGCACATTAGTAAGGTGTACTGGACGCAAACTAAGTATTACTAAGTAAATAAAGAGTTATTTAATGTAAATCATGGCAATATATTTTAACATAAACATACAGTAGAGCAAATGGAAAACAATTGTTTTTTAACATTTGTGTTTTTAATATTCTTAGACACTAATGAGTGGTGTTTGGTTTAACCTACAGCATGAAACCGTATGAGTAATATATCGTTCAGTGTAATCGTACTCTTTCTGGGGTGGTACATCACTTGCATGATTCCACAGAAACAGAAAGTTCTCTATCTTTCTCCATGGAGGTAGATGTGACAATTTGCCATAGAAAACCAATAAACCAGAAGTTCCACAACCCTACAGGGCAGGACATTCAGCCATGTGAAAAAGGTTTATATTAGAGCCAAAGGAACAACATTTCCATGGAAACAAGCATGAGGAGGGTCTCCCTCTCCCGCCAAGTGAGAGTCAGGTCTGTGGAGATGCAAACCGGTTCATTTTAAGAACACAAGGTTTGATTTGTTTTTTAGGGCAGTTAACAACCAAAATTATGATGTTGTATTTGAGTCTTTTTTTGTTTTGTTTATTTTTTTGTTTTTTTGCTAAAACTTACATATTGTGGCTTTAAGTATGCATCATGTACACTGGTGTAGTGGGGATTTATTAAGTGGGGGTATGCGATTCATGACGTCATCGCCCTGCCGAAATACACATAGGTGTCATATAGATTGTTTGTTTATTTAAAAAATAAAAAAAAAACAGTAAAAGCATAACACACACACATATACAGGAGAAGTGGGCAGATAGCGTAATCTCTGCGTACCACACCCACTACACCCCTAGTTATGTATTTACAATTAAAACATGCTGTAGCTGAATGCATTAGTGTGAAAATAGTAAAATGAAAGTTAGTAAAAGAGCTGTTGGGTAAGCAGCTCAAAGGCAGAGCAGCTTGTGGCAGTGTTGTGGAGATGACAGTTTAAATGAGGATTAAACATGATGGTTAGAGTCTAAGTGATAACATGATCACACATGTGCCCCTCACCCACGTGTCGACCAGAGCCAGACCGATGCCCCTCTCTCCTCGCTGCAGGTCCAGGCTGAACACTTCCTGGTTGTTGTTCTCATGGTCCTCTTCCTCCTTCTGCTCCACCACAGTCTTCATACAGGAGCCTTCAGACCTGAGCTCAGCCCGGCCCTCACACACCAACACACCTACAAGAAGAAAGGTTTTTAAGAAGTGCATTCACACTGCAAAACACACAGAGAAACTGTGTGTTCACGCATATTTTTCACATGCATGTATGAGAGGTTTACATGTTTTTCTAATTATGACAAGATGGGTTCACACTTAGCAGTATTAGGTCCTAAATTAAGGCCATTTTAGTCCTGGTTTAGTCCTGATCTACTTTTTTAGTTTAGAGAATGCAGCTATATATATATATATATATATATATATATATATATATATATATATGCACACACACACACAGCTGCATTAAATATGGATAGCAAAAAAGCACCATACAATAACTATATGCTGCCCTCTGCTGGCCATGCGACCTGTTAGAGACTATGTCAGACCTGGGCATTGTGCAGCTCCCGGGCCACATTCGGCCCTTTGGCTGACTCTGACTGGCCCGTTAAGATAATTTGGAATTACAAAATAAACATATTTTATGTTTTACCTAAGGCTTGGACTAAAGCTGCATTGCTTTTATTTTAGAGGTGTTTTTTTTTTTTTTTTTTTTTTTAATGACACCCACTGGAAGGAGACCCTGGGGAAGACTCGGGACATGCTGGAGGGACTATGTCTCTGGACTGGCCTGGGAACACCTGGGGATACTCCCGAAGGAGCTGGAGGAAGTGTCCGGTGTGAAGGAAGACTGGGAGTCTCTGCTTAGACTGCTGCCCCAGCAACCTGGCCCCGGATAAGTGGAAGAAAATGGATGGATTTTTTATGAGATTTCTTGTAATGCAGCCTCACTTTTTCATTGCTTAGTCATAACATAAACTCTCACCAGTTTGACCAGCTCATCAAAACAATGCTATTTACTGCTCTTTATAAAGAAATGCAATTAATATTATACAAAACTGAGTAAAGCATTTTGGCCCAGCCTTCCACAGTATTTTCTGTTCTCATGTGGCCCCATAGAAAAAAAAAAAAAGCCCACCCCTGAGCTAGAGCACAGATCTGAAGCTGAACCCAAGATGGCATCGTGATGTTTTTAGTGGTCTGTGCTCTAGTAAGGGCGCAAAAAAATGTTCTCTTCCACATTTACTTCCTCAGTACAGGCAAGTACCTCCCACTCATATGACGTCTGTGACATGCACGGCATGGAGCGTTTGGACCAATCAGTTGCGAGAGCTGCTAGAGATAGACGTGTTGAGGATTTAACTTTTTTATTGTGAAAATAGAAAAGAATCCCTACAAAAAGTTGTCGATGCCCTCTCAGAACTCAGACAGTTTGAATTCCCAAAATGCATTGGGCTCTATGGGAAAATTCTTTCTAGACCCAAGCTCCGGGGAGCTGCAGTACCTGGAGCGGCCGGGGCCGGGGAGGGGCTTATCCAGTTTTTATTATAGATCTATGGACTAGAACCATTTCCATACAAATTACCTTCTTTGAGTATGTCTCCATTAGACATCCACAGATTGGCCTCATTGTTCTTCAGCTGCTGTGATTGGTCGATGGGGTGATCGTGACCATTGTCGTGCGGCTGGGGGCTTCTGGGAGGGGTGAGTGGACAGGGGGAGGAGCCTACAGCAGAGCATGTCATGGCGTCTCCATCTTCTTCCTGTCCCTGATTTTGAAGCTCCAGATGTTGTAGTTTTTGTGCCAGCCGCAGCGTGCCGTCGTCAGTTTGGAGGTGGGATTTTGGAGGAGCCTAATAAAAGACAAACGATATTCAAATGTGCACAAAAGCAGGACTGGACATTTGAAGTGTCTTATGGATTTACACAGTGCAAATCATCACTAGAGGTAAAGGAACTGTATGTAAGATTTCGATTTGAAATTCCATAAACATGAGTGAACTGTGTCCCCAGATTAGGTCATCAAAAGTATCAAAAATCAGATACTAACAAGTGTTTTTTTTTTTGTTTTTTTTTAGCATTGTGGTATTGGAATCGGTATTGAGTATCAAGTTCAAATTAGTATCAAATAAAGTTTTTAATTTCAGCATCTCAACACATCTACTCAGTACGTTGAAAATGCATGACCCGATGAATCCTACATTTCCACATTTGTACACATCCCCCAGTTTGAGAAGCTCTGTGATATTTCTCTGCTCCACACAGTTCAGTCTGACAGCTGCAGTGACAGATAAACATTAGTGTGGAAACGCTGAGTCTGGCTGTGTGAGCGAAGACTGTGTTGTTTCAGGTTTGTTTTTATGAGGCTCAAATAAAAATGTGTTGTGAGGTTATGATGTTTTTCCCACAGACCTGTGCCATAGACCCAGCCGCGATCACACACAGACCTACACAAGTGTCAAAGCACAATCCCCAAGCAACTGGGAAAGGAAAATATTTTGCTGTTAGATTTGGTATGTGTTTTTAATCAAGATGTGGTTCAAAGTGCAGATTTAAACTTGTCCAGGAGTTTGAAAGGAACTGTATGTAGCCTGCACTCTTACACTCGTACACTATATACTCAACTTGACATGCCGAATACACATGTGCTCTTATACATGTTCTGATCCAGCTCAGGATCATTCTAAAGACATTCAGGTATCAGGTATGCCTTTTTAGTATTGATACTTGTTCAAATGAGCATCTAGCTTCGTTACTACTTAGTCTTCAGTTCACTGGTCATTTTTAGGGGTGTAATGGTACAAAAATCATACTTTGGTACGTACCTCGGTTTTGAGGTCACGGTTCGGTTAATTTTCGGTTCAGTTTGGGAACAAGATGCAAAACCATTCGCTTGTTGTTTATTTGTGTGTTTATTAAACCAACTATTTGTTTTAACATTATACAAACAGGAAAATAAAATAAATGTAAAGTCCTGCTTAGTAAAACTAATACGTTAAATTAAATATTCTCAAATAAACAACAAATGTATGAAATATTATAAAAAATAAAATCCTTGTAAACAGTAAACAAAACTTTTCAAAAAGTAAAGTGCAACACTTAACAGTTCCAGCATGAACTTTTACTCAATCTTCAGATTTTGGTCAGAAAAAACAGTAAGCAGTAAATGCAGACCTGCTGCAGTTACAGTGTCAGTGGGGGGGCGGAGATTCCGTGCCCGCGAAAGGTGAAAGTGACAACCGGGGTGTGACGATCGTAGTTTTGCGAGGCTTCACGGAGGGACGTGGTCAAGACGAAATTGCCACCCTAACTATAAAGTGCTGCAGGAAACACTGCCACCCCAGTCACGGACAAGTTCCTCGTGAATATTAAAGAGCAGAGCCTCCGTGTAGCTGCACATGTAGTGGCAGAATGTAAACACATACAAATTGCACAGACTCACTTGTGCACAGCCCTGCACCAAACTGAACATCTCATACCGAAACGGTTCAGTATGAATACATGTACCGTTACACTACTGCTGATTACTGTACCCAATTTCTCCTATTTATTGAGCTAAGCAGCTGTTGAGGTCAAACTGTGTCTGTTTTTATAGTAAAGGTAAAACTTTACACTGGCCTCTGAAAGTTGTGGAAAACCCTTAAAAACTCAACACGGTGTACAATTAAAATACTCTGAATGCATAAGGGAAGTGAGGAATAACTGGACCACTGCAAACTGTTTAAATGGACTAGTTTTAAACAGTAAAGATGAGAGTGTGTGTACCTGCTCCTCTGTGCTCTCACACGTGTTATAGATGAAGAGGCTGAGCTCCTCCAGCTGCTCCCACAGTCCACACTCTGTCACGGGGCTCTCCAAGAGGAACTGGTACCCCCCGTCAGGCAGCACCAAAGGGTGCTGGGTGTCAAAACTCTCCAATATGTCTCCTGACAAGAAACACATATGTATTTATTAATAATAAAATGTAAAATGGTGTGTGATGAATTCCAGTGTAACAGTGTAAGTTATGACTTTGATCTTTGTTTGAAAATGAAAATCTGATTTCTCCACAGAACCTGTCAGACAGTCCTTGTCCCAGTCTACAGTAGGTCAGAAAACATTCAGGGGCACATACTAATTCAGTAATATTTGAACTCTGTAGCTGTAAAAGCTGAAAAAAAGATGCTAACATGGAATTATAAGCCTCTCGGATCAAGAGAACTCAAACATGTTGTATAATGTATATTGTATTTTCTTGGCTGTTTCTTGGCAAGGGCTTTATGCCTCTCCTACAGCTGTGTGTCTACATTTACATGATGCCTGTTCAAATCACAGTTATCTGATTTGAACAGGCATCATTGAACAGGCATCTGATTTTTCAGCTTGGTTAGAAATACATTTAAAGGAGAATAACATAACTTTTTTTGGTGGAGGATTGCTCAGGATAATACTACTGAAGCAAATGACAGGTTAGGAGTCTATTTTATAAAGAGTGCATATGTACAAAAATGTTACATATGTGACTCTTGATGTTTGAAGAAGTTTGAGAAAAAGACTACTTTGCGAGGAAATGTGCATCATGATCCAAAAACTAAACTCTCTTGAGATGTGGCAAAAGGCAATCTGTGCTCAGACGGACAAGTAAGTCTGTATTTACAGACTTTAGTACAAACACGTTTGAATTTATAAATGAGACCCAGATATGTATGAAGAAAGCATGTTTTTCAAGCTATAACTGAACAGATTCAACATGTCAAGTTTGATCTCATAATATCAAAGACTCCAGGAAAATCAATAACATCTCTATGGAGACATGCGGTGAACCCCCCACTTAAAAAGTGACATAGTGCGCCCTCGAACGTCCATGTGAAGTCTCTGCATTATTCCTTCACATTTCACATGTGCATTTTCAGATGTGAAACACAGAATGCTAAAGACAGCAGAGGTACTGTTGTGAGTGTTGTTTCTCTCTTACTCGTGTTCAGAGCTGCATCCTGGTCCAGGGCTGATGGGCTCCACATGCTGTGGGGGTGAGACAGGGGGCGGTAGAGGCTGAGCAGGTGGTGTAGTTGTGCAGGAAGTAGAGAGGGATAGAGCGAGCGGGACCCCCAACAGGTCTGCAAAACAACACACATATCATACCATGGATTACCAAAACGGGCTGAACAACAGGGCAAAAAATGACAATAAATTACTTTTTTTCCCTCAAATTTATCAGTCTAAATTTTTGGTTTGATTATTTTGTTTGTTTGTTTGTGTGTGTGTTGCTTTTCTCTCTTTTTTTAAAGCAGACCTATTCTGTAAAATGGACTTTTCTGAGCCTTTAACCATGTTATAGTTGTTTCCACATTTACTCATCAAAAGTTGTACTTAATTTGTGCACGTTTGAACAATCTTTAATGCCTATTTTTTCAACTCGCTTTATTGCAGATCAACCTGTTTTCATGGTCCTTGGTGAACCACTTCCAATTTTATTCTCCAGTTTTATTTCCTTAATCAGTGGATCAAGTGAATCAGAGCATGTACAAATCAGCAGTGTCACTAAGAAATTTTGGTTAAAAAAAACAAAAACAAAAAACATGGTCTACTATTGTGATGTGCGCTATCTGGCACTGGAGGTGCTGACTGTTTGTGATGATGTTTACGGCGATGTCAGCTCCCATTGGGCACCACAGTTTTCTAACACGGAAGTCAGCGGGTTTGCTTCTTGTATTAAGTCGTTTTAGATGAATATTGTGATTTGAAATTATAAGATAATGTTAAGATAATGATCATAGATTAGAACTATACAACAGATACAAGCAAACTATGTGTTCTTTACTAGTAGTTTCAACAATATGCTTGTAAGTGTATATAATACGTGTCTGTGTGTAATCTAACCTTGAGTAGGGTCTTGCGGGGGGTCGCCAGGAGGTTAAGGGCCCCGGACAGCTTTAGCGTCTGCTCTAGGGCCACTTCTCCCAGGGCCCTCTCATGAGCCCAGTCTAAGATCATGTCCAGACTGGCCCTTAGGTGGACCCCACGGGACCACTGGTAGAAGCCCTCCTCTGAACCTGCACGAAGACACAGATGAGATAAATGAAAGAATTTAAGAAAGAAATTAGAAAGAATTTACAGTATTTACTCTTAGGGGTTTTTTTTTGGTTTTTTTTGGACAAGCAATTGTGAGTAGATTTACAATTGATGTTTTAATAATGGGGTTCTGTTTCAAGTTTACATCCAGAAGAACTGACAAAAAGACTGAAATCTGAACAGACACACAGCTTTTATGTTTGTGAAGCAAATTCTGGTACTTCAAAAACTGCTCCCTTAGAAAGATTTGCTAATTGTGTTCATTCCAATTGTGATTTCAATTTGATTTACCAAGATTTTTAGGTCACAGTATGACTGTACAGGCTAGGACCATTTTAGAGGAAAAATTAAGTCACTTCTATGTAATCTACACCAAAAGAAGTTTCCAAAAAATTCATGCTTCAGTTTTGTCTCCATGGAGATGCTGTTGCTTTGCCTAGAATGGTCCACAGTATGGTATTATAGTTTTATTGTTAAAAATCTGTTGAAAAACATCTGACCTTATTGTGGAACATTACAAGCAAATAGATAACAGAGTCTCCAAATACATTTCAAGAGTGTCCCTCCAGAAATCTAATGGGAAAACTGCAGTTCCCTCTATCACCAGCAGAGAGCAATATTGTCACAAAAGTAACAGCCATGAGCTTTCATTCTTCATCTTTTAGAAATAACATTATATTCAATACTGAGACAATTCTTGAATCATGTAAACCAGTGTTTCCCAAACCTTTTTTTTGGTGACCCATAATTTAAAAGTCACAAACCTGCACGACCCAAGTCAGTAGACATTATTCATAACTCACAAAATAAAGGTAGATTTGAGCATTATTGAACATTAATGAGGATATTTTATTGTTGACTGAGTGATTGTGTATTACTCAAGTTTTAAACAATGAATCCCTGAAGCAGCAATAAAGGGATCCATAAGTCACCTGTTTGGACATTAAATGTAGGACATTTCTTTTTCTTTTCAACATTCAATTGAAGCAGCAATATTGGAACAAAATAGTCAATAAAGTAATGACAAAAAGATTAGAAATGATACAAAACCTGTCTTAACATTTGGACATTTCTAGTGAGATAGGTGGACCTGTGTGTGTTTTTGTAGTGTGTTCAGTCCGGGTGCAGAAGGAGACGCAGCAGCAGATCAGGAGCAGCTTTCATTCTGTTTCTGTGCTTTGTCTTCATTTTTGTGAGCACAGAAAATCTCATGTGTATATTGCAGATCTACATGCAGATCATGACAAGGTGACCCAAAAAAAAATCTCTTGCGACCCACCTCAGGGTCATGACCCAGTCTTTGGGAAACAATGCTTTAAGTTACTCTTACATGAGTAGCAGTTTTCCCAAATATTTCTGTTACTCTTGCTTGAGTAATCTCTAGGACCACTACTACTACTTCTTGAATATTCATTATTTTGAAGTAACTTTCGCCTTACTTCAGTGTAATTGTTGGCTATTCTACCCACGTCTGGCTAAACCGCACGTTTGTATGTCTGGGTTAGTTGCCTGGCCAGCCGACACTACACACTTGTTCTCAATTTTACACAGATATTTGTTTGGGCTGAAACTGAATCATGTCTCCTCAACGGATTAACCAATCGGAGAGACGCATCTGTTCTTGTTACAACAAACATGGTGGCTTACGAATAAAAAGAGAGAAACAAAAGTGAGAACAGCACAAATTTGCTGTTTAACAGTCAGATTACAGATGTGTTGACCTGGTTTATGGTTTATATCTCTGTAGTTACTGGGACTATCCACATGAAACAAAGTTCAACATCTTCTCTGTTAGCACAAATAACAGATGTGGAATATTTTGTTCACAAGAGCTTCAGACAGTGGTACTATTATTAAACACCAAAGACGTGATTGTTGTCAGTTGAAATGACTTTGAGCCATAAGGTTAATGCTAAGCTTGTGGAGCCAATTCAAACAAATATTGATAAAGTTCATCGTTTGTGGATCAGAAGTTTGGAGATTTCTGCCAGAAACACTAAATCTCCCATAGAGTGTGAAATTATAACTTCATCAAATTCTAAAACTTGAACACAACTTTCTGGAACCGTCCCTACCTCTCTCCATGAGCGAGTTGAAGAGTGAGGCGTTGATGAAGTAGAAGAGATACCCAACGAGCTGGGCTGACATCTCCGGGTGAAGTTGGCAGGTCTGGAGCAGTGTCCACGTTTGGTTGAGGACCTCCACCACCTTCTGGATCTCCTCAGGGGCATGGAGAGCAGGAGTACCCAGGACCGGAGAGCCGTCTATGGTGTCAGGAGTGTCCGGACTCCCCCTGAACGGGTTACAGTCCAGGACAGCTGGTAGGAGAGGGTACAATACCTGCAGAGAGAGTGGTAGTAAATTATATACTGAATATACTCATCATTTTGATATAAACATGTTTGTATTAATCTGTTCTACATGATCCCTGTGTTTTTATTTTGTTTGTTGCTTCATTTGAGTGGAACTGAATGCTGTGGGTGATGTCACATTGACTTAGTCCACCTTTGTATACAGTCCATGTCAGGGGTGGGCAATTCTTTTTTCCATGGGGCCACATGAGAAACAGAAAATATTGTGGAGGGTCAAAATATTTAACTCAGTTCTGCATAATGTGAATTGTATTTCTTTATAAAAAGCTGTAAATACCATTGTTTTGATGAGCTGGTCAGACTGTTGAGTTTATGTTATGACTAAGCAATGAAAAAGTGAGATTGTCCTACAAAAAATGTCATTAAAAAAACCAAAAAAAAACAACACCTCTAAAATAAAAGCAATGCAGCTTTAGTCCATAAAAAATAAAGGTAAGATGGTAAAATATGTTTATTTTGTAATTACAAATGAGCTTAAACAGGCTGGACAGAGTCAACCAAAGGGACATATGTGGTCCTGGAACTGCACAATGCCCAGTTCCGGTTTATGTGGTAAGTAGGGCAACACGATGTGCCAATAAAATTATATGTCATTAATATTTTTCTCACATAGATTGACCACAATTTTCTATTTAATTTTATTTGTTGAAAATCAAATACAAATGTCTTTCAATATTAATTTTCCAAAGCCATAAGATGCGGGTTAGTCCTATGTTCATTCAGCCCTATGTTCCTTTATTTCTAAGATTTTTCTCAAAATGAAACTCTAAGTCAGGTCATTTGTTGGAAATGTGGGAACATAGGGCCTAATTTTGGGGGGAAAAAAAGAGAGAGAAAGGGAAGAGAGGGCTGAGGGAACATAGGCACGCTCCCCAAAATGCAGACTTTTAACATGTGTCACCTACATATTACTATTTTAACTGAAAATATACGACCAAATCATCAAATCTATATCATGTTTAAAGCTGCACAATATATCAAAATGAATGGAATGTACGGTATCCTTGTCAGTCCATTTTCCAATCTTCTGTCAAATGTTGAAAAGCTCCAGGGGTTTACAACATGCACTCTGAACAGAATCCTACTAATACTTCCTACGCAAATCTAAACCCAGTCCCAGTTTTATTCCATGGACATCGTGTCACAGAGGTACTTCGAAATAACTGTACAGTAATGTGAAGTAGCTCAGAATACAGTAATACTCTGGGAATGCGCTGCTCCTCCCAAGACTGAAAAGACAATTCCTGTGGGCCCTTTGAGGTCGGAAAACTTTACAGCCCAAACTTATTGATTTCTGAGGTAAAACAAATCATTTAACCAGCAGCTCAAATGTCAGACCACCCAGACCTCAGCCCACACCCTCCACTCACTGTTCACTCTGCAACGCACGGGCAAGAGCAAGCACGCAATTACGACGGAGTAGACTTGGGTTCATTCTACTTCTTAACATACTTGTACTTGTAATTGAGGATAATTTTAGTCATTTATTGAAATTTGTTTGTGTTAAAATCATAACTATAACGGTAAGAACCAGAGTAGCAGTACCAACACAAAACCGTCTCACCCAGGTCAGCTTTTCCGGTGAGGGGTTCATAACCATGCCATCGCTCTGCCTGGAATGTTCCACAGTGTGACATTAAAGGGCTCTGCTTTACATTTATTCAATTACAGATGGTTTTAGAGCCAAAAAACAGGCATTCTGACTGTGAGCGGGGTCGCCTCTCCACACATCTGACCTGTACCTTAGTGTGGCTTGGTCTCCGTGAAGATAGAAAGGTTAAAATACTATCCACCTTATTCTGCCACGCCCACTTTTGTCTCTAAATGCTCCTAAACTGCGCTTTTTTGTGCGGTACTTCTGGTGAAACGGGGATTTCATTCATTTCAATGGAGAATTTTGGAAACATTTTACATACATTAAACACCAGATCTTTGGCATTTTTTGTTCTAATAACATAAAAATTGGCACTGCACACATCCGTCCCATTAGGATGACACCCTCCGAATTTAAGATCGGTCAGATGAGCAGTTCAAGAGTTATGCTTGGAACAGACAAACACAAACAAACAGACACACAGAGAGATGTTTCTTGCATTAATAGATATAAAGTCAGTTCAAATGTTCATGTGCACCAACAGGTCACACAGCACTGGTTCTCTTAAGGGCTTTAAAATTTCTTTATAGTCAAGTTTAGAGTTTTACAGTCAAGTTTTGTGTAAAAGACTGATCTAAAATGCTGCTAATATTGTGTAAAAAAGTTTCAAGTAACATAAACTTCAAGTAGTAGCCTATTTTTTTCATGCATGCATACTGGCCTGGAATGTTTCACAGTGTAGTGTTGTAGTCCAGACCGCACTAATCGAGACCAAGACCTGTCTGAGACCACAGGGTCCTGAGACCGAGACAAGACCAAGACTGTTAAAGGTCAAGACAAGACCAAGACCACGGCCTATCGAGACCAAATCGAGACCATCTTTGTCATTTTCTACGTACATTCATTTGTATTTTACAGTTATTTTGACACACTCTGTGCTCCTTTTTTGAACCCTCACCCACAGTTTAACAACACCATATTTAACTAATATAACTTTACAGAAAACTGTGAAGAAAGCGAAAAAAATGAGTAGTTAGACCTCGAGTCTGTGACATAACCAAATCCAAGTTCCTTCAAGACCGAGACAAGACCGAGTCCAAATGTGGTCGAGTCCGAGACGAGACCAAGACCATAAAAAAAAAAAAAAACTGTCTCAAGGCACAGTTAGTAGCACTAACTTACTGTATATATAATGACTGTATTTGTATTGCTCAAAAATACACAGTAAAATATGCATTCTTCCTCTGACCTCTCCACAGATCTGGTACTTCACTTATACAATTTTAGGGTTGTCTTTTCATCGATCACAAACTTAACGTGGAAAGTCATGTACATAACATTTTAGTACACAAGGCTCTTGACCTGTAGTATCACCTGCTTGTCTCCATGGAGATGTAAATAATAAAAATGTACATAGTTCGCCTTTAAGTACCAATTGTGCAGAATTCCAAGTCCTGTGTGAATACATTTTTGGACATATAACTGCACTTTTACATTAAGGTGCACTTTGTAACTTTTTTGTTTGAGGATCCATCACCTGCTTGTTTTTATGGAGATGTCATTGCTCTGCCTGGAATGTTCCACAGTGTGACATTAAACAGCTCTATCTTACCTGTATTCAATTAGAGATAGTTTTATAGCTCAAAAATACCTATAGAAAAACAGATATTCTGACTGTGAATGGGGTTGCCTCTCTGCAGATCTTACCCGTAACTTAGTCTGGCTCAGTCTCCGTGAAGATAGAAAGGTTTAATGCCATAGTGTGAAACATTCCAGACAAAGTAATAACATCTCCATGAAAAGCATTTGACTAAACGGAGCCTCCAGCAGAAAAGTGACACAAAGCACCTTTTAAGACTTAAAAGAACTGCAAAAAGGAGCTCATTTTGTTCAACATAAACATGAAAATGTCTGTTCAAAGCTTCATGCTGCTCTTGTTCGCACAATGTTAGCTTTGTTCTGCCTACTTGTCACTCTACTTTCCTTTTTCAATCTTCCGCGCCCTGTGCCAGCCATAGAATCCTTAAAAGTCTGGGGATAAGTGGCGTGGGCTCCGCATGGCACTGGTACAACCCAGTGAGTAATGACTTCAGAAGGAATCCACCCTGAAAAGATCAGGTTACAAGTGCGCTAAAGCCAAGAGGACAGTCACACCAGACAATGGGAATGTTTATGACGCCAGTGTTACAGGAACAGACAGTTTTCATGTTCTATAGAATCTGATGATGTCATCATTTCGGGGCTGGGGCCTATATAACTCTATGGGAGATTTACTGTTCTTTTCAAAGTCATACCCAAACTTAACCACATATGTTGGATGCTATTATTTGTTTAAGACTGGTTCTACAAACTTCCCATCATAATCTTAAAGGAGCTGTATGTACCTGTGCTCTTACCAAGTTTAAAAGGAACTGCAATCACAACTGAACCTGTGTCTCCAGAGTCATTTGATACCATCGTAAACGATGCATTTTGTGCCTTCTTTATCATTATTATTAGTTTGTACAACCATAAACAAAAACAAAACTGGCATCTTTAAAAAATTAAGATAAGAGCTAAAAAAAAAAAAAAAAAGATTATATTTCCGTTAAAGTTGTTAGCATGTGGAACAATGTGTATGATGATTGAACACTGTAGAAGCCTTTAAAAATTAGAGTATAAAGCTTTATGTTTTGAAAGCTATAGAGCTCTGGAATGAATGATGAATTATGCTTTATTTTGTTTGTTTTAATTGATATTTTGTCTCTTATATATACAGTAAGTCATGAGTGAAATTGTAAACACAAACTTGCTGTTCATACACTGCTTTTCTTTCTTGGAATTATGTCATTGTTAAATAGGATTTGGCATTAGAAGTACTTTTTACTTCAGCCTAAATACTAAAAACTATGTTTTGTTTGTTTGTAGTGCTGCAAAAATGACCATATAAACTACTACTACTACTATTAGTGCAGATAGACACATTCAAGTCTGTTTCATTGTCAGTTTATGGACAGGCCTCATGTGAAAGCTCAGAATTCAAACATTTTCTCCCTGAGCTGCAGAGACTGCATTAGCACTAATTCATGATTGGCTGTAGGTGCTGGGGTTTAGGGAGTGACCATTCAGATCAGAGAGAGTCATTTTAGGTTTAAACACACTGGATTTCAGCACTGAAACTGTCAACACAAATGAGAGACTCATGTGAGGCTCATTCTGCTTTCTGATTGGATAATCATCTTAAAAAACACAACACCAAATAGGCTCTATTTATGCTTACGTCACAAACCAGGACACATGCTAGATCTGCTTAATGCCATACAGTGAAACATTCCAAGCAAAGCAGTGGTCCAAAGTTATTCCTCAATTACTTGGAATATCATTCACCGAGGATGTAACAATATCCAAATCTCTTGATGTGATATTTTCACAATATGTATCTCACAGTATGATACTTATTTTGATACTTGTGGAGTTTAACAAAATGGTGAATATGCTACTTTTTCCTTTTAAAAGCCTTTGGTTATAATATGTTAAATAATACAAATTACAAAATTAAATAAAATGCTTAATAACAGCTATTTCTGCATTTAGTCTGCACTGACAACACCAAAGGATCATGGTCTATGTAGTTCCTTCAGTTTTTTTTTCTGTTGCTGCACTAAAACTATTCATTTGAGCAAAGAGGCTTGTAATTTGATATATTGTGATGGTTCACGATATTATTGGGTGTTAACCAACTGCCATAATCCTCGGCTTCTGAACCACTCGGACATATCCACGTCATCAGAGCTCCGCCAGGTGCTGGTCCAATTCCCCCAAAGCCCTCGACTCCTCTGTTTGACTCTTTTACCAAGGATGCAACGGTGGATCCTTGGCTGCCTCAGAGTACTCGAAATTGCCCATAGTGCATCATAACTTTCATTTTTTACTAACTTTATTTAAGCAGTAAAACACATTTTAATCAAATAAAACTCATTCTATAATAATAATTTTTTAAAAAAAAGGGAATATTTAGCTATTTTATATTGCTATTCACATTGCTGCAAATAGCATTATTATCAGACTGAACGAATTCAAATCAAGACAAACACAGCAACATCTGTTGAAGACGGTGATTGGAAATAAAATTAGCCTATCATCTGAAAATGTTTCAGCCTGTGAATTGATTTCTTTAGTCTAATTATCAACAAGTCAATAACAGATGATTCACTCAGCCTTTAATATTCAGATGTTTTAATGCACATTGACACATAAAAACACCTCTAAACACTTTATACTTAGAAACTGTGGAAACATGTTTATTAAAACTCATAGTTTTATCTCATTTGATCTGGTCACGGGACACGGTGCAGTCGCTCTCTCCAGAGCCTGTTCAGGTGCAGGACACTTGGTTCTGCTTCACAGGAGCCGACTCTGGAGGACTGCTACAAAGTGGTCTTTAGAGGAAGGATCCTGGGAATTGAGACGCATCCAATGTGAGACTTTTGACCATACAATCCATCCATAACTGCAATTAGTGTGAACACTAAAGCTAACAACAATTAGCATGCTATGTGCATTCCAGATTATCTGACAATAAAATGCTTTCTAATTATCTCTATATTCAGACAACACACAGCAGATTTATTTTGACCTCAAGAGCTGCTCATATACTCTACCGGTCAAAAGTTTTAGAACACCCTAATTTTTCCAGTTATTTATTGCAATTCAAGTCGTGCAAGTCCAATGAAGAGCTTAAAATGATACAAAGGTAAGAACTGAACAGACAGAGGTTACAAAAAAAAAAAAAAAAGATAAAAGATAACAAAACACAAGTTGAAGCTATAAGAGGGTGAGCTTGAAAACATGGAGTGTCCAGCACAGTGTCCAGACTTAAGCCCCATCGAGCTGGTTTGGGATGAACTGGACAGAAGAGTGAAGCAAACTACAAGTGCCATACATTTATGGAACTTCTGCAACAGACTTGGGAACAGCTTTCTGAAGAATATTTTTTACTGTAAAAAGAACGAGCCACGAGTGTGTTCAGCTGTATATCTGCCAAAGGTGGACACTCTGATGAGTCAAAGGTTTAGAATACGTTTTGGTCAATAAATTGATTCTATGATTTATTTTTCAACTCAGATTGCTTTTTTATTCTTTGCTTTCATTTCAGAGTGCAATGAGACAATGAGACAATAAACGGTAAAATAGTGAAAAAAGTATTTTGTTCTAAAACTTTTGACCGGTAGTGCACATCTGTTCTGGGGAAAATGAACAGATATGGGGAAGACATATTTTGCTCAAATACGGAAATAAATTGGGAACTGTTCCTTTAATAGTTGCCAGTCGCATTTTTAGCTGATTGCAGAAGGAATTAGTGCAGATGTTTTACAAGAGATAATTAAAGTGTTGCCCCAAAGCACAACAGCACAACAATAAACACGTGATTGTGCACAGGCCGACACTGACTCTGTGTGCAAACACCTTAAATAACCTTGTTGTGGAGACATTCAAAAAGTGCAAAGCCAGATGGAAAAGTGTGTGTTAACCCAGAGATATTTAAACCCCAAAAGAGCATTCATGACCCAGTGTACGGAATCGTATAGGTCAGACAAAACCAAACATTGACTTGATTCCATGACTTTGAGAAAGGGTTCGTTTGGGACAGAAAAGTGGCAAGTTTTGTGCATTTGACAGGGTTTCATGTTTTTATAATTATTACTTGGTTTGGTGGGATCCTACCTGTGGTAAATATTTGTCATAGTTTTACAGCAGTTAAGTGGCAGTTTGTGGGAAAAAAAGGTTGAGAAGAAAAGTTCAAAAATGCAGGAAGTACCGCTGAGTTATGAAACGGAATCCCTCTACCTATGTCATCAGCACGGACTATTTCATCCAAAATGAAGAAGGAAAGAAGGAATTTTCCTTTTGTTTTACATTATGGTTGCTAGGAAACAGAACTGGAATTAGCCCACCTAAGTATGTCACATCTGCTGTCCATGTCCAACAGGATGTAAAATGACAAACTAGACAATACAAGCAACATTTTATTTTATTTAATGTTTTTGTAAAATGTTGGACATTAACAACAGTGCAATTATTAGTCTAACCTGTCATAGGCACTTTAAAGATACACTATGTAACTTTTCTCACCTGTTTGTTTACTTTGAAAATGTTGTTGCTTTGCATGCAATATTCCACTCTACAGGATTAAATGTACCTCTATGGAAACATGCAGAAGACGCTACCAAGTCAAGTTACAGATCTAAGGAAAGGTGAGACTGCTCACAGTTAGAATGCATCTTTTTTGAGCAATAAAAGCAAAGACATGACAAACACATGACACAGTGACATGGTGCATCTTTAATCGGATTAATTATGGCTAGGGTCTTATAGGTGTATCAACTACAGTACCATAATATCATTACTTAAAGCCACTGTATTTCAAACTCATCATGCCTGTCTGGGTCCCTTTTGTGGAACAGCACAATCATGCGGGTGACCTGCCACCTCCAGAAAGTTCCATACTGTACCTTTAGAGACTCTGTGCTAGACAGTACTCAGTTAGATATGCTTAATTTGTTGACAACTGTGTGCAGTTGTCGCAGCATGCAGACTTTAATCTCTGGTAACACATGCAATTTTATCAACACATTTAAATTTGGGATGTAACAATATCCAAATCTCATGGTAGAACATTATCACTGTATGCATCTCATGGTACGATATTTATTGTGATATTTTGAAGGCGCTAATATAACTGTAGATAGGACACTTTTTTTGCTTTTAAAATACATTGACAAGATTTTGGTGTGAATTATTTCCATCATAATCGTAAGAATTCAAGTAAAAACATATTTCTTCATGTTGTTTGCACTGAAATGATTCATGGGATATGTAGTTTCCATTGTTTATAAGCTGTTGCTTCTATAAAACCATGCATTTAAGGAAAGGAACTTGTAATTCGATATATTGTGACAGCCCAAGACATTACTGTGAGACTTCTGAAGATAGAATATCACAATATTTTGGTTACTGTTACATCCATAATTTAAATAGTTTCTCAGCTGATATGATTTTTATTTGTATTTATTTCATTTGCACATAGCCTGCCTCTATGAACTAACATATTGTGTAGAACTACATTGTGACACTGCTGTTCTACTTTCTGTTCCCAAAAGGCAAAAAGAATATTCCATTGTGGACTTGTGCACATTCACCAAAAAGCACCACACCCTTGGCATGGCCCGGCGTGGGGAAAGTTTTTCATTCTGATTTCCAGCGGTGTGGGCGTACATGTCAAAACAGCGTCCAAAAATCCAGTTTTAATGAAGAGATGGCCCTATTTTTACTTTTAAAGCCCTATTCACAATGACATCGCCTCTGCAGTGACCTCAGCGCTTACGAACACAGCCAATCACAACGTAGTTTAATATGACCACTTCAAAACATACAGAAACCAAGACGCCAGATCCACTGCTTGCATGTTCTGCCAGTCACGAGTCAGCTCCTAGCCTACAAAGGCAGCCAGTGATATCTAGAGCAGGACTTTTCAGACTTTTTTTTTTCAGTTGTGGTACTTTTTTTTTTTTTTCTTCTTCTTCTTTTTTTTAATATTACCAAATTACACCATTTAGAAAAGCAAGAAAAGCTGGTGTAAGCAAAATGCATCTTACCCCAGTATCGATATATTGTAGAAATATCTGTTAACTGTTTGCAATTAAAGCATTTATTGTCCAATAATCTAGTTGTAAAGTTGTAAAACATCACTCTGACTTCTGAAAGTTGTAAATAGTGGATATAAACTCATCGTGGTGAATAATTAGGATGCTCAGACTGCATAAAGTCAACAAGGAATAACTTAGGACCACTGCAAAGATTTGAAAATGACCTAAAAATGAAAATTACATGTTTTTCAGTGAGTAAAAATCAGTTACAACGCCTTCATCCGAACTTGGATTTCAGAGATCTAGAGGAAACTTACATAATTCCTAAATAGTTGCTGTCCGTTGTGGTTTCAATGAATATGCGGTTATCAAACTTAAATGACTTCCAGATGTAGTCTACTTCATTCAGTGTATTCTTTTTGCTGACAGTGCATATATTTGGGTAATTACCGCATTACCGAATGAGACAGAAAACAGATATTTATTGTGTTTGGGGTTTTGAGAAACGTAAACATTTTTGCATGTTTGTGGTGAGTTTTTTTTTTTTTTTTGGGGTTGGTTTCGGGGGTTCCATGCCGTCCATCAGGCCTGTCACGGCACAGCTGGCTCAGAACAAGAAGAAGGACGTTTTCTCAAGAACATGTCAGACACAGACGCGGGGAATGCAGTAAAGACACAGGAGGTACACAGCTAGGGACTAATGGGCTATCCCTGCAGCTGTTTCCCATAGTAGACATGAATATGTGCTTGTTTTGTCTGAGCTAATATAGCAGGGTGACCAGACGTCCCTACTTACCCGCAAGAGTCTCACTTTTGAGTCCTGTGTCCCCTGTTCCAACAGATTTAGACAAAATCACTGATTTGTCCCAGTTTACAACACTAGAAATGCCCCAGGTGTCCCTATGTTTGACCAATTTGTTACTGACCAACAAAAAACATGCTTGAAAGTGAGCATAAGGCAAAAAAAAAAAAAGCAACGACAAAAGTCCATCAGATTAAATACTGACACGTGTGAGTCGAGAAAGGGCAATGTAAGTGCTCTTTGTAACATGCTGTCTGGTCACCATATAATATAGGAGGGCGAAGAAGATTTTCATATTTGTTGTACTAATTAGTGGCGAGAGTAGCCAAAAATTTTACTCATGTAAGATCAGTGGTGGTTACAAATTAAACTTTTTTTTTTTCCAGTTGACAAAAATGAAGTTTTATTTTGCTGTGTATCCTACCTGGAT
The DNA here is from genome assembly GCF_026225935.1 of Boleophthalmus pectinirostris. Taxonomy (NCBI): domain Eukaryota; kingdom Metazoa; phylum Chordata; class Actinopteri; order Gobiiformes; family Gobiidae; genus Boleophthalmus; species Boleophthalmus pectinirostris. The sequence continues at coordinate 4,536,293 of NW_026571047.1, forward strand.
GTGTGAGGGATTACACAGACACCTAGCACCCCTGTTTAAGACTTTAGGGCCCTCATTTATCAATTCAGTTTAATTCAAGTTTATATATAATGCACATTGAAAACAACTTCAGCTGACCCAAGTGCTTCACATAAAAGTCAACAAAAAATAAATAACATGTGAAAACTACAATAAAAAACACCAAGATAACCTGACTAGCTCATGTTAAATGCCAGGGAGAAGAGGTGAGTTTTCAGTCTAGTCTTACACTGCGTTACAGACAGACAATCTGACAGGAAGAAGAAGGCTATTCCACAGTCCATGCACTGCCATAGAAAAGTCTCTGTCACTTCTTGTCTTGAGCCTCGTTTTGGGTACAACCAAAAGGAGCTGGTCTGATCTCAGGGCTCTAGGCAGAGTACAGGGCTGCAGTAATTATCAATTTCTCACAGAAATTCTTTTAAAGAAGATGCAGCACAATTTGGCTGTCCCATATGTCTTTAAGACATATAGGAATGTGGGGTCCTATCACCACATACAGGGACATTAGATGAGGTGCATGCCTGTCTCTGCACCACTCCAGTGCCACAGTACACCACAGTACACCACAGTACACCACAGTACACCACAGTACCACATGTGCACATATTTCCATCATCCAGCGTTTAACAAAGCCAAAAGGCTAATGTTGGTTAACCTGATGTTAAAAGTTTTCACCACTCTCCATCAGACGCCCCTTAATCCAAACTACAATGCCACAAATTGCACTAGTTATTTTTCCATTTATACAGTTTAGCGCATGGATTGATAACTGAGGCCCTGGGATCCTCACACACGAACTATATAGTCATGGAAATTGTAACTAATGATTATAATAAATACTCAATACTATACTTTTTGATCTGTTTTCAGAAAGTGTCAAGTTTATTTTAATGTACAAGCAACAGTTTATGCCTTTATGAACTACTACATGTGAACATCATACCATTTGTATTAGCACAGGGTATTGTCCAGACGAGGGAATTTGTCCATCTCAGGATCATAGGACTTTGCCTAAACACACAAACTCTACACAGAAATACTTTGTCCACTACAGCTCCATTACATTATTTATAGTAACAATCACCCGACGATCTTTCCTGTCATTGTAGCATCTATTTTTACACTCATCATTTTAAGTTTTCACAATTACTATAATCCAACACATTCAGATTCATACCACAAACAACAAACTGCTCCCCCGTGTTTACTCTTGTGGCTGCTAGAGGCTCGCTCCTCCATTGTTTTCAGGATCACTGTGGTCATGGTGAACAAAAGATGGAGGAGAATCACAACTGACATCCAGACATGTCAGAGATGCACTTATACAACTTTGTTTACTTGTCATGACACAGACATCCCATAATTAATGTTTTTGCTGAATGAAATGGTTCTGTAGTGGAATAGTTGTGTTCAAGTAACATGACAGCTATGTAGAACTTCTATAGTCAGAAGTCTATGCTGGAACTTGCTGATTGCAGATGTGTTGAGCAGGTTTATGTTCTATCCAAACAAAAACTAGCACAAAGTTCATCGTCTTCTCTGTCAGTACAAATAGACAGAAGTGAAACATTTGTTCAGTAGCTTAATAAGGTCCACTATTATTCAACCCCAAAGATGTGATTATTGTCAGTTGAAAGGAATTTAACATATATACAAACCTGCACAGCCAGGACTGAAGGACATTAATTTTAAAGGGCCCATTTGAAGACTGTGCAGTTGATAGAATGTTGATCACAATTTCGATTTGTGTGTCAAATGATCTCCAAACTCATATAATCGAGTTAAAACGAGCATAACAAAGTTTATTTTTTATATAAATAAGTATCCATCCATTTTCGTCCGCTTATCCGGGGCCGGGTCGCGGGGGCAGCAGCCTAAGCAGGGACTCCCAGACTTCCTTCACCCCAGACACGTCCTCCAGCTCCTCCGGGGGGACCCCGAGGCGTTCCCAGGCCAGCCGAGAGACATAGTCCCTCCAGCATGTCCTGGGTCTTCCCCGGGGCCTCCTCCCAGTGGGACATGCCCAGAACACCTCCCGAGGGAGGCGCTCAGGAGGCATCCGGAACAGATGCCCGAGCCACCTCAACTGGCTCCTCTCGACATGGAGGAGCAGCGGCTCTACTCCGAGCTCCTCCCGTGTGACTGAGCTCCTCACCCTATCTCTAAGGGAGCGCCCAGCCACCCTGCGGAGGAAACTCATTTCGAGCGCTTGTATCCGCGATCTCGTCCTTTCGGTCACTACCCAGAGCTCATGACCATAGGTGAGAGTAGGAACGAAGACTGACCGGTAAATCTTCTTCACCACAACGGTCCGATACAGCGACCGCATCACTGCCGAAGCTGCACCGATCCGCCTGTCAATCTCACGTTCCGTCCTTCCCTCACTCGTGAACAAGACCCTGAGATACTTGAACTCCTCCACTTGAGGCAAGGACTCTCCACCCACCCGGAGAGGGCAAGCCACCTTTTTCCGGTCGAGAACCATGGCCTCGGACTTGGAAGAGCTGATCTTCATCCCAGCCGCTTCACACTCGGCTGCAAACTGCCCCAGTGCACATTGCAGGTCCTGGTTCGATGAAGCCAAAAGGACAACATCGTCTGAAAACAGCAGGGATGAAATCCTGTGGTCCCCAAACCGGACCCCCTCCAGCCCCTGACTGCGCCTAGAAATTCTGTCCATAAATACAATGAACAGAACCGGTGACAAAGAGCAGCCCTGGCGGAGTCCAACATGCACCGAGAACAGGTCTGACTTACTGCCGGCAATGAACACAGCTCCTGCTCCGGTCATACAGGGACCGGACAGCCCTTAGCAAAGGGCCCCGAACCCCATACTCCCACAGCACCCCCCACAGGACACCACAAGGGACACGGTCGAATGCCTTCTCCAAGATCCACAAAACACATGTGGACTGGTTGGGCAAACTCCCATGAACCCTCAAGCACCCGATGGAGAGTGTAGAGCTGGTCCAGTGTTCCACGGCCAGGACGTAAAAATAAATAAGTATATTTATTTTATTTTTAAATATAGAGATTGTAGAACAGTTGGATATATAGTTTATTTTGGACACATTTACATTTTTCTGCCTTATTTCATGTTCAAAGTATATTATTCATTTTATGCGAAAAACACCCACAGCCACACTCATCACTCCACGCCGACGAGGAACAGAACGGAGGAATGAACCGAAAAAGCGAGTGCAATGTACCACTTCTAGACACAACTGAACAACTGAGTCACTGCGAACACGCCGACAATCCAGCGGTTCCAGACACCACCCTCCCTACACGCCACAACTGAACAAAGCCCAGAGTCACCGTGAACGCCACAAACAGACAAAACCACTCACCCATCACACTGTTATGTTTCGTTTAAAGTTCAGTGCAGTTTATTTGTGAAAAAAAGTTTGAAAATAGACCAGTAACAGTGCGCTTTATAATCTAGAGCGCCTAATAGCCAGTAAAACACAGTAATTGGATCTTTAATGTGTGCAAGTTAGGGTCACATCTCAACATTTTAACCCATTTCTTCAGGCCGGATTTTAATTTGGTCAGATCAGAAAAAAAGCTGCCTCACCTATCTTTAAAAGGCAAAGATTGAAGAACGATAGACAACTGCTTGGGGTGTCATGGTGCAATATCACAGCAGGAGAAAGAACTAAGTGGGCAGAGCTAAAAATGCTAACTAAAATATCCCTGACTTGTGGGGGCTTGTGGTTTAAAATCAGGTACAGGCGCTTTAAGTACGGCTAAACGAGGGTCTCCTCCCCCCCAGAAGACACGCTCACATACAAGTCCTCTCTTTTTCTCTCAGAATGCCCTTCTGTGGTGGACCCATTACAATCCTACGGGCCCCTTATCCCCGGCTCGTGTCTGATTATTTTCTTTACTTCATGCACACATTAGAAGCAGCAGCAGTGGGAGCCCAGACAGAGCAGGGTTACACCTAAATAGCCGTTAGCGCAGTGGTGAAGCTAAATGTTGTGGTTGCGAGCTCAAACATCCATTGATCACTTTACAAGGGAGCAGGAAGTTCAAGGAGTGCAGTGAGGAACAAGAATCCATGTGGAACTTGCTATTAGAAAACGCAACATTCCAACAATGATTTTTTGGGACTGTTACATCCCATCTGGGTTGGTATGGAGAAAGCAGCTGTTCTAAGATTTTACGCAAATCTTTCTGGTCTTTTATTTGCTTATTGATATAATTTAACATGATGAAATACAGGCGGATGGAAGTATCAGCTCATAAAGAGAAAGAACAAAGTTGAAATTGGGGGTAGATATTGTTAGGATAAATAACTAGGCTTAGCTATTTTGTACAATCACTTCTATAGTTTGTTATTGTACCGAGGTCATTTGAAGATCAGGGCTCTGATCACAGCAGTGAGACTCATACATATATGTCAAGACAAATGCAGGGAATTCTAATCTATCTAATAGCAAACTAACTAAATAGGACAAGAACTACTGATAGGGATGATGTCATGACTTGGTAGCCAGATAACTCCCCGGATGGAGTCTGATCGAACTGTGCAACGTGCCAATAGAGGCCTGGCTGACCTGTGCACCAACGAAGAGGCGCTAAGTCTAAACCATGGTCGCCTCCCACTATAGTTTGCGTATAAAAGTCATTGTATAAGTGTAAAAATTGAGTCTCTGCATGGGAATGTCAGCACAGACTCCTTGTACAAGTATGACTTTCTAATATTGGAAAAAAGTAAATTATCTGGACTTTATTCTGTTTCAAGTGTATTTTTTATCTAAGAAGAAAACTAACGAACACATGAGTAAAAGGTTGTTTTCCTCAACAATATGTCTAAAAATGTATTATTTCAGAATTGTTGTTTTGGAGAAATATAAAAAAATATACATATATATCAAATTACATAATTCAAACTATTAAAAAGGACTGTGATGAGCTGATTAGAAAAAAAATAAATAAACAATCAAACAGCTTTTAATGTAATCTGCTCTTTTTGTGGTTATTTTCAAGGTTCTTTTTTGTACAATGCTTGAATCTGGATAATACTAAAAAATATTTATGTATTTATTTTAGGCAAGTAAGAGATTTACATTATTTTACAATGGAACATATAACATTAGTGAAATCATAATGGAAACAACAAAAATTGTGCCCAAAAATGAGTGACAAAGAAGAAAATGTATTTAATCCCACCCCCACTTCTAATCTAACACAATGATCTTACTTTCAGACATTTTACATTAAACCAGTTAGTAATTTTGGGGCCCTAGGTGAACTTCAGTTTGGGGCACCTATACTGCACTGTTTAGTTGTTTTGTATTGAATTATGGTGGATTGGAAACTTGTCTTATTAGTTCGGTCACCTACTAGCTAACCAGAGGCGAAAGTTGTTTTATTTTTTTTTTTTACAATTTACAATTAGATTTTTGTTTAAATCCATTACATATGATTATGATTATACTAGGATTCTGTTCAAATCAGGGTCAAGCTGTCTAGTCCATTCTAACGTGAAGGGGGGATGCTTTGACAGCTAAAATAATTTTGACAATCATATACTATTTTAATGACGATTTCTTGTTTAAAAGTAACCTACTCTCATTTAATGTCATATTGAGAGAAATTCAAGTTTATCTGAGGTCTCGGTCATTAATGGCACTGAGGGCAATTGGTAGGCGCCCCTTCCACGTTCAGGGGCCCTAGGTGGCTGCCTACTGTTGCCTAATGGTAGTACCGCCTCTGCATTAAGCTATATGAACTATTTACGTACGGACAGAGTCACTGTTATAGTTTGGTAACATAACGATCAACATATTGCGATAATACATAAGGATACCAGCAATGGTTCCAGACAGCAAATACAAGTAATGTAATGGACAGCACCAGCAAAGGTAAGGAAACAACAAACATAAAGCAGCACTACAGAGGCCGTATGTTCTAATATTAAGACCCACTCTCTATATATATTGTAACCAGACCATATGTTTATAGAACAGCTTGAATTTATTTATTTTTATTTTGGCATTGCTTGAGATGTGTATCCAGACTGTTCAAGAGTTTTAAACCACATATAGACACACACAAACTTTTACGGGTAGTTTGAAAATTAGGCAATTGGGCAACTCTTAACTCTAATTTTGAACAAGTTTTTTTAGATTACTTGGTAGTAAATTGTTGAATGCTCTAAATCAGGGGTCATCAAACTAAGGCCTACTCCAGCTGGCCACGCCACTTTTTTCGTCACCTTACAAGCTCGAGATCAAACAGTGACAGTCAACACACGGGCAGAGTTCTGTAGTGCACTTAAGGACAGCAAAATGACGAGTGTTAAAGTACAAAAACTTGACAGAGAATGCAGAGTTTTCAAAGAATAGTGGACAAACAAATATTTTTTGTTCAGTGTAAGGACCATGCAGTTTGCCTGATATGTAAACAAAGTGTGGCGGTTTTCAAAGAATAAAATCTGCGTCATCAGGGTCATATAATTCTGTTATATGGCCGACACGACCCCGGCCCCCATCACAGTCAGGAGCCATAATGTGGCCCCAAGAGGAAAAAGTTTGGTGACCCCTGCTCTAAATAAAATGACCAGTGTATAATATTTCACAAGGTCAGGAATCTTTAGGCGCTTGGATTGCATGAAAAGATTATGGGTGTGTTCTAAAAATCCAACTTTATGGATAATTTGTAAAGCTCGTTTCTGTAACATAATCAATGGATGAAGTGCACACTGGTGTTACCCCACACTTCAACACAGTTTGTGAAATAAGGGAGAACCAATGAACAGTAGACCGTATGAAGGGCATTTTGATAATATTTCAAATTAAAATGTTTTAAGATTTACATTTTATAGAGCTCCCCTGTTTGAAACATGGTTAAAAGTCCCTAAGTTAAGCTTACCTTAGTAATATAATAGACACACTGTTGGAACGCCAGCATTATAACCTCTTCCAGGACAGCTATGGTCTCCTCCATGGCTGATCGCACACAAGAAAGATAGATCTGAAGAACTGAAAAATATACAAGAAAATGAATTATTATTGCCTACAGCAACCAACTATTAAAGGACACATATTATGCATTATTTGTAATCTTAGCAAATATGCCTCAGTGTAAGCACACAGTTGTAATGAATGTGATTTGACAGCAGAAATACTTGGTGATGATTTATGGACTGCCTGTGACATAACAATCCTGGATGAATGAGTGAAATACAAGCCCAGGTATGAGGCAGGTTTTTAGTGGTCGAACAATGTTATAACATGGATAAAAGCTCCAAAAAGTGTCCTTTAAACATGTCTTACACAGGTTGTGTTCATTGCCGTGCATATGTCCCTGCTCCTTCCTGCTCCTCCACTCCAGAAGCTCGGGCAGCTGGAACTGGATGAAGTGCAGGAGCTCCAGGCTGTTGGACATCCACATCACCAGGGGGCGCAGGCCTGAGATCACGGCCTCCGGAGTGAGAGGCTGTGACTGCTCTGGTTCTAAACTGTGACAAGAGAAGATATGATGGTGGAACAGCAGGAATGTTGTAGTTTCGAGTCACGCTCACGTCACAAAACTTAAAGATGTTTGGAAACGGATGACAACTTCCTTTGGGTTCTGTTAGCAATAATAACTCTGACAAAATCTGGGAAAACTGAGAAAATGTCCCACTTTTCTTCATCTAGATGTTTTGTATTTATTTTTTTATTTTTAGAAATTACCTATTAATTTGTGTTTCACTAGCAAGGACCATGCCACAACAATGGAATACAATAACACTATTTATTGACATTTGATAGATGTGAGAGCTGTTGGGAGACTCAGGGTGGGGGTATAATCTCCAATCCAAAATAGTCACCCAGCTGAATCAGAACATCCCTCCTTGAAGATGCTGTCATCGGACAGAAGGATGGATGAGAGACACGTGTGGGAGGGAGGTGGTCAAGAGCTCTGACGCAGACGGTGTTGTCGGGATAGGCCGTATAAATAGGGCTTCTGGCTAATTGAAGGCGTGGTTGAGATAAGATGTGGTTGGTTGGAGAGGAGGTTGAGGCGTGGTCCAGCTCCTGAATCTCAGTTAATCATATTAACTCCACATTATAATTTGTATAATTGTAGCGTTCCATAAGTGACATGATGTGATTAGAGTCCCGTCCCCCATGGAAAGCTTTGGTAGGTTGTGAAGACGCTGCTGTTGAATCTATGGTTTTATCACAAGCCCAGTGTCAGTAACTACACCGGAAGTTGTTATCCTCATATTTCCAAGAGTCTTCTGGTAAGAGTGATTAGAGCCTGGTGGTAATTTAAATGTAGCTTGTACTTACTCTTCAGACTGGACAGCAGCGAGCTGCTTTGTGAGCTCCTGTGAACAAGAATTTAAAGTCATTTTGATACTGATACTTCACGTTTGTGTAATTAAGGTTAAGGTAGACTTTAACCCCTTAAAGCCAACTGTCACAAATATGGGACAAACCGTTTGGAACCTATGGCAAGCACTTGCTCTTAGTTGTCACAAATTTGCAACATGCCCAGATTTCTTTCTTTTTTTGCTATAGTCACATTAATAAACTTAATTTACCGTCTACATAAAGGCAAAAACATTATATATATATATATATATATATATATATATATATATATATATATATATTATATATATATATATATATATATATATATATATATATATGCATCTATGATGTAAATTCAGGCGTTAAGGGGGTAAAAGTGACTATATTACACAGTTTTTTGATCTGTGTTCTAATGTAGTTTCCTCATCACAAACACACTTGGAGTTGTGTTTTGTTTTGCTCGCACACATATTTAACACAGAAATCCTGCAGATTTAGTTCTTCTCTCAAACAGAACATACTTTGTTCCACCTTGTGATGTCATGTGGCAATACAGGAAGTGCTCCACTGTGTTTTTAAACTCCACACACCTTCACTAGAATCATCTGGATCATTTCAGCTCTGGAATTGTCAATATCTACTGAACAAGTGGTAAAAGGTATTAATTTGAAAAGTACAGCTCCTTGACATCACAAGGTGGAAAAGAGCATTTTGAGCTTTGAAGATGTAGACAGACTAATAATAAAGAGTTACTCCAACATGTGTGAATGAAACAAAACACAACTCCAGGTCTGTTTTTGAGGTGGTAACAGCATAAGAACATGGCTCAAAGCTCACAAGAGTTATAAGAGTTTTAATGTCCCCCACTGAACCCGAAAACTTCTTGCTATGAAGCGTGGGTGCTAGCTAGCCACTCAGCCACCATACAACCCATAATAACTACTTTCCACCACTGAAAATCCTTTGAGTGCCACTTTAAAGAGTTCTATATTACACAAAATTGACTCTTGTGATTTAAGCCATGCTATAATGTTGTTACCTCCTCAAAAACAGACCTGGAGTTGTGTTTTGGTTCATTCATATGTTTGAGTAATCCTGCATTATTAGTTTGTCTATATCCCCAAAGCTCAAACTGCTCTGTTCCACCACGTGACGTCATGAAACAGTAATTTTCTGCTGTTTTTACCTTGATTGAAATGGTCAGTTCCAGGGCTGAAACTGCCCAAATAAGAGAGAAGAACTAAAGCCTAAATATGGATTTGTGTGTCATGTGTGAATGAAACCAAACAAAACTCTGGGCATGTTTAGATGAGGAAACAACATTATAACATAGATCAGAAACCTGTGTAATATAGGACCTTTAATTTGTTCCAAAGCTGGGTAACCACTGTTGAATGGAACCAATTTCCACGGCAAATATTTAGAATAGTCAATATGAATACATCACTAACAGCAAAAGAACCAGACCACACAATTCAGCAGCCAGGTCTGCCACATTTTTCTTTGCCAAATCCTTCTGAATATATGAGATTAGATATTTCTTCAAAGAGAAAAGTGAATCAGGGTGGACGATTAAAGACAGCCAATCGGATATCAAAGTGTTATGCAAACTAGTGTTACTTCATCTTTAAGGTCCCGTATTACACAAAATTTACTCTTGTGAGCTTCAAGCCATGCTAAAATACTGTTACCTCCACAAAAAGCATACCTGGAGTTGTTTTGTTTCATTGACACTTATTTGGGATACCCATTATTAGTCTGTCTGCACCTCCAAAGCTCAAAATGCTCTGTTCCACCTTGTGATGTCATGTAGCAGTAGTTAGCAGTTACCTTTTACTCGTTACATGCAGCCATTCGGACATACCATTTCCATTTTGTATCAAACGTCCCTGTACTAGCCTTTTTTTTTTTTTTTTTTTTTTTCAACATTCCGCCATTCTGACCACACGGTGTACGGGAGGAGGCGCAGTGTCTACAAGGAAAAAAAGGTGACACTACAAACTATGAGTAGGTTTTCAGAATGGTGATATAAAAAGTGTCAGAATGGCTGCATCAAAAAGTGGGGGCATGTTGGAATGGAGGGTTGTCGGAATGATGGAATGTCAGGGTGGGGGTCTGCCGGAGTAGCCTGATTCATCAGCCAGTTTCACTTCGTGGAAACTGTCTGACCTCGCACCATTAGGATTTGTTCGCTGGACGGTAGGTGGGTATGTTTTTATTTAACCAATCGCTTCTATTTGGTCGTGACATATGTAATGCGCCAAATCCTGTAGGAAGAAGGACAATAGCATCTTTTTCCTTGATAAAATTCACCAAACATTCTCTTTGTTCCAGCTATAAATCCTCGATCTTGGGAATCTCCTGGAATCTCCTATCTGTCTACATCCATCTCGACTGCTTTGTTTACTGTTGTGCTGTACCACAGAAGGGCCCCAGACAGGCGCGACAAGTTTGACGTCACGGCTTCAGAGCTCTTCTCTGATTGGCCGGTGCGCAGTCTACAATTTCTGGGGTTCATGCAAACCATCTAGTGTATTCTGATTCCTGACCTAGTCACTGGAGAGAAATGAAACTGAGCAGACGCGCAAGGTGACGCCAGCCTGGCTACTGTTGGAGAGGCCGTATGTCAGAATAAGGCTTGTACCCCCATTTACCTTTTGTCCAGTAGAAATGGAGGTGAAGGTGTATTGGTGTATAAGGTGTATAATGAAGGTGTACTGAGTTTAAAAACACAGTGGAGCACTTCCTGTATTACCACATGACATCACAAGGTGGAACAGAGGTTTCTGTCTGAGAGAAGGGTTTGTGTGTTAAACATGTGTGAATGAAACAACATTGTAGAGATGAAAAAATAGTGTAATATGTGTTCTTTAATGCTCTTGGAGCTGTTTACAATGAGCACTTTGAACACAATCCTACTTTTTACAGATAAATCACAATCCCTCCCTTCAGCTTACCCACACATTGCTCTGTAGATGACTGGCTGTGAGCAGGAGCAGTCTGCGTAGCTGTGACGCCTGCAGGCTAGTAGCACAGTACTGGATACACGTGCTGAGAAGAAAGGCTAAAGTCATCTGTGGTCTCTCTGTACTAACTATGCTGTGTAGTCCCATGGTTATTATCTCCTTGGTAACAGTGTCCAAAGAGTGTGTTGGAAAGCGTATGGTCAGGTCGTGTCCTTGTGGTGTTTTGAAACACAGAGGTGGACAGGGGGAAGTGGAGAGGCAGGTGCTGCACAGGAGCAGTTCATCTGGAGAGGTGGGAGAGTGGGTCAGTAGCCAGGGCTCAGTGGTCAAGAAATCCTGAAAAAGAAAGAAAAAACATATTAAGGATAATTAAGATAAATGCTGCATAAGTGTGTCACAGTAATTACAAATCATGCATGTGTGCCATACTGGGCTCAACAGTTAGCAGGGATTTCCGGTAAAGAGAGTTCAAAATGTAGAAAAGTTTAATGGAGGCTGATGAGATAATGGGGTAACTAATGGCCAAAACACACACTTGAGATATTTCCACGTTTTACTGAATTGGCTTTATTTGAACACTTAGATCCATATAGTAACTTCACAGCTCTCCTGACAGCTCGTGGGTGAGTTTGTTGTAATTTAAAGTTACATTATTTGGTGAAAATGCCAATAAAAAATAAATAAAAATTGTCCCTACATATCATTTGTAAATATCAGCAAAGCTTATTAGCAATCACTTTATTTGAATTCTAAACAATCAGTATCAGCATCGGCCATGTACATTTTTGATAGGGGTGGGGGCATCTGCTTACTTCCGTGGAGTTGTTATTGATGGAATGTTCCACAGTATACCATTAAACCTATGTATCTTGTATGTGTCAGTTGAGTTTATTTATTTCAGTGGGACAGCATGTATTAATGAACAGCAGACTATTTTACTACTTAACTACTCAGTTTTTATCTCAAAGCAGTCAGCAGTATTATGTGCTTCACGGAGATCTGGCTTCATACTAACATCCCAGACAACATGGCAAAGGAGAAATTCAATTTGTCAACTGGACAAAGTTTATTTGGTTGAATGTGTTTCGCAGCTCATCATGCTCCTTCAGTTCAGAACTGAAGAAGCAGCTTGGATGAACTGAAGTGTATGTTGAAGCTACGGAACTTCATTGCCAGTTTAGCTGTAGGATGTGACTTCTGGGAGCTGTGGTGGGGGCGCTGGAGCCGTCGCCTTGCCCTCTTTGTACATGTATGATTGACTGGATTGAGTCGTCCATCTTGCTCCATTGTTTGTGAATCCCAGTGTTGACTTAATTCCCGATTTTGAGACTTTGAGCTGAACTATGCTGCTGAAATGCACATAACTATTTATGTACAAGTCCTCTCAACTAAATTACGTGTAAAATAAATGTACAACTTAGTTCAAAATGGAACCTTGCCTCTGTGTTTTCAAAAATGAACTTGTGTGACCTTTTTAGTTATTTTGCTGCTGCTTGGTTCATAATTAAGCTGTTTTATTTACTTTCTTGACCATCACCACTCCATCTTGCCACACATGGAATATTCCAGGTGGAGCAATAACATCTTCATGGTGACAAGGTGGCTGACCTTCACCAGAAAAGTTAAAGTTTCAAATTTTCAAGCAAAATGTTCCTCTTATAAATCAATACTATTACTAACTACTACGTATGGCTGCCTTACCTGGTGGCTTGGACTAGCGGGGTCTTTAAACATAAACAGGTAGCTGTGTCCAATGCCGATGACATCTCCAGAGCTGAGCATCACCTCCGCATTCAGATGCTCCCCGTTCTTCGTCACTACGGCGATCGGGCACGGGCGCAGGGTCGTCGGGCGGCCGTTTGGAAGCCGGTGAAAACTGCAGTGTGTCGAAAGGATGTCATCAGCGGAAAGAACTATGTCGACTTTTGATTCCTGGTTCGGGTCAGATGTTCGACCCACCGTGACATTCGGACTTGTCAGGAGATATATGAGAAAGTCCTAAAGAACAGATAGAGGGGAACATACTGTATGAACAAATGAAAGAAACAGTAAAATGCATTGCTCAAAATGATCAATTGTTCTGGTTTAGATAAGGCTCAGTTAAAGGGGTACAACCCTTATTCCAACATACCGCCAGTCCGACAGACCCCCACCCTGACATTCTATCATTCCGACAACCCTCCATTCTGACATGCCCCCATTGCGACACATTTTGATGTTGCCATTCCGACACCTTTACCATTCTGACAACCTATTCATAGTTTGGAGCGTCACCTTTGTTGCCTCGTATATGCTGCGTGGACCGTGCCTCCTCCCGTGCACCACATGGGCTGCACCTCTAAAACAGAACTAAAACCAAGACTAAACCAGAACTAAAACCAGGACTAAACCAGAAATCTGAAATAAAACCAGAACTAAACCACTAACCAGAACTAAAATCAGGACGAAAACCAGGTCTAAGCCAGGTCTAAATCAGGACTAAAACCAGGTCTAAACCAGGACTAAAATCAGGACTAAAACCAGGTCTAAACCAGGTCTAAAAAAGGTCTAAACTAGGACTAAACCAGGACAAAACCAGGACTAAAACCAGGTCTAAACAAGGACTAAACCAGGACTAAAACAAGGTCTAACCAAGACTAAACCAGGCCTAAAAAGGTCTAAACCAGGATTTAACCAGGACTAAACCATGCCGCACGCACCGCGCCTCCTACGCCGCCAGTCCTAGAAAATATTGTCCCGAAAACAGTAGCGCCACAACTTAATAATTACCTTGTGTATGAATGGTGGAATGTTGAAAAAAAGCTAAAGTGCTGCCACTCTGACCAAGGAAAAAAAACAATGTTGGAGTGCAGGGATGCTTGATAAAAAATGGAAATGCCGCCCCTTTGACACTGATGTCCAGTTGTCGGAATGGCAACATGTAACCCAGTTAAAGGTGCTGTATCTGACTTAAAAACTAAAAAAAACAGAACAAGTTCATTTTAAACCATTTGCATTGGTCCGTTATTCCTCACTTACCTTATGTATTCTGAACGTCCTAATTATTCACAGAAATGTGTTTACAAGCAGTTTTCTCAACTGAAATGTTGTATTTCCAGTTACAGGCTCATTTTGTGATGAATTTCTTAGGGTATTTGAGCTCAACTAAAAACACAAGTTAATGTTTCCAAACTTTGAGAACCTTACTTTTTCAAATGCCTCAGTCAGTGTGTTGATTTGAAATACTTTTAAGGGAAGTAGTGAAAGCTGCACGACTAAATCAACACATTAAAACTCCACAGTCCATTTTCCCAAACTAAAACAATAAACAGCAGCGTCTGGTCCCAGCACACACACGTGTCCTGAAAGCCCTGTAGTGTACGCAGCCACTAGGGGTGTCAAAAGTATCCAAAATCTGATACTGATCGATACTAAAACTACATTTGAGCAGGTATCGGTTCTAAAGTCACTTTCACAGGACAAAAATGAACCTTTCCTGAATAGCTGCACCACTGAAGAAATATTTACATGTAACTCCACATGGTAATATAAAACAGTACTAATTTAAGGCTGTCATGATTATTTTGCTAATCAATTAATGTAGTGATTATTTATCTCAATTTACTGATCATTGATTAGTTGTTTAATACATGAAAGCCCGCCAAATGTATACTAAAGGTGCATTGTGTAACTTTTCTGGTGAAGGGTCTGTCAAGTAGTTTTCATCAAAATATAGATATATATCGTTTTGTTTATTGTAGACTGCCATATCGATACATCGCCAAGAGTATTTTTTTTTAAATATAGTTTACTAAATTATTTTGTTACAGTGCTACACTTTTGTTGCTTGTTTAGTTGAATGAAACTGGTTTATGCAGTCCAAACTGTCAGGTATCTTGGTCTGAAAAAAGAACCTAATAACATAAATTATCTGAAGACCAAATGTACCTCATTGAAAGTACATATCATATCGAACTGTAAGTGCACGGTATTGAAATATGTATCATATTGTGGTCTATGTATGGAGGCATGCATCGTATCGGCAGCTTCTTAATGATACCAAGCCCTAATGGAGGTGTTATTGCTTAGTTATTCATATTATTGCTTATCTTCATGAAGACCAAACCAGAACAAGTTACAGGTTCAGATCTGTGGAGAGGCGACCCCACTCACAGTCAGAAAGCCTGTTTTGCTCTGTATTTTTTAGCTACTGAACCACCTGTAACTGAATAAATGTAAGATAGTTATAAAGCATTTTTCATAAATTACCTTTTCGCTTTTTACGCATTCATCCAAGATATAAATTCACTTTAATTAATATATTCATTCATATTTTTATTCATTTAGTCTGCTCCAAAAGACAAATCTGATGTACTGAGGACAAACTGGGAACGACAAGTGAGCACACAAAGACTGAGGCGGGGCAGAAAAAATATTGATGCCAAATATTGGTAAAATTTTCAATATTGAATGGATACAATATCACTAATATCGCCAATAACTGATATACCATCCCAACGTTTTACGAACAGATTATTCAATGCAGACAGCACACCTACTAGGACTTACTTTGACCTTAGGAGCTGCTTTTACAGTATATCTGTCCTGGGGCACAACACATTGTAGTTTATTACAAGAAAAAATGTAGGTACAGTTGCAATTAGAAAGCAGCTCAGTTCTAATTAAGAATGGCGCATTGATGAACACAATCCAGACTAATTCAAAGTCCAATAGTGTGTCCATTGTTGGTTTAATCCAAGCCTGATTAAACAAAACAACATTCCATTATTCCTAGAGAGTGTCCTGTGATGCCTTGTCTTTCCAGCTGAACAGATTTGTGTAGCATTGCCTCATGGGTGTTGTGTAACTGTGTAGAGTGAGTGAGATTGGAGCAGTGACAGTTACAGCGGACGATAATCATTCAGGAAACAGCTCTGGCTCTGCTCTCTCAGCTTCCTCGTCAGTTCCTACTGTCTACTGACTGTTGACATGTGGTTTAACCTAGAAAATGATGATTCAGACTTTTATCTTTGACATAGTTTCGTGTGTGGAGTAATGGGTGATTGTACACTGAAAAACAAACAAAACAAACCTTTGACTTTGTTCCTTTGACTCTAATATTCCACACTATGACATAAAGTGCGTCCATACCTATGAAGAATGTTCTGGAGAATGTTTTTTTTTACCTTCCATTTCCATTGAATCATGCAGTTGAATTGCCACCTCCAAAAAGTTGCATACTGTACGTTTAAATTTGAAAACAGCAAATAATATGTTTTGCATTATTACAAACCTTAATTGTTTTTATTTCAGCTGGTTTAATCCAGTCATATGCAAAACTTTAAGGAAAAGTCTGGTACTTTGATTTAAAGGGTTAGATCAGGGGTCGGCAACCCGCGGCTCCAGAGCCGCATGTGGCTCTTTTATTCTTCTGTTGTGGCTCCCTGTGTCTTTGGAAAATAAATAATATTAGTATATGAGTATTTAATTACAATTTATTTTTATTTTAGTTTGCTCATTTTTAAATGTAATTCTAAATTTGTAGATAATGGGAATCTTGCAACATTCAGATAAAACGTTTTTAATATTTTTGTAGCTCAAAATATGCATCACAACTGCCCATCTGCCACACCCGGCACATACAATATCTGGCAGTCTGGACTTACCAGCACCAACACCAGTAGCATGATTTATTGAGCTTTTCAACCCCTTGTAGGTAAATGATGGATAAATCCAAGAAAATAAAAGTTTCTGAAGAAAACAGAATGTTTAATGTTATATGGGCAGATTCACGCTTCAGTACACACGATAAAATGATAATGGAACACAGAAGCAGACATATTTTTGGTTCACTGCAGATGAATAATCTAAGTTTGGGTTTTTATTTCCTATGAGAAGGACTCAAATACACATTAGGTATTTCATTTGAAAGTAAGCATCAACCAGGTGTCTTTTTTTCGGAGTTCAGAATGTTTGTATTACGTGCAGGAATAAAATTCCATGTTCTCTGTAGCATTTCATTGATTTGCAGCACACTATAGTCTTTTATACAGAGCACACAGGTAAAACAAATGATCTGCATCGCCTCATTTTAGAGTCAAAAGGGTTTTGTGGCTCCAGTGTTTTCTTTTCTGTGGGAGATACTCCAAATGGCTCTCGGAGTATTTAAGGTTGCCGACCTGGGTTAGAGGATATGGAAGATTCAACAAAGTCCTGTGTCTCAAACTACTTCATGATAAATATTTTGTTGATTTTCGAGAAAATGTATTCCTGAACTGGAAGATTTCCATGGAAACCTAATTTTTCAATAAGAGTTGAATTTATGGAGATGCAAGCTTGCTTATAGTAAGGACAATCAAAATGAAAACATACTTTAGTCTATTTTCTGGCTAAAAAGTTGCATACTCTGGCTTCATTTGTCTTTAGCCGTTATTCCCAAAGAACATGTGACTCATTTCTTTTCAACTGTACTAACTGTTATGAGGTCCTCACACTAATGACTGTCACTCCACATGGGACTCAAAAGAAACCAAAGGGTCACCACTAGAATAATGAAATACAGCAATATGCTGCATATTTCCCCATGTATCGTAAGTGTTATTGATGTGATTTTGAACATGTTGAATAAAAAATAAATAAATAAATGCTGCCCCATCGAAATGAGCTCCCAGAAGCCTAAATCGATATAAGTTACTTTATGTTTTTCCGTTTACAGTTGTATAGATCCAGTAGAGCCAAACCCTAATCCTAACCTCCCCGGTTTTACAACATATTTCTTTGGATTAGAGACAGAGGGTTTGATGCTTTTGCGCACGGTGATCACACTTTATACCTTTGTTATGTCAAATTTCTAGGGCCAGGCACGTTAACGCGTTAACTTTGCGTTAACTAATTAAGTCATTAACGCCGACAATTATTTTAACGCCGTTAACGCAGTTTTTATTATTTATTTATTTATTTTATTGTAAACGTCTGTTTCTCACTGGCTTTTAGTTTGAAAAAGTCCACCGCGAGCGTTTCTTTAAGTTTGACGTCTTTTCTTTACACTTTTTTCACTTTTTTCTGACCACGTGAGATGCAACGTGCCCGAGCCTCCGCGAGCTGCGGGCCCGGCCGCGGGTTCGGCCGCAGGCTCCTACTCCGGCCGCGGGCTCTGGCCGCGGGCTCCGGCCGCGGGTTCAGCTGCGGGCACCGGCTCTGAGCTGATCTTATTTCTTTAGTTCAGTGCTGGAGTCACTGATTTACCCAGATACCATTGGAAGAAAAAATGTGATTGGTCCATTTCCATTCCATTATATTAACCCTTTGTCTCCGAAGAAATATCAGTCCAGGTTTATAACACTGATCTAGAAATTATTACTAGTGTAGTTCATTACTCACAGCATAAAAAAATATTCAACAAATATATTAGTAGTACAAACGTCCATTCAATATTTTTTCTTGAGCCTTCCCTGAATACCCTGAAGGCTCTGAGGATTCTCCTGTGAAAGAAATGCTGTTTGCACAACAAATGTTTGGCTCTTTCATTTACATTTCCAATAAAAGTCGCTATACTCTACTTTTTAATTCATTAATTGGTTTAGCGTATAACAACTCGAACTCATGTGATTAATCGTGATTACATTTTTTTAATTTTTGCCCAGCCCTACAAATTTCATATGAATATGTGTAGGTAGTTCATTCGGACAGTCGTATTCTGCTCAAATAGGCTTCAACTAAAGGGAGCACATATCCACAGGTCCCACAGGTCAATTTAGCCATCGAATAATGTCCCACCATTATTCCCTTATTTAGATGAATTTAGGCAGAGGTATGTAGCTCATTTCCACAAGCCAATATCTTCTATCAAATACAGATCCCACTACTGAAAACACTGAAATCTTTTTTATTATATAGCTTTAAATATTATATATTTAATGTTATTTAATATAAAGATTTCACCTAATATCATAGGCTACAATGTGAATTTCCTATTATAATATAATGATTTTAAGGGGTGTGCAAAAATATCAATATATTGTATATTGAATGTGATGATACAGTATCAATATCGTGGGCTGCTGTATATGTATCGCCAAGAGTTTTTTTGGTATATTTTACTAAATTATTTTGTTACAGCACTACGGTTTTGTTGTTTGCTTAGAGGAAGCAAATTCATTTCTGCAACACATTTGACATTTTCATTGTTTTGATGATTAAAATGGGTGTGTTTCATATTAAATTTGCACAAGACGTGGTTTAACTTTTAGTGGTTTAGACAAGTGGTTTAGACTTTTAGTGTCACAGACATTATTTAGCCTTTATTTTTTTACTGAATCGTATCGAATCGATTTGAAATAGATCATATTGAATTACTGAATCGAAAGCTCAATATATTGAGATATGTATAGTACTGTGGCCCATGTATCGAGATATGTATTGTATCAGCAACTTCTTAATGATACACAGCCTTAGTGATATTTTATTTATACAGCGCCTTTCTAAACAAGGCTACAAGGTTTTCTACACATGGAAACAAAATAAAATCAAATATTAAATCCAACCTATACAATCATCTAACGCAGGTATTCTGCCGCAAATCTAACACTGGTCCAAACATACAATAAAACCAATACACTTTTAAAATGTTCTGCCTGGGGAGCTCAAATCGACGGCATTTAAACTGGAACAGCGCTTGAGGGTCGTGCACATGTGCAGTAGAGCTAGAGAGCTCAAATCAACGGGACACCAGAAAAAAAACAAAGTCACTCCACCAATCACAGTGATGTGCAAGGCATTTCAAATTCAAAACTGTCCGTTAGTCTACGAAAATAGTGCTGAATGGATAGATTTCTGGCCCAGTGCCACCCAGCCTAAACAGATGATGAGTATAATGATCGGGGGTGTGCAGAGACGGCTGAATGCAGTACCTGTGCGAGGCTGTGTCCCCTGAGCAGCAGCAGGTAAGGACAGTCCTGAGGCGGGTGAATGGAGTACTGTGTGCTGCTATCGCCGCTGCTCTCCGTCTCCTCTCTCTCCCACTCCGTGGCCCCTCGCTCGGCCCCGGTCCCGGGCTCACACAGGGCCTCTGTTCTGGCCCCCGAGTCCCCCGCTTCACTGACGCTGTGTTCTGGGTCCGTTGTGGGGAGCTCGCAGATCTGCAGTGAGGTCTGGCTCTGGTGTCTGGGGCTCTGCTGGGCGTGGCAGTCTAACATGTCAGTGGAACTCCTGCTCCTCCACAGAGCGCCACGGACGCTCGACCTCTCCATGAGCGTGGACGTGACCCGGGAGCGGCTCTTTTGAAGTTTTCGAGCCTGGGCGTTGATACCTGAAAAAAAAAAAAATTTAAGTAGAGGAAAAAGTAGCACGTTTGGTTCAATTAAAGAGACCTATTCTGCAAAATCGACTTTTCAGAGCTTTTAACTGTGTTATAGTTATTTCCCCTTCCCTTGGAGTGATTTGTGTATGTCTGAGCAGTCTTTAATTGTTTATTTTCAAGACGCCATTATTGATTAACCCCTGTTTTTTAGCACCACCAGCTTACGCCTACTTCTCTGTACTTACTTTGTTCTTCAATTTTATTTTCTTAATCGGTGTCAGATCCCATTGGACATCTCATTTTTCTAACACAGAAGTCATCGGATTTGTTTCTTTTATTAAGCTGTTTTAGATGAATATTGCGATTTAAAATGTGCAATTTATAACATAATGATCCACGGATGTCATAGATTATAACTATATAACAAGTAGCAAACACAGGCACAATAGGTCTTCTGTAACTTTTTCCAGTAGTCCCCAATTAAATCCAAATCCATGTACCACAAGATTGATGTAATATTTAGAGAACTGGTTATTTTTTACATTAAAGTTCCACATGGCATAAGTACATGGGAGTTGCCTGTTGATGAGTATTACTGTCCATTCCTGTTATTAGCAGAAGATCCTGTCATTTCAAAGGGTGTGACTGACAGGAGAATGAACCAGTCAGAGAGACGCATGCTCTGTTCTTGTCAAAACAAACATGACAGCTTAAATTTTTTAAATCTGCAGAGTCAATAATAGAAGACTCTTATTATGTTATGAGAATTTTCGAAAGGAGAGGTCCCATATTACACTATTTTCTGATCTGTGTTAGAATGTTGTTTCCTCATCACAAACAGACCTGGAGAATCCATGTATCATTCATTCATTCTTTTTTCAAAATAAAACCAAAAATAATAAGAAAAAAAAAACACTATTCATTATTATTTGTCCTCAAAGCCAAAATCTAAACCAGGACTGAACTAGGACTAAAACAGGACTAAACCAGGACTGAACTAGGAATAAAACAGGACTAAACCAGGAATGAACCAGGACTGAGTGTCAGGACGGGCCCGGAGGTGCGCCCGCGTAGACTGTTGGGTGACCGTGGGCGAAAGAACCAGCACAAAGCTCCAGGCCCCACGGAGCAAAGCGCAGCCGTCGCCCGATCGCACTTTGTGGACACCCTGTTCCTCCACAGGCTCTGGGTTCTCTCTCTTTCTCTCAAGTCCAAGATTAGTCTGGGTTTAGTCCTGGTTTAGACCTGGTTTAGACCTGCTTTAGTCCTGGTTTAGACCTGGTTTTAGTCCTGTTTTAGTCCTATTTTAGTCCTGTTTTAGTCCTGTTTTAGTTTTGGTTCAGTCCTGGTTCAGTCCTGGTTCAGTCCGTATGCGGCACAAAAGTCCAGCATCGCAGTTTGGAAACTGGAAATGGCCGTGATCCGTTTTCCATTATTCATTTAAACACAAAATCGAAAACTGAAAAAATAAATAAATAAAAAAGAATCGTTATCCGTTTTTTTTTTTTTTTTTTTTTTTTTTTTTTTCATTTTGGTTTGGGAGAAAAAAATGAAGAAAATAGTTGCGCTTTTTTTTCCGTTTACTTACTTTTGGCTTTATTTTGAAAAACTAATCACGAATGATATACGGATTTACATTGATTCTGGAGCTGTGTTTTGTTTCATTCACATATGTTATCACACAAACCCTCCATATTTAGGCTGACATTTTTTCTCTCAAACTGAAAACACTCTGTGCCACCTTGTGATGTCATGTGGTTATACATGAAGTGCTCCACTGTGTTTTTAAACTCCATACACCTTCACTAGAATCATTCAAATCATTTCAGCCCTGGAACTGCCAACCTCTACTGACCTAAAGATAAAAGATAAAAGCTTTTAACTTGAAAACTACCACTACCTAACATCACAAGGTGGAATAGAGGATTATTTGAATGAGGATTGCATGAAACAAAATACAAAGTTCTCCAGGTATGTCTTTGAACAGCATTATAAAATGGCTTAAAGCTCACAAGAGTCACGTCAGTAACATTTCCAGCACTTTTGAGAAATGTATCAAAAAAGAAAAGAAATGAGAAAATAAACATAGTGATAGGCCAACTTGTGTTCTCATTATTTCACAGTAAAAGCGGCTGTGCGGAGGCTGGTGAGGTGCCAGTCATTAGCACATGGAGATCTGGGGCCAAAGTCAACACACAGGGAAGCGGCGCAGAGGAAGCACAGCCCGGTGGAAACACACACACTGTACATGGAAAATGAGAGGGGTCATCCACACCCCAGCCTCCATAAGCTCTCACATCATACGGACACTATCACACTATCACAGTATCACAGTGTCACAGTGTCACAGTGTCACAGGAGGGGCCATCCGGAGCCCAAAACAACACACAGCAGGGGGTCCACAGCCAATTGAAGACTCATGTATGATCTGATGAAAATATGTTTTGTGTATTTTTTTTAGTGAAACAGATATAGACTTTACTGATCCACAAGGGAAACTTTACTGATCCACAAGGGAAATTATTTGGACACACCCTTCATAGCATATTATAATAAAAAAGAACAACGCTATAAATGAGAATAATAAATTATAAATAAGTAGCAAAATAGCAAAATATTTGACATCATGTCAAATAAGACACAATTACATAAATGTATACATAAAAATAAAAAATAAAATACATAGTAATACACATATATCTCAGTTATATGATTGACTATACAAGGGCATGTCACACTGAGTAAAGCCTGGGGTTTTGGGTATAACAATATTGTATCATGCTTTTTTTGTTAATTGATTTGCCTGAGCAGCAAGTCCCTTCTACATTCTGATCAAATCCTCAAAGTCAGGAAACGGACAACAGAGTGTGGAAAACCTTCATCCAAAATTGAGATGGGCCAATCACAGCTGCTCATTTGTGGAATGTGTCTTTCAAATGCAGAAGACATCTCCTCTTCAAAAATAGTTTGGTGCTTTAGTTGTTCTGTAAAAATCTGTGCTGTGTCCTTTGAGTTTTGCTTCTCATTTTTAATGTGTAAACAGCCATGTTTATTTTGGACATGAATGGAGCATGTGTCTCTCTGACTGGTTAATCTGCCTGTCAATCACGCCCTTTGACATCAGGACAGGAGCTCCAGATGTGCCCCTCTTTGCAAAGTTTTTCAGTCTGTGTTGTTCTGGCTACACTGTTGTGCTGTACTGAGGGCACTCACTGCAAGCTCAGTCCTTGTTATCTTGGTGTCATCAGAGTTATAATACTCCCTACAACAGAGTATATCCAGACTGGAGTACACTAGACTGGACTGGATGACACTATTACCATGTGCTGAGGGTTCATGTCTGATGATCAGTAAACTTACATTATAAACTACAGCCTCATGTTTTTTTTTTCCAGCTTTTGAATTTACTTGAAAAATTGATAAGCAACATGTTTTAATCTGCCATGGTTTTTAAAGAGATAAGGGGCAGATGAAATTATATTTTTTTAGGCTTAAGGCTCAAATGCAGGAAAGTACAGGATTACTCAAACATATATGAATCGCTCACTACAACTCTAAGTAAACTAATGATCAGGAACACTGTTATAACACGGTTAAAAGCTCACAAAATAGAGTTTTCATGATATTTATCCAGTAAATACTATAGTTGGAAAGCATGAAACTGTCTAGAATTTCAGTCTACAATAATAAAATACTAATAAGTATTTTATTATTTTTGACTGAAAAAAAAATAAGACTAGATTGAACTCATCATGCTGCCTCTAAATTATTGCATATACTCTACAGTTTTTATTTCATTAAAGAACTTCATGGTCAAACTGGGCTACTATGAGTCAGGACAATGTTTTTTTGGGGGGGAAACTGGCACAGAATATTTTACCAGCTCAATTTTGTAGCAGAAATTTGAATGAGAAAAATATACCCATTCAAATATGGTTTGTTCTCTGTGGTTTAGCAAATTGCTGTCTGGAAAATGAGTCCCTGAAAACCACATTTTACTGTGAGAACACTAACTGACCTTTACACTGACACACTAATCCGAGGGAAATATAATTCTATGAGCTGTTTCCACACTCTTCCACAGATTCTGATTTTAAATTTGATAAACTTGACCAATTTGTGTCCCCAGATACAAGGTCAACATGTTCAAATCAAATCATCAAATGTTTTGATGATTTTGAAACAAGGACTTATTTACACAGAGCTGATATTATTGTTCTGAATTAAAGAACTGGAATTATGCAAAATGGACTTTTGGAACAACCTACCATGTTCTAACATTGTTCCCTCATCAGAAACATGCCTGAAGAGGTTTTAGATGTTGTCCATGGATGTTTCAGTAATCTTGCAATCTCTCCTGGGCCCTAGTTGAACTCTCCTCAGGTTTAGCAGTACAATCCTGTCCAAGACTCAAACCACAAGCCTATAACCCAGACTTCTGCACAGACATTTTCCATAAATCTACAAAAGCATGATACAAAACAATATACCTGATGCAATGTGCAGTAGTTTCATTAGAGGAACATCCACTGATTGTGTTGTGATAGTGCTCTGAAGGGGGAGTGAGAGCATCAAAAATGAAACTTGAACCTATTTACACATTTCAATATTTAATATAAATAAATGGCCATTCCAGCTTGTCAAAGCCTGATTCGTTAGATCTCAGAAGCTCAGCAGGGCTGGGCCTGGTTAGTACTTGGATGCGAGACCGCTGGGAAAATCAGGTACCACAGTGGGGTGCCTTTCGCAAAAACTGCCGTTGTGTCCTTTGGCAAGGCACTTCACCCACATTGTCTATTATGAAAGTGGTGTGTGTGTGAGTGTTGGTGGTGTTCAGAGGGGCCGATGGCAGATTGGCAGCCGAGCTTCCATCAGTCTCCCCCAGAGCAGCTGTAGCTACAGTAGTAGCTTACCACCACTGAGTGTGGAGTGAATGAATAATGCTCTGTAAAACATCTTTGAGTGTCCAGAAAAGTTATATAATTCTATATAAAACTCATGCATTAGTATTATTATTATTAATATGTCAGCAAATGTAGCAATTTCAAAAGGTAACAAGTGTTGGCAATTAATGGCCCTCAGAATTGTAAGGTGTGGATAACTATTTGTTTGAATGACCCACTGCCTTGACCACTGCTGTTTCATGATATCAGTTACAGAAATGTGTACAGTGAGGATGTAGTGAGGCCAGTATTACCTGCAGTGACCGTGTCTTTCTCTTGAGACTCTCTCTCCTCCACAGAGCTGCGCTTCTGGATTTCAAATCGTCTGGCCAGGCCCTCTCGTGGTTTCCATAGCGACTGCAGGAGGAGGGGCTTCTCATTATCACCGACAACGCGGAATGCCTCTGTCTTCCACTTGTTCTCATTGAGAGAGCCAATGGCATCACAAAGCACATAGGAGACTGCCTCCTCTTTGCTCAGGCCGTAACTGAAAGAGAGCAGAATTTCAAATAAGTTCAATTACACATTTTAACACCAAAAGTCCTACTTTTTCTTCTGATTTTGAACTTCTTTTGTAGCCCTTAGAATGGGTACTCTTAAATGTTTTAAAACTTCAAATAGTTTGATGACATACATTCGGAGAATCGTGGTTACTGTAACCATAGCATGTTGAGCCCCGGAGAAGGGCATGACTCAAGTATGCAACATATGCCCACTCCAGATGGTTTTGATGAGAACAAAAATCAAATAAAGTCAATATAGTGTGTGCTGTCAGTGAGTGAAAGAGAACATGAGCCACGTATCCATTGGTTTGCTTTGGGGCAGTCCGATACAGTCCCAAAGTGTTTCCTATCTCTTAAATAGTCCTGTGCTTTTTGTGGTCCGGGGCCTCTTCCGGCTCTTGGTTGTCCTCCTCTTTACCTGTGTAAGTAAAACAGTGTGGAGCCCAGAGGAGCAGCAGGCTGCAGGCTGTGGGTCAGCTATGTCCCATGAACCACACAGCGGAAGGATCTATAACGAGGTTTAAGGAGGGCACAGAGGACGGCAAATCTGACAACCCAACATTTGTCTCAACTGTATTTTACATGATAAACATACAGGGGCAATCCAATGAATACTTCTGTTGTGTCTTTGGGCAAGAAATGTCCCTACTTTAGTTACTGTATACACCAGTTTACATGAAAAAAAGTGAGTAGTGACAAGAACATTTTTAAACCTTATATTGTTTGCGATTCTTATTCAGTGGATCATGACTAAATTATTGCTGACAAATGATTGTGATATACCATAAATAAGGCATGACCAAACAGTGGTCCAGGGGCCAAATGTGGCCCAGCTTTCTTGAGGGGTGGGGTCTGGTCATATGAGGAACAGTGTGATTGATCTATAGGTGTCCACACTTCAAACTACTTCACTCGTGCGGTCAGATGTTTGCCATCAGTAACATCTATCTTTAATCTGAGCAGCCATGTGTGATATCACATAGTACATGAAATGTACCACACACTTTTTGCTGAACAGCTATTAAAACACCATTTACACAGTTTAGTAGCAAAAAAGTTGTGTTAGTTCACAGTCCAATAGCCAGCTTTATCCACAGGGAAGCAGTAGAAATGGTGAGCTTTTATAAGTACTTGGGGACTGTGTTTGATTCCTCCCTAAGATTTAATAAAAACACTGAGCAGTTTGTGCAGATGTCCTCTGGGAGGCAATATGTCACCCCACAACAAAAGACCAACCACTACACTAAATCTTTCTTTCTTCCATAAAGCTTTTAAATGGAAATTAAATTTGCTATTGTGTCCCTTATGCACTGAGGTTTGAATGTATGGTGTGGGTTGTATGTATTTGATTTTCTGTTTATTTTATTTATTTGTGGATTGTAAACAACCAGAGATGTGCAAACTGAATTGCTCTTTAGGGATTAATAAAGTTGTTGATTGAGTGATTGATTGACTTTAATGAACTTGAAGCAAACATAACTACCTTATTTTTCACACTTTTGTCATGGTTTGGGTGTTTCCCTGGTGCTATTTATATATTAAAATGTTCACACTGACAATGAGAGGGCGCTCTAGTCTTGTGTGTCAGTATCTGCTACTCCTGTTCCTCCTGTACCACTGTCACTTGGCTCTACTGCACATGTCTCCTGCAGAAAGAGCCTCTGTCCTGTCTGTATCATGTCAGTCGATCACACCATTACTTCTGTACCACTGAACAATTTAACATTTAAACAAATTTATAAAGACAAAAGACTGAAAAAAAAATGCCCCCAAAAAGAAAATAATATTTTGCAGATTACAAGCTGCAAGTAGTGAAATATGCAGCTGAAAACGCTAACTGAGCAGCAGAAAGAAAGTTTGGAGTGAGTGAGAAACTTGTGCCACCGGGAGGATGCACAATGAAACTTTCCTAAAGTCACTGGATGGATGGACAAAGCCTGGACTTCAGTGACACCAAAACCATCCTGTTGAGATTCAGAAAGGCCGGAATAATTCTAACTGGAGCTGATGCTGAGTCTGACGACAGCTGCACAGAAGAGGAAGTGGCTCTCTGTTTACCTCCAGAAATGGCGGAACTGCTCAGAAGTGACACCGACGATGAAGAATTCAATGGATTTAGTGATTGAGAGTTTGGTAAACTTGTTCTGTTCTGTTGTTTATGTTATAGTTATCTGAAGAACTGTCCATATGTGACGTTAACAGTCTGTTGTTCTCTGTTCTATTGTTATTACTAGAACTTGACTTTCAAGATGAAATGTCGGTTTCTGGTCTCCCCCCAAAAAGTGTGACTTATATATGTTTTTTTTTTTCTTTTTCTTCTTCATTACCCATTTTTTTTGGCTGGCACAACTTATACTCTGGAGTGACTTATAGTCCATACAATACGGTATAGTATGCCCAACTATTGCTACAAAGCTAATTTACATCTGCATTTCTAGGAAGGCAACAAAACAAGTACAACATACACACAGGAGAGTCACAAAGCACAAGAATATGTTAAAAAGAAAGATCCATCCCATTTGATTTAAGCTTTAAACGCAGCAAATAAATGACCTACAAGCTCACTTTTACTGCCCCATAAGTTCAGACCTGAATGTTGACCGCAAACTTAGGATAATGGCGGAGTTCAAAGCAGGCCCAGGCCTCCACAGCTGATTCTGATAACGCCGCTGTAACTGTAGAAGAGACAGGTCTGACCCCGGTGTGTGAGGGGCACGGGGGGGGGCAGCTCCGGTACATCCATCACCTCCAGGTAAAAGCAGCTAAAAACGCTAATCACTCTCACCTGTAGGACGCGATGCAAGAAGAGTCTGCAACTGTGTAAGGATGAAGGGTTTTCACGGTTTCAGAATTCTGACTTGGTTTGGTGGGATAGTAGCGGCGGTCAATATTTATCATAGTTTTGCGTAAGTTAAAGGTGCATTGTGTAACGTCAGATGCTTTTCTCCATGGAGGTGTTATTGCCGTGTCTGGAATGTGGCATTAAACCCTTCTACCTTCATGCAGACCGAACCAGACCAAGCTGAAGATCAGATCTGTGGAGAGGCAACCCCGTTCGCAGTAGGAATGCCCGTTTTTCTAGGTATTTTTGAGCTACACTGGAAAAAAAACTATATCTACATAAGTTTAATTTACTTAAATTAAGACCATTTTACTTTATTTGAGTAGATTCAACAATGGAATAAATATGGTTTTCTTTGTTTCTTATTTTAAGTGCAAAGATTTTTTTTTTCTTCTTATTTTAAGTGTAGCAAATTGTATTTTCATATTTTATATACAAAAAACCTTGAAAATTTTACTTGTCAAGTGAAATTTACTCAAATCATGATAAAACTTTCTTAATTCAAGTCATCTTAACTTGACTAGATTTAGTTTTTTCCACTGTATAAACCACTTGTAATTTAATAAATATAAAGTAGAGCTGTTTAATGTCATACCGTGGAACATTCCAATGACAAACTGTATCCACAAAAACCAGCAGGTTAAAGTCACATAGTGCACCTTTAAGTGGCAGTCTGTGGTAAAAACTATTTGAGATGAAAAGTACAAAAATAGAGGAAGTAGCACTAAATTCTGAAACAGAATCCCTTTACCATTGTCATCAACTCGGAAAATTTCACCCAAAATGCACGGAAGACTTACGCACAAGAAAGGCATTTTTCAGGCAGATTAAACATTGTTGATAACTGCAGATTTTTCGTGGTAATGCAGCCTGCCAGTCTGATGTAGATAAAGACTATTTGAAAACTCTCCATACACTTAAGGTCCACATTTGTTCCTTTTGTAAAGCAGTAACCCTTTTAGTAAGTAGTGATGGGAAGAACGCTTTGAAAATGGATTTAGTTACACAATACAGAATACTTTAATTAAAACATATTTTATAACATAATCCGGTCCAATCAGAGTACTGCATTCTGAATACTTGGAATACTTTTACATCAAGTTGCATTATGTTATAGTGTGAAAATATGACATAGAATTAGAAACAGCTTTATTTATTTATATATATTTTTTGTGTTATGCATTCAGTTATGTTTTCAACTGTGTTTTCTTTATTATTGTGTAGTTCAAAGTCAAAATTACATTCAAAAGTGCAACCGTGTACTCCTTTAGGGAAACTAAGTGTACTCTGAATATAACCACATGTAAGAGTAAATGTACCTGTGTGCATTTTCAGTACATACAGTATATTGTTCAGTTACTTCCCAGCACTGTTCGTAAGTGACTAAACAAAACCTTGTATGAGATAAAAACACAAGACCTATTCCTTCATGTATAGCAAAAAATAGGGTTCAGGCCAACACTGACTGTAAATGAAGCAATTCTATGGTTTGTCCCAAAGCAAAAGAAAGGTTTGGCACATTAACACTGTGTTCATTGTGTTTCAGTCATAATAAACACAACAGTAACTCCAGTGAACTCATTGCACTAACAACAAAACAGCTCACAGTCTCAATGGGACTCTGTCGTTAAGTACTGACATTCATTCTGTGATGAAAAGTTGCAAGTCTATTGGGTATAAAGACGGATTTATCTATCTTTTTTTCTTTGTATTTTTACATCGTAGAATTTAACACAATGGGTTTAGTCTGCATAATTCCGGGCGTACACTGTGTGATCTTTGGCCCTTTTTGAGCCAGTTTTTTCACTCTGCAACTGCAACTTTACTTATAGCGCACTTTAAAAACAACACAGTGTTGCAGGACATAACTAAATAAGAAACAATATAAACAATAAAACAAAAGATGAATAAAAACATAAAACAACTAAGAAAAGGTCAACATCTCAAATTGTCAAAGGCCAAAGTGAACAAGTGCGTTTTAAGAAGAGATTTAAAAACAGTTACAGAAGAGACCTGTCTAATGTGCAAAGCTCATTCCACAGTTTTGGTGCAGCCAAAACCGATTGGCTGCAACAAGAACCGATTAATACCTCGTGACCAGCTCCTGATCAGCAATCATAGGTCGCAAGAATATCAAACCAGTATGAAATCCAATTGCCTCTCGCATTCTGAGTATCATACATGAATTGTGAGCTGTGATTTTTTAAACCCTGCAATTCAGTTGTGCAGTCTGAACTGGGGCTGAGTGAAACAATCAAAAATATCACACAGTGCATGTCCGGCATAACATGAAACATAATAATCCATTTCTCTCTGACACGCATATCTCCTGAACGGTGTAATGTCGAATAGCAAATATAAAGTTGAGCTCCAGCCAAATGCAGCCAATCAAGGCTAGCAGTTATAGAAGCGAATCTGCAAGCAAAATATAATTAGAAATCTGGGTACTCAGCCAAAGAACCAATCAGGAGCAAGGTTTTAAAAAGGCAAATGCACCGGTAGTTTGACAGAGGACTGGTACTTAGCAACAAGCTGGGATAGCTGTCAATCAAACCTGTTGCTAAAACTAACAAGAGTAAACCTCGACAAAAGAAGGCACCTGATTGGATTCATATCTTTATATCATTATTTACAACAAAAGAAGGAAATAAAAATCAACAGGATCTTGTAGAACGGGTTGACATGAACAGTTTAAGGTCAGAATGATGAGCCTGACAGCAAAGAGGTGTGATGGTTTTTCAACAGAAGTCAACTGGAACCAGACTTTGAAGGAACCACTTTGTACCCACTTCATATTTGGAGACTAGCAGGTTAGCTATGCAAATATATGTCTATGCATGTATGTGACATTGCTCCAGACCATCAGATTTTTTATTTTTTTCACTACACAAACAAAACAACAACATATATTTCATTTTCAACACAGCATCCCAGAGGGGAGTGTATTATTAAAAGCATAAAAGCCAATTAGTTTTATCCCCAGCCAAAGTGAATGTGCTCATGTGTTTTCATCTCAACAAAGTGGTGTGAGGATGCAGAGCAGACCTCACGGCTCACACATGTGGCTCGCAGTTGTTCAAACAGGGATTACTTTAGCATGTCAAATGTAATGCTATTTTACTGCCCCAGTTCAATATGGTTAATGCTACAGTCTTTTCAAAACTTCAGATTTGGGTTGAGTTCATTCTCCAGAACTTGGTGATGTCATGGTTTCAGATGGACCTTATATAACTCTATGGGAAGAAATCGCCAAAGTTGAACTCCAAATGTTGAACCATATCATTATTTATTTGGGATTGGCTCCACAAACTAATCATATTATCTTAAAGTCCTTTCAACTGACAACAATCACATATTTGGGGTTGAATATTGGCTCCACTTTCTAAAGCTATTGTGAAAATAAGTAGTTATTATGCTGATGGAGAAGATCTTGAACTTTGGGTCAGTTTTGGTTTCATGTTGACAGGCCCAGTAATTGCAGGGATATTAACCACAAACCAGGTCAACAAATCTGTAGTCTGACAGTTAGACTGACAATTCCACCAAAGAATTCTGACCTGTCCTCCAGCTCAGTTTATATAGTTATAGGGATTCTCAAACGTTGTGATGTCACGTTAACGCAACCAATTACAAAATGGACATAGCATGCAACTACCATTTTTCATTTTTGCATAACTTATTTACTGGTTAAAGACTGGGTATAATGCAAAATCCACTTTTTGGAGCTTTTTACCATGTTATGAAGCTGTTTCCTCAAAAACTTGCCTGAAGAATCAAATCGTCTCTCCTAGGGCACGATAAAATACTGGTAGCCGATATGGGCAACAATTTTGAAAATGGTGATGGATTAGATGTTGGTTCCAAGGTATAGGTTCAGTCGATATCCTACTTTGAAGGGACAGTCCGGAATTTTGGACATAGGGCCTCATTTTCTAGTGAGTCAGAGTGTTGGAGACATGTGGAGACACTTTTTAAAATATTCCATCCAGTCCTTGTATTTGCAGAGGTCGCTGGTGCTAGGCTAGTGCATGTCAATGGCCACAGATATCCTCCCACTAAAAACAGTCTTACCCACTCCACAAAACACCCAAAACAAATCTATTATTACACCAGACTGTCCATGTAAATGTCTGTGTTGATAGAATAATGTTTGAAATAAATCTAACCTTTTAATTAAACAGTTCTACTTTACATTTATTCAATTTCAGGTCTTTTTATAGCTCAAAAATACAACAAAAAATAGGAATTCTGACTGTGAGCGGGGTCACCTCTCCACAGATCTGAGTTGGGACTTAGTCTGGTTTGGTCTCCATAAA
The DNA here is from genome assembly GCF_026225935.1 of Boleophthalmus pectinirostris. Lineage (NCBI taxonomy): Eukaryota > Metazoa > Chordata > Actinopteri > Gobiiformes > Gobiidae > Boleophthalmus > Boleophthalmus pectinirostris. Next base: position 4,569,479 of record NW_026571047.1, read on the forward strand.
AATAGAAAGGTTTTTTACGGTACGGTGAAATATTCCAGACAAAGGAATAACAGCTCCATGGGGAAAAGAATTTGACGGACCCTCCATCAAAAATATTACACAATGCTTCTTTACACCCTCTTACCGTTCCAGCGCCTCTTTGACCAGCTCCATGGCGCTGGATTGGGTGGTCGCCAGGACGCTCTTGTAGTGCGCCCCTCGACAGATCTCGCTCCCGAATATCTTCAGGACTCCCGGGGCCGTGATGTGGTTGGACAGTTCGGACGGGTCTTCCGCAATGGTGGACGTTGAAATGGCTGTAACGGCAACACATTTTTAAGACCTTTAACTGGGGCTGCCAAACCACATTTCCCATAAAGCCGGCACTTCCTGGGTTTATTGGGGATTCTAGCCGGGGAGCAGAGCCGTTAATTCTCTAATATTTTGGAGAGCTTGACACATACAGTGCCGTAATTGCGTATTTATTCACTATGTAAGTATTAAAAGTCAAAGCGTGAAGCTATAGAGGCTCTGTGCAGATAATGAAATGTTCATATGGAAAAAATAGTCAATGAATAAAAGTTTGGTTATAAGCTTTGAATATGTTCGCAATTTAAGTGAGACATTTGTGGCATTTATCCACAGTAGTGTAAGAACATGCAAGAAAAATGTTATGGGAACTTAAATTAGTACAGCAAAGCAAAACCTGTTCTTTATTGTTCCAAATATTTTCGACCAGATGCACTGATTTAATTGCATTCATGTCCCAAAACAAAATGATACAACTAGAATCATTTTGGCCAATAATTGTCTAAAATAAGGAGTATGTTTTCTTCATTATGCACATTTTTATTGCCCTGAAAAACATAAAACTCTCAGTGGGCTTGCATCTCCACAAATCTGATTCTTATTTGGCCTGGAGAAGAGCCTGTTTGTTTCCATGGAAATGTTGTTCCTGTGGTTATAATCTCCCACAGTATGGCATAAAACATGTTCCACAGTATTGTTTTAACTGTCTTTTTCCATGGAATTACACAGTTGACTTTCCACCTCCAGAAAGTTACATAATATCACTTTAATACTTTCAAAATGGTTTTACCGCTGGTTTGAACAGACATCAGCAGTTTTACAATCAATTTTACTGATCACTTTTAAAGCTCGCTTACACCAAGTTACATTTCAGAACTTTTAACCCTGTACGAGCCTCCTACAGCCGCAGATCCTCAGGCAGGTTCCTGTGGATGTTCCAAAGTCCAGGCTCCGGATAAAGGCTGATGGAGCCTTTTCAGTCCGGGCTCCTCGGCTTTGGAACGACCTGCCTGAGGAGATAACCATCAATATCAACTTTTAAATCACTTCTAAGACTCATTTTTATCAGTTGGCGTTCCTTTAGCTCAGGGGTGGGCTTTTTTTTTTTTTTTTTTTCCATGGGGCCAAATGAGAAACAGAAAATATTGTGGAGGCCAAAATGCTTAACTCAGTTCTGCATAATATTGATTGTACTTTTTTATTAAAAAAAAACAGTAAATATCATTGTTTTGACGAGCTGCTCAGACTGTTTATGTTATGACTAAGCAATGAAAAAGTGAGGCTGCCTTACAAAATATGTCATTAAAAAAACACCTCAATAATAAAAGCAGTGCAGCTTTAGTTCATGCATGAGGTCAAATGATAAAATATGTTTATTTTGTAATTCCAAATGAGCTTAAAGGGGCCGGTCAGAGTCAACCAAAGAGCTGTATGTGGCCCGGGAGCTGCACAATGCCCAGGTCTGCTTTAACCAGTTTTAGCTTGATCCCTTATTTATTTTGATTTTATTAACTTACAGTATTTATTATAATAAATGTAATTGTTTGCATCATTGTCTGATTTTGTATGCCTTCTGGATGCTATTTTTATTGTTCTGTGCTGTTTGTACAGGACTTTCTAAACCTTATTTTTAAAAGATCTTTATAAATAGACAAGTTATAAGTAGTATTAGTAGGATTAGGATTAGTATTTGTATTAGTAGTATTAGTAGTAGTAGCAGTAGTAGTAGTAGTAGTAGTAGTAGCAGTAGTAGTAGTAGTAGTAGTAGTAGTAGCAGTAGCAGTAGCAGTAGTAGTAGTATTATTACTTAAATGTGTTTTCTAGTTGAGGTTCTGCTGCCTGTTTCTATGAAGATGTTACTACTTTGCCTAGAATAATCCACAGCATGGTATTAAATCTTCATGGAGACAATATCATTATCAGATCTGTGGCGTGGTGAGTCTGCCCATGAAATAAACACCAGACAGAAACATCTAATGGCATACAGTGAAATATTCCAGGCAAAGCAATAAAAACTCCATGGAGAAAAACAATAATATGGGAATTTTCAATAGATTTAACTGTGAATCAAATGACTTACAAGTTACTTAACACGGCATTCACATTTTTAATTTGAAAAGAAAAACTGAATAAATGATAAACAGTTAATAAGCTACACACTTCATGACATCACAAGGTGTAACAGAGCATTTTAAGCTTAGGTGCAGACAGACTAATAATATAGGATTGCTCAAACGTGTGAATGTTTTTGAGGAGGTTACAACATTCTAACATGACTTAAAGCTCACAGAGGTCCGTTTCATCTAATTAAAACTTGAACCCAATGCAAACACAGTTTACATCAAACTGTTACTCACTGCTGGCCTTCTTGGTCGTGATGGACAGGGACGTCTTGATGCTGGATGCCATGGACCCCGAAGAGGATGAGGGACCCCGCAGGAAGACTCCGGAAAAGCGGTTGCTGTGGTTACGGAGGCGGCTTTTACAGGGCTGCCTGGTGACGGTGCTCTCAGCTGATGACCCGGACCTGCAGGATTGTAAGACTTTGGTAAGACCTCTGCAATTATTGAAATGTCATGTAAACAGTTAAAACTGATTAGTATTGAGATTTTTGTCTGATTGTTCACCCCTGTGCAGATTTTGACAAAAGAAATTATGCAAAAAAATACTGACAAAAGACAAAAATCAAAGAAACTGAAAATGATTTTACTTTGTCTTTGAAATACAACTGTTAAAGGTCCTATATTACGCAAAATATACTCTTTAGAACTTTAAGCCATGTTCTAATGTTGTTACCGCTTCAGAAACAGACCTGGAATTGTGTTTCGTTTCATTCACACACGTTTGAGTAATTACATTCCATTACAAAACTCAAAATGCTCAGTTACACCTTGTGATGTCATATATAGTGGTGTGCAAAAATATAGAAATACTGATACATCATATCGTTTAATGTGATGATACAGTATCGATATCGTGGGCTGCTGTATCAATATATAAGCAAGAGTATTTTTTGTTATATTCTACTAAATTATTTTGTTACAGCTACAGTTTTGTTGCTTGTTTAGAGGAAGGAAACTCATTTATGCGACACATTTGACATTTTCACTGTTCTGATGATTAAAATGTTTGTGTTTCATATGAACTTTGCACAAAAAGTGGTTTAACAAAGACTTTTAGTATCACAGCCATGATTTAGCTTTTATTTTTATTGAACTGCATCCAATTGATATGAAATATATCGTATCAAACCAAAAGTGCACTATATCGAGATATGTATCATATTGTGGACTATGTATCGAGGTACCATATTTTTCTGACTATAAGTCGCACTTTTTTCATGGTTTGGTTCACCATGCAACTTACTTGACTTTCAGCATGAAATGTCTGTTCCTGTCTCTAATTTTATCAAATGAATTTCCTCCAAAAGTGTGACTTATATATGTTTTTTCTTCTTTATTACGCATTTTTTGGCTGGTGTGAGCAATCATACCGGCAACTTCTTAATGATACCCAGCCCTAGTCACGTAGTTTTCAAATGAACAGCCCCCTTTACATTTAGTTCAGTAGAGACTGTCAATTCGAGGGCTAGAAATCATTCAAATGATTCTAGTGAAAGTGCATGGTGTATGCTGGGTTTGAGCGTGAATTTTAAACAAAACACAACTCCACAATTTATGTTTGTGATGAGAAACAACATTATATAATATACTGTAGATCAGAAAACAGAGTAGTATGGACCATTTAAAATCTACTGATATAAACACCAGTCAGTCAGCGATGACGTTTATCAAAATGTGTTTAGAATGATTTCAGTAGTCACAATTATTCTGATTAATCATAAACATATAAAACCAGATTGTCAACTGGATTATCTGGTTATTCTAGTTATGTTATTTTACAAGCCATGTACATGTAACCAAATACCACAAAACACAATTAAAAATACCACTAAACAACCTGCTAGTGCATTGCCTATACTTACTGCGTACTTGACGGATCTCTCGGTGGCCGGTCATAAAACCCAATACTGAATGAAGTTTGGTTTTGTGCTGAGCCTGTATTGTAAGCTGCTTATAGTTCAAAAGTCCTCTGCTCCAATAGAGTGAAATCGCATTGTTGACATTTGGGAAAGTGGCAAGGCGGTTTGTTTCAGATTATTTTTCCCTTTGTTTACCGTAATAGTTGGGATAATTACAATCTCAGTTGTCATATATTTGTTGTTTTTTTAAATTGAAAATGAAGCTGAGGCTGGGTTTACTTAACATCACAACATTATTTTGCCATTAGTTTAAAACAGATCTGGAGAATAAGTTAGAATTCTCCATTGGAATTTGCTGATGAAGTGTCAGAATGCAGATTTGTTGACCTGGTTTATGGTTCACATCTCTGTAATTAGTAAGGATGTAACAGTAACCGAAATACTGTAATATCGTATCGTTAAAAGTAGGGATGTAACGATATCCAAATCTCACTGTACGATACTTTCACAATATGCATCTCACAGTACGATATTTATTGCAATATTTTGTGGAGACTAACAAAACTGTGAATATACTACTTTTTCTTTTTAAAATGCCTTGACAAGCCTTTGGTTCTGTCATAATCCAAAGACCTACAATCTGCTTAAAAAGTGCTTAATAACAGATATTTTTTTCATAGTCTGCATTTAAAGAGGGCAAAGGATCATGGTCTACGTAGTTCAGTTTTGTTTTGTTTTTTAGCTCTTACTGCACCAAAACTGTTAATGTAAGCAAAGAAACTTGTAATGTGAATATATTGTGACGGCCCACGATATTATTGTGAGACCTTTGGCGATACGAGATAACGATATTTCATTTATTTTTACATTCCTAGTCAAAAGTGTCATAATAATATCAGAGGCTATCACAGTATTAAGTCTTTTTGCTTAAAGGTATAGTTACTTTATATATAGGTATAGTTTTTATTCTATAAAGCACTTTATATTATTTTGTGTATGAATTGTGCTGTACAAATAAACTTGCCTTAAACAAAGAGAACTACATAGACCATGATCCTTTGGTGTTGTCAGAGCAGACTGCATGGAAAAAATAACTGTTATTAAACACTTTTACATCATAATTTTTCATATTATAACCATACCAAAGGCTTTTCAAAGCTTTTAAAAGGAAAAAAAAATAGCTATTTTTTTAAGCCTCCACAAAATATCACAATAAATATCAAACTGTAAGGTGCATATCGTGAAAATATTGCATCAATGCATTTTGATATTGTTACATCCAGAGTAATTACTGTGTCTATCTAAATAGAACTAAAACTGACACAAAGTTTACCATCTTCTCCGTCAGTAGCCTATAAATAAACTGATTTTTGACAACAGCTTCAGAAAGTAGTTATGGCTGTTGAAAGGACCGTAAACCACAAGATTGAATATCAAAATTTTGAAGCCAGCACAAAACAAAACAATTTAACGTGTGTGGGTTTTCACTTTGGAACTTTTGTAGAAGCTGACAAATCTAACATGGAAGCGGTGAACATTGGCTGCAAAACGTACTGTCAAATGCAGACTCAAATGTAGCCTGATTCTTAATTCAGTATATACTATATACTTTTATACATACTAAGAAATGATGGTACACTGTAAACCCAAATGTTCAAAGTAATTTAATAGATTAAGCTGTGTATAGTCAAAGTTTTAGAAATAGTTCTACTAACTTAATTAGGTCAAGTTGCTGTAACATGTTCTTCTTTTTGAGTAATTTTAACTCATATTTTTTGATAAAAGGTATAAATGAGTGTAACTTACAAAACATATATGAGGTACAACTATGATAAAGTCCTGTTATTTCTATTGTTTTAAATAGGGATGCTTTCAAAATAAACTTAATTTATATAGTACATGCTAAAATACAATACATTTTCAAAGCGCTTCACCAAATAAGTGAACTTATTCCAATGGTTTGAAAACTCCCAATTTTACATCATAATAATTGAAAATAATTGAGTTGCCCTAACAGAAAACTATGAGTCATATTCACTGCAAATATTTCAGCACTTTTAAGTCAGCTGTCAAGTACAAGTAGCAAACCATCCAGCCTTTTAAGTTCTAGAAGACTGTGAATTTTAAGTTCATCAATTTAAAATAATTGAGCTAATCAGTCGCCTGAATTTTATTTATTTATTTTTTTAAGTTAGGGAAACTTATTTGAGTTTACAGTGTACAAAAAATGCTGTATTTGCAATTTGCTAATTGCATCCATTACAATTGTGATTTCGATTAATCTTGCAGCCCTGTAAGGAATAGTAATTTGAGGCTATTACTGTTTCTTTAAATGTAGTACACTGGTTTAGTATTATGTTAAACACTGCCAAATGTATTCAAGGGTTTAGGTAAATTCAGAAAAACAAACACTGGAATAATTCTATAGTAAAGTAAAGTGCATTGTCTATTCACCTTTTTTTTTTTTTTAAGTTACACTACTCTTACTTCTAATTGTGACAATATGAAATGATTTGAACATTTGTGTTTCTTGCACCCTTCACAACATTGATTCTTGTGAGCTTTAAGTCATGTTCTAATGTTGTTACCTCCTCAAAAACAGACCTGGAGTGACCTGTTTAGTATCATTCACACATGTTTAAATAACTCTTTATTATCAGTCTACATCTCCAAAGCTCAAAATGCTTTGTTCCACCTGTGATGTCATGAAGCGGTCGTTTTCAACTTAACAGCTCCATTTACCTTTAGTTCAGTAGAGATCGGCAACTCCAGGGCTGAAACTGTTCAAATGGTTCTAATGGAAGTTGTATGGATTTTAAAAGCACAGTGGAGCACATTCTGTATTACCACATGACATCACTAGGTGTTTTCCGTTTGAGAGAAATCAGCCTAAATATGCAGGGTCTGTGTGTTAAACATGTGTGAATGAAACAGAACTAAAACCGAGGAAACAACATTAAAACATAGATCAGAAAATAATAATATGGGCTCTTTATTGTTTTGTCATTGCATTGTTTTGTTTATCTATTAATGCAAGGAACGCCTGTCTGTGTCTTTCTTTGTGTGTTTGTTTGTTTGTCTGTTCCAGGCATAACTCTCAAACCTCTCATCCGACTGTTCTCAAATTCAGAGGGCGTCATCCTAATGAGACGGGTGTGTGCAGTGCCAATGTTGTTAGGGTAAAAAATGTCAAAGCTTTGGTTAACTTAAAGGATAAATCAAAAGTTGCACCCAAGACGGTCACTCTAACTTATTTTTTTCCCAAATGATGTTTTAATTTCTTGGACTTTCATCTAAAGTTGAGTAATTGCTTCAAGTTGAATAGGCTAATATTATGTTGACGTAAATGCTGATCTGTCTTTCAGCTAAAACACAGAACTAGGGTGACCAGATGCAGAGGTGGGACCAAGTCGTTGTTTTGTAAGTCTCAAGTGGCCCATAAGTCCAAATCAAGTCCAAGTCAAGTCCAAGTCAAGTCCAAGTTGTCTACTTTAAGCTTCACGTCATTTCAAGTCCTTTTACACCAAAGTACCAAATATAGCTTAGATTTTTGCAATTTATATGAATTTTAATCTAAACTGTACTTTAAAAAGTCATAGTATATTTATATAAGTGTATTTATATAGGAATTGTTGAAATTTTATTTATTTTTTTCTTTTTAAATGTTTTGTCAAGATCTTATATGAATCATCACTGTCAGAATAGAAAGTCTTCTTATGTCACAGAGCTCAAGTCCAAGTCAAGTCCCAAATCTTGGTCTATTTTATCAAGTCAAGTCTCAAGTCCTGAAAATAGTGACTCAAGTCTGACTCGAGTCCAAGTCAAGACATGCAGGTCCCAACCTCTGACCAGACGTCCCTATTTACCTGAACAGTCCCAGTTGAGTCCTGTGTCCCCTGTCCCTGCAGATTTATCCAAAACCAGTGACTTGTCCTAGTTTTATACAAGAAATGTCCCAGGTGTCTCTGTTTTTGACCAATTTGATCCCTTCCAACAGTAAAGACAGCCATAAATTGTAATTTGTTTAGACAAAATACAAAAAAAACCTCTTTAAAACCAAAACCAAAACACAGAGAAAATGTGACTATACTAGCTCACATGTTAGTCATGATGGTCTCTGCATAACAATTTTCCTTAATTACGCGCTCGTTTCACAATTTTATCATTACCAACCAGCATGAAACCAAGAATGTCCCAGTTTTTGATTTTGAAATTCTGGTCACCCTACACAAATGGCAACTTTAGTCGGAACTGCATTTTTTCACAACACTTCACAAACTTATTCAAAGTGTACTCACTGCTGAGAGCCATCACTGGTCCTTCTCCCCAGTTTACCAAAGCGCCTCTTGGGTGAGACTGCAGACAGGACAGCCGGTGGTTGTCTCCGCGGGGGGAAAGATCGCGCCTCTTCGGACAAATACCCGCTCATCCCTGCTCAAAGCGCTTCTGTCTTCCGTCCTACTGTCTCTGCGTGGAAGGCGGTGCGCTCATGTCCCCTAACTCTCATTCCGGGCATGTTTCGGGACACTCCGCCGCTGTCTCATCCTCCCTCTCTCTCTCTCTCTCCGGAACACACGGGCTGCAGATGTTTCCACTTCTGCGACCCCAGCTGTTGGAAGCGATAGAGCTGACGTACGGGATCGAGTTGCGCGGCGTCGCTGTGGAAAAGAGATGAGCGATAAGGCAGAAGTCAAGCTGAATCAAGGCGCGGAGCTGCTGAAGTCTCGCAAGTTCCGACTCCAGAAGCGAAATGAAGAAGGTGTTACGTTTCAGACGTGCTCCAGGCGCTAACCAGATGTGCGTCTGCCGAGGAGATGCCCATTGGAATCCCGCCCATCCGCTGCGGCTGCTCACAGGTCAAAACCAACCTTCTTTTAGGCTGTGTTTAGGAGAGAGCTAAACACAGGTCTCTGTCCACCTGAGGGACTGCACATTTCAGAAACAAAAGCTGAAATAGGCCTATCAGATGTGTTTTAGGCCTTCACTTTTCTGATCTGTGTAGCCTAACATGTTTCCTCATCACACTTGAAGTTTCATTTGGTTTCATTCACACGTTTAACACTAATGATGTAATCAAGGACGCAATAATCGAGACCAAGACCTGTCCGAGACCACAGGGTCCCGAGACCAGGACAAGACCAAGACTTTTAAAGGTCAAGACCAAGACAAGACCAAGACTACAGCCCATCCAAACCAAATCAAGACCATCTTTGTCATTTTCTACATTTATTTGTATTTTACAGTTTTCTGGCACATGTATATCAATGTTTTTGAAAATCTATCTCCATTTTATCTGAGAAATGTTAATTTAAGCTTAAAATAAGACACGCAAACTGTACTGCACCGAAACACTTTGTGCTCCTTTTATGGACCCTCATCCTCAGTTTGAGAACCCTTCTTTAAGAGAACTTCCACTGACACTTTACACAAAACTGTGAAGAAAGTGAAGAAAGTGGGTAGGTTTTTTAAACCAGTTTTTTCAAATTCCTAACTGGAGTTAGACCTCGAGTCTGTGACAAGACCAAGTCCAAGTGCCTTCAAGACTGAGACTAGACTGAGTCCAAGAGCCTTCAAGACCAAGACAAGACCGAGTCCAAGCAGACCAAGACACTTTCAAGACCGAGTCCAATGTGAATATTCAAACAGAGACAAAGGGATTATGGACTAAGAGATGAGTTCATTTAAAAAAAAAAAAAAAAAAAAAAAAAAAAAAGTAGGTACAACAGCTGTACAAATGAGGCTATAAGTGCAGTACATTTATGGAATGGACTTGGAAAAAAGAATAAAAAATGTGCAAATATTAATATTTTTTTAACATTTTCATGAATTGTTATTAAAAAGTTATTATTGATAATAATTTTTGGTTTGTTTCTTTGTGTCCATCTAATGTCAGATGTCTACAGATGCACTATAATGTATGTATGTAATGAAATATTGTAAATTGCAGGGGTAGGATTAAAATAAGGCATGCTTATTTCTACTCCTTTTTTTGAACATTGAATGTTTTTGACACTTTTGTTCTCTTTATTTGCTTTGTTAAATGTAAATGTTCAGAGAGTATGGAGGCTATGTTGTGCCTTCATACTAAAAAAAAAAAAGGTCAAATAGATTAACTCTAACTCTATAAACCTTCACTAGATTCATCTGGATCATTTCAACTCTGCATTTCTCTGTCAATCTCTACTGAACTAAAGGCCAAAGGTAGCCATTAATTTCAAAATGATCACTTCATGACATCATAAGGTGGAACAGAGCATTTTGAGTTACGGCGATGTGGACAGACTAATAAAGGATTACTTAAGCATGTATGAATGAAACAAAACACAACTTCAGGTCTGTTTTTGACGAGTTAACAACATTCTAACTTAAAACTCGTGAGAATTGATTTCTTGAGTGCTCATATTAATCACAGGCTCCTGAAAATGTGCTGTTTGAATCCATTTTGTATTAATTTTTCTTGAGTATTCAGACCTATCTTAAAACTGTTATGACAATGTTTGTTCATGTGTGCAGCATTAGGTAACTCCGAAACATTCCACCATTAAGACCCCCAGCGTGATGACACTGGGTGCATTTTCACAACTGCTTCTGCATTAACAGGAATTACCGGCACTTGTGTTCATGTAGCGCTCCCTGTTGGAATGAAGGAGGCACTATATGACGTTCACCAGTAATTCATGTCAGCGTCTAACATCTGGTTGCACTTTTCAACCTTGTCACTGTGAGGAGAGTGTGTGTCCTTGTGTCTCTGTGTGGACATGGGTCTCTCTGTTGGTGTCCTGTCCGTGTGTTTCCTCTCTGGGCTTTGTCTTTGTTGAAGCAGTGAGGACTCTTCTGTCTTCACTCTTCTGTCTTCGTACAGGACTCTAGGACACACCTGAAAACAGCAATATAAACACAAAAATAAATAAATAAATAAATACAAGCCTATATTGTCCTCTACAGATAAGCGAATGCTGCATGCAGTCGAAATAGCCAGTGTATAAAACTACTAACTGCATGGAATGTATTCAAAGTAACAAAGTAACAATATAGCAAAGTAAGTGGATACTGCTTACTTTTACTTCACTACGTTTGTTGTATAAGTATTTTTATCATAGTTTGAGACCTGCTGAAAAGAGGGGCTTTTTTTTACCACATTCATAGTTTGAGCAAACAAAAATATCATAAAATAAATAAATAAATACATTAATGCAGTAGATTCAGTTGAACAAAATTATTTATCAGAATCACAAAAATTCTGCAAAATACTTACACTTTTTACTTCTTAAAGACTCATGATGTAACTTTTTGGTTGGGGGTCCATCACCTGCTTGTTTCTATTGAAGTGTTGTTGCTCTGCCTGGAATGTTCCACAGTATGGCATTAAACAGCTCTAATATTTAATAATGAATACTTTTATGATTTTTCATGCGATACTTTTACTTGAGTATTTTTGCTCCAGTATCTATACTTTTACTCAAGTAACAAATTTGAGTACTTCTTTATCACTGCTCAAATGCTTCTGAATCTTCATGTAAAAATTTATTTTTAAATAAATGTATTTAGTTAAGGTGCGAAAACTAGGGTGACCAGATTTTCCAAATTCAAAACTGGGACACATCTGGTTGGGATGGTTGGTATAAGAAAAGAAAAAAAAGTGCCTAACTTTGTCCATTCTCAACTCATTTGTAGGACTTCTGTTTTGCTTTTTTTCCCCTTATAGTCATGTTCAAGCATGTTTTTGTTTTTGTTTTTTTTTCTGGCTAAACAATTGACAATATATTGGCCCCTTTACTGTTGGGATCAGATTGGTCAAAAATTGGGACATTTCTTGTATTAAACTGGGACAAATGAAGGGTTTTGGATATGGGGATACGGGGCTCAAAACTGGGACTGTCCCGGGTGAATAGGGACGTCTGGTCGCACTCAGCACTAATGTGAGTCAGTATAGTCACATTTTCTTTGTGTTTTGGTCATTTTTAAGCAGCTTTTCTGTATTTTAACGAAACGAATGACAATTTATGCCTCTCTTTACTGTTGGCAAGGATCAGATTGGTCAAAAATAGGGACACCTGAGACATTACTTTTTAAAACAAATGAGACAAATTAATGGTTTTGTATAAATCTGCTGGGACATGGGACACAGGGCTCAAAACTGGGACTGCCCGGGTAAATAGGGACGTCTGGTCAACCTATGCTAAGTCCAAACTAAATATTGTCCTCTGCTGGAGCTAAATTTAAGGAACGCAAATACAGGCTACCTGTTTTCTCGGTTGGCCTCGCGTTTCCGCCTCCATGACTCCATCTTGTGGCGGGAAAGTAGAAGCGCGCGCTCACGCAGGTCGGTCGTGTTTTGTGAAAATTGTCGTTATATTTAAAGTACGAAACTTGACAAAATAACAATATAAAAATATGCATACTCGTTTTTAAGTTGACTAATTCATGTTTTGGTTTATTGCAGGACAATCTGGAGAGATCTGCAGAGCTCCTGAAAAATAGCTCGACAAGTTATAAAATAAGCTAGCACCGTCTGCATTTAAAGTAGGCACATGGATCGTCACACATTTAATCATTAAAAAATAAACATAAGCCCGTGACCATTATGTTTTTCTCATAACAGAAAATATTATGCAGAACAAGTTACAGTCCCAGTTTTGAGCCTTATGTCCCTTGCTCCAGTGAATTTATCCAAAACCAATGATTTGTCTCAATTTTATACAACAAAAGTCCCAGGTGTCCCTATTTTTAACCAATTTGATCCCTGCCAACAGTAAAGAGAGGCATAAATTGTCTAGGTTTTTTTTTTTTTTAGATTTTTGTTTAGGTAAAATTATGGAAAACAAACAAAAAATATGACTATACTGAGTCACATTTTATCGTGAAAAAGTGATGAATGGGCCAAGTGCATAACAATGTTCTAGTTTATAATAAACAAATATAATAATAATAATAATAATAAACTGTGAAATGCATTTGTTTCACAGTTTTATTATTATCAACCGCCACCAACCCGGGTGTCTCAGTTTCTCATTTTGAAAATCTGATCACCCTAATGCAAAGTTTAGTAATGTATAGCTTGATCTTTTACGTCATTATATTTAAACATTCAATAAAATAGTAATAGACTATAAAAGATGGTCATTTATCTAAACCTAAGAAGAGTGAGTGTTTGTGACGTTAAGAACTGGGCTCACTTCTTTTAAATAATAAATTGCATTAGATTTGTGTGACACGTCTTGCAGAAGTGACAGATAAACCTGTCCGTGCACTGATATGTCTTTGTGCTTTTCAGGTGTAGCACGTCTGTATGTATTCTGCACAACAGGTTTCGTGTGTAAACCAACACTCCAAGACTGCAGGGAGAACCACAGTAAATGGGCTTAGATGGCTGGGGGTGGAGCTACGTTAAGCTTACTTGCCAAACTTGACCTGTGTGATACCAGGGGGACTGTGACCGCTCCAACCCTGTGAGGGATTTCCTCGGGCAGTGATAGTAAGTGCTTATCCAGAGAGGTTAGAAAAAATACATACATTTAAACTATACACAGCCAGTATCAAAACTTAAATGCCAAAAAAAATGAAAAAAATACTGTTCAATCTGCTTATTTTCAATACACCATTTTGCCACCAAAGGTATATACCCACTGCTTTGTACTTGTTTGTACTATTTTATTTTTTGGTACACATTAAAAAACAAACAAAAAATAAAAAACACACGCATTACAAGGTCATTTAAGATAAGATCATTTAGGCGCATGAATAAATGAGGGGCTTTAAACACAAATGTGAACAACTCATTAAGAAGCAAAACTATGTTCCAGCACCTCTTCTCACTTGTAGCTATATAGATGTGTTTAAGTTTTGTTATGATTTCAGTAGTACTATAGTAATAGCATGTAGTTCCTAATATATAATTATCTCAACGCTGAGTTGATCCCACCCCATATACAGTTGAAATTCTTCACATTACTATACACAAATGAGTCTTTTGAAGTACACATATACACACTCTCTTACATCTCTTACACTCTCCTATATTACGCTTTTGTCTGGCCTGTTATAATGTTGTTTCCACATCAAAAACAAACAAACCCTGAGTTCTTGCATCAGACAGAAAACACTCCACCTTGTGATCTCATGTGGGAGTACAAGAAATGCTCCAAAGTCTTTTTAAACTTCATACACTTTCACTAGAATCATTTTGATCATTTCAGTCCTGAATTACCAATCTCTACTGAACTAAAGGTAAAAGGAACTGTTCACTTGTGAATGACCGTTTCATGACATCACAAGGTGGAACAGAGCATTCTGAGCTTTGGAGATATAGGCAGACTAATAATAAAGGCTTATTCAAACTTGTGGGAATGAAACAAAACACAGCCCCAGGTCTGTTTTGATGAGGTAACTTACCTCATCAAAACAGACATTGGAGCGTGTTAGAATGTTGTTACCTTCTAACACAGCTTAAAGCTCACAAGAGTCAGTTTGCGTAATATAGGACCTTAGGCTTTGCAGTTAATTGGATTTTAATTAGAGATTGAGATTCAGTCACTTCTAATGTTCAATGATCTACAACCAGTCCCCAGTCATTAAAAGCATGTGGTTTAGAGCAGAGTTGGGGGAATAAAAGTCTTGGTATGAAATGGCAATGATTAGTAGATCTTTGGCTGAAAAAGGTTGGTGACCACTGGATTAGACCTTTTCGATACAAAGAAATGATTTAACACAGTAGCCTATAGCTCACACATTAGCTACAGGCTTGAAGGTCCCCCTCTGTTGTAGACCTTATGTGAACTTTTAACCTTGTTACTGTACCAAACCTGATGGGCGCTTGACGGGAATGTGAGAGAACCAGGCCTATTTATAGAGAGCAGCTCGTGCTGTAGTAGGACATTCATCTGTCTCACGGTGTTCAAAAGTAAGACAGTCTCAGAAGTGTAGCTTTGTCATTTCGGATGCTGCTTAAGCGTGACTCGACATTTCACAGGGTTTTTCTGTTGACTTGAGTCATGTTGCGTAGGCGAAGTGAGCATAGAAAGCTGGAGCGGAAAGGCGGAGCCTGGGAGCTGTGTGCAGCGACAGCCCTGCCCGCGTAAGCCTCGCTCTCTCTCCCACAGAAGCAGAGCTTTCTTCGGTCTCTGTTGATGACTTTACTTGTGCGCGGAGCGGAAGCGGCGGGGCTTCTCCATAGCGCAGTCTCGGGCTGCCGGTTCACACGGAGGACAAACTAAGCGCATAGTCGTGTGTCCGTATGTTTGGCATGTGATAAATAGTCTTGTGCAAATAAGAAAAGGTAATTGGCAAGTCGACCTGTAGCGGGGCTAAAGGAGCTCTGCGTCGGTCTCCCGCCGCGAAGTAGATGGAGCGGCTGTGCGGAGCGGAGCTTCCCTTTTGGGTGAGTACTACTAAATCCATGGTACTACGGTTGTCATCGGTGGTGTGGCTTTAGTACGGCACAAGATCCTCCAACTCCATTGGCTTTGTGTCGACTTCGCGCACTACCTGACAATGTTAGAATACATTATTGGCTGCTTTTGTTTTCTTTCCGGGCAACCTTTCAGGGTTTTACGCCACGGGTCGCTTCCTAAAATAACTCTCTTAATAGCATTTACTCGGTTAACAAGTAAGACATTTCATGTCTCACTGAATTACTTATGAACGTTTGCCTATTTCTAACATGTGTTCTGACATGTTGCACAAGTTTCTGCGTAATTGTAATGGGCATGCAACTGGTGCATTATTACCCAAATCTATTAATATGGGCTTAATTAACTATGATTTTCATTATTATTTATTACAGCATTATGAGAGATCCACTCCAAGGTTATAGAACATTTCATAAACAGGATAGTTTGCACAGTGCAGCACATGATAATGGCAATATATAAAACAAACATTTAGAAATTGGCAGAATTGCAATCCAGACAAATGCAATAAATAAGAATAGATGAGTAATATGTATGTATGTATGTATGAATAGATCAAAATAACCTATGCCTGTATGTGTCTATGAATGAAGTATTACTTCTGCATAAGAATATATTGCATAACCATCCTAATGCAAGCCTAGCAAGTCAAGTGATCGGTGTTTATTTATACATAAAAAAAACATGTTCTTGATTTGAGATAGTCTGCTCTTTGTGCATTCTCTGAAGGGGGAATAAACCTGCTTGTTAAGGCTATTTTGCAAATCAACATATGTTTTTCAATGTGTCTCAATTGTTTAGTCTGTGGATGTTGAACTGACTGTTAATGTGAGATGTTTGAACCACATAAACCAAACTCTGTGGTGTCCAACAAGGAGGAAGATTTTCCAAATCTCAAATTATTTGTTCTTTCCCTTCTGCTTGGTTCTTAAAAATGCACTGTGTACCTTCTCTGCTGGAGGGTCTTCTACCTTCTTGTTCCCATGAAGATGAGGATTCTTGAATGTTCCACAGTATGACATTAAACATACATAAACATACAGGTCACATCTGTGGAGAGGCAATCCCACTCACAGTAACAGTGCATGTTTCTGTAGCAATACAATCACCTGCAATTAAGTAAATGCAAGTCTGATATGTTTAATGTCATACTGTGAAATATTCCAGGCAAAGAATTAACACCTCCACGGAGACAAGCAGGTGATAGACCTCCCACCAGAAAAGTTACACCTAAAGGAGTCAGAGTAAAAAAATGCAGAAAGTAAATTAGTACTGTATATATCTGTATAGAGCAATGTTGTCATTATTGCACAAGAAGTACATTCCTTTTGCCTATAGTCAAACTTCATATAATACATTTTCCCATTGACTCTGACATTTCTGTATTGAGGTCAGGAGACTTGATGTGTACTGTTAAAGGAACCCACTAAACCTACTCTGTGAGATCTCCAACGCCTCTGACTGATAACGCACGCATTATCAGTATTTACAATCTAGAATAAATACCACCTCCAAGAAATTTGTAGGCTGACTTATAGTTAAAGCTGTGCCCTTGTTTGTAGGTGCGCTACAAGTTTGATCTTTGATTGTCATTTTTGTGGTTGTAGACATCACTAAATCTTTGCAGCCTAACTATTACTATATGGTAAAACTATTGAACTGTGATTTTTCTGAAGTATTGTGATTATATTTGATATTTTTCTTTTTTTTTTTAGTAATAGTAGTAGGGGGTTTAGTCTTGGCAGAAAGGCGTAGTTTATTGTGCAGGGGTGATAGTAGCTTAGTTGATAGAGCGCCAGGTCTAAACCAGGACTAAACCAGTTCTAAACCAGGACTAAACCAGGTCTAAACCAGGTCTAAACCAGGTCTAAATCAAGTCTAAACCAGGTCTAAACCAGATCTAAACCAAAGTCTAAACCAGGTCTAAACCAGGACTAAACCAGGTCTAAACCAGGTCTAAATCAGGACTAAACCAGGTCTAAACCAGGTCTAAACCAGGTCTAAACCAGAAACAGTCTAAACAGGTCTAAACCAAACCAGGACTAAACCAGGACTAAATCAGGTCTAAACCAGGACTAAACCAGGTCTAAACCAGGACTAAACCAGGTCTAAACTAGGTCTAAACTAGGACTAAACCAGGACTAAACCAGGTCTAAACCAGGACTAAACCAGGTCTAAACCAGGACTAAACCAGGTCTAAACCAGGACTAAACCAAGTCTAAACCAGGTCTAAACCAGGACTAAACAAGATGACACCTAACAGTAGGTGAACATAATTTAAGGCAGCAGTGATCTCATATAGAAATCATTTCTCTATCAATAATGTTTTTAATCTGGTTAAGGAAATACCTTGCTTTTTGTGTCTTTTAGCAGATTAAACATCTTTGTCTTTGCTTCTCTACAGCAAACAAATGTCTGTTCATGGAGATTTGGGCTCAACAGCCAATTTGAAGAGAACAAACATGAATTTTCAGGATGTGGTTGCTACGTTCATATAGTTTTAAAAAGCACTACAATATCAAGTAATCCAAAGTATTCAGATTACTTTACTCACTTTAAGTAATTTAATGGATTACGTTACAAACTACATTTAGGGCTATGTAATCTGTAATTTGTAGGGGAATACATTTTAAAAGTAACCTTCCAAACACTGGCCCCAGTACAGAAATATTGTCGCTCTTGAGGTCAGAAACTGTCCACTGAGTACTGTCAGCATCTAATTATAAACCTTTTTATTTTCCGATAGTCAAAAAGTGTGCGTTAGGGATGTAACGATATCCAAATCTCTCTGTACGATATTTTCACGATATCCGTCTCACAGTACAATATTTATTCCGAGATTTTTTGGAGGTTAACAAAACTGTCAATACTAGGTCTGGGTATCATTAAGAAGTTGCCGATACGATACATACCTCAATATACAGGCCATGATACGATACATATCTCGATCTAGTAAGCTTTCGATTTGATATATTTCAAAATTATTTGATACGGTTCACTAATGGCTGTGATACTAAGCGTCTTTTTTAACCCACTTCTTGTGCAAAGTGAATATCAAACACACCCATTTTAACCAAAAACTGTGAAAATGTCAAATGTGTTGCATAAATAAGTTTCCTTTCACTTAACAAGCAACAAACCTGTAGCGCTGTAACAAAATAATTAAGTAAAACACAACAAAAAATAGCCTTGGTAATAAATTAATACAGCATCCCACGATATCGATACTGTATCATCACATTAAATGATACGATATATTGATATTTTGGTATTTTTGTACCCCTAGTCAATATTCTCCTTTTTCCTCTAAAAATGCCTTGACAAGACTGAACCCAAAGAACTAAGACTTAAAAGTGCTTAGAACAGTTATTTCTTCATGTAGTTTGCGCTGAAACTGAGCAAAGGATCATGGTCTATGTAGTTCCTTTTGTTTTTTTGCTGCACCATAACAATGACTTTAAGCACTTGTAATTAACTTGTAATTCGATATATTGTGATGGTCCACGATATTATTTTGAGACTTTTGACAATATGATATCACGGTATTTTGGTTATTGTTACATCCCTAGTTACCTTTCTAGTTACTGTTAGGTTTACTGTCATGGCAAAACTTCACTCTGGTCTCTGAGAGTTGAGAAAAGTGCTTGTAAACTCCGATTAGTGAGGAATAAGGGAAAACAGCTCTGCCTTTTGTATAATAACACATTTTGAAGTAAATATAGAAGATAATATTTAAACAAAATTATGCCACTGACGCAATACACTGCAAAAAAAACCAAAATCGAGTCATGTTAAGATGTCTTGAATTAAGAGTTTTGTTTTTTTTTTTATCATGATTTGAGTAAATTTCACTGGACAAGTAAAATTATCTACCAATGGAACAAGACTTTTTGTACTTAAAATATGAAAATACATCTGACTACACTTAAAATAAGAAAAAACAACTACATTTTGCACTTAAAATAAGAAAAAATCAAATGTTGCTTGAATTAAGAAAAACACACTATTTATCTACCCAAATAAAGTAAAAAATTCTTAATTTAAGTCATTTTAACTTACCTAGATATAGTTTTTTTCCAGTGTAAGCCAGGAGCAATATAATGAAACACTTTACTACTTAGTTTGCATTTGTAATGAGTCATAGAAGTTATTAATTCAATACCCTCTACAGCTCAAATCTTATATTGTTCCATCGCTCATGTATACTCAATGATAAATCAATATAGTAATTAGGGGTGTCAAATTATCACGTTAATTGTGATTAATTAATTACAGTCATATTTAGCGCGTTATGTTTTTTAATCGCGTTAATCTCATTTTTAATCTCTAACTTTACTGTTTCTGTATGCGAGTTGCTTTAATATAAAATCTGTTTTTATGTGTTGTTGGGACAACAACACACACACAAAAAAAACACATTTATCATTTTTTTTATTTCGGTAATTCCACTCATTGCCGGAAACCCACACAAAATGCGCGCACTAAGAGCGATGTAAACGTCTTATTAACGTTGGTGGCGTCAGTCGCACAATGGACGAGGTCGAAGAGCCAGTAGAACAGAGGCAGCAGTGCACAGGTAAAAACACATTCGTGTCTTGGAAATTCTTCTCCCGACGTGAAATATAAAAGAAAATAACAAATATAAAATCGCCTACAACTTAAATGTCACTGGTGAAAACAACCTGCATAGACTCATGATGTCTGCACTACTGTCCTATAGTGACCTGCCACATGAGAGGACACACACACAAACACACACAAACACACACACACAAACACACACACACAAACACACACACACAAACACACACAACGCAAACACACACAAATACAAACACAAACACACACCTTCATCATCATCATTAACCTGAGAGCGCTTCCTCCTGTGCGCCTCTAAACCAGAACTAACACCAAGACTAAAACCGGGACTAACCCAGTCCAAGACTAAACCAGGACTAAAGTAGGACTAAATATGTTTAATATGGTTAAGGAAAGACTGGCCTTTTTATTGTCTTTAAGTAGACAAAAGTCATTATGTTCAGATTTCCTAGTCTTTGCTACTTTACAGCAAACAGTTTCTTATTCATGGAGACTTGGGCTCAACAGCCAATTTGAAGAGAACAAACAAGAACAACATTTGCAGGATGCGGTTGCTACATTCATGTAGTTTTAAAAAGCATGACAATATCAAGTAATCCAAAGTATTCAAATTACGTTACACACTTTAAGTAATTAAATGGATTAAGTTACAAACTACATTTTGGGATATGCAATCTGTAATCTGTAGGGGATTACATTTTAAAAGTAACCTTTCCAACACTGCAGATTAGTAATAGTCATAATAATGATGATACTGTGGAATGTAAGTGACTGCATCTGTTAAAGTTTGTTAAACAATAATGACTTCATAAAGTCACTTTTTTTGTTGTTCTATATCAGTCTTTTGATCTGCCACAATAATGTAATAATGAATTTAAATGAAAATACCTCAAATTGAAGGCTTTTCTCAGCAATTTTTAGGTGAGATTAAAAAGAGATTCATTAGATTAATTAATTACAGATCATAATTAATTAATCTCTCAATTTTTTTAATCGCATGACAGCACTAATAGTAATTATCGTCACAGGCTTAAATGTGTAGCAGAATGTGTGTTAAATTGTTCCAAAGACAAAAAATTAAGTTAAAATTATTTTCTGATGTGTTATAATATGTAAAAAAATAAAAATAAAAAATCTTCTCTCAAACAGACGGCACTCTGTTCCACCTTGTGATTGTAAACTCCACCTTCACTAGGATCACTTGGATGATTTCAGTCCTGGAACTGCCCATTTCTTAGACTTAGACTTAGACAAACTTTATTGATTCACAAGGGAAATTATTTGGACACCGTAGCTCACACATCAAACTATAATATGATAACAACGAGAAAACATATAAATGTCTGTTACATAAGGGTGAGTTGTACAGTTGTAGGGAGTATTATCTGTTACTTAAGGGTGAGTTGTACAGTGTAGGGAGTATTATCTGTTACATAATGGTGAGTTGTACAGTTGTAGGGAGTATTATCTGTTACATAAGGGTGAGTTGTACAGTTGTAGGGAGTATTATCTGTTACTTAAGGGTGAGTTGTACAGTTGTAGGGAGTATTATCTGTTCTATAAGGGTGGGTTGTACAGTTGTAGGGAGTATTATCTGTTCTATAAGGATGAGTTGTACAGTTGTAGGGAGTATTATCTGTTCTATAAGGGTGGGTTGTACAGTTGTAGGGAGTATGACTTAAAGCTCAAAAGAGTCTATTTTGTTTAATGTAGGACCTTTAGGATAATTATTACGGCTACTGACTAAAAAAGAGAAATTGTATCATAGTGGATTTAGACAAAATAATTGCTCCTAAACTTCTTGGAGTGTGTAGACTTGGGATATAGGTCAGCGTAAGAACATGTAGTGCTGTAATCCACAAACAAGCTGGCCATTTAGCAGATACTCCAGCTATGCAGCTACGGTTACACTCAGCAGTACCAGGGCTTCACCTTAACTACACTATTTTACATTTCATTCATGCCACTTAGTTATGGAGTAACATGTGGCACAAGGGCACAGTGTATATCTTTAGAAGTTCAGACCACAACTTTTTATTTTATTTTTTTTCTGGAAAATGTATGTTTTATAATAGGGATGGGCCGATCTGGATTTTTTTGGAGCCATTATCCAATATTTGACCTGTTAATGTGCCTATATCCAATATTTGCTGATCAATATTTAGCTTTGACAATGCATAGCAAGGCCCACACATTAAGTTGAACTAAAAAGGTCATAAATAAACCTTTCACTTTTGTAAAAATAACAACATAATATATTAATCTAGGACAGTGTTTTCCAAACTTTTTTTCTGGGGACCCGTATTTTAAAAGTCACAAACCTTCGCAACCTAAGTCAATAGACATTATTTGTGAATCACAAAATAAAGGTGGTTTTGAGCATTATTGAACATTAATGAGGATATTTTATTGTTGACTGAGTGATCGTGTCTCTGAACAATTAGTATTACTATTAACTTTTATTAAGTTTTAAACAATGAAAAACAGCAGCAATAAAAGGATCCATAAGTCGCCTATATAGACATTAAATGTAACCCATTTCTTTTTCTTTTCAACATTCAGTTGCAATATTGGAACAAAATAGTCAATAAAATAATTACAAAAAGATTAGAAATGATACAAAACGTGTCATAACATAGCACAGAAAATCCCACTTCACACATATATGTAGTAGTGAAAGGAATAAGCATAGAAATACAGGTCCTACTGAGGACAGGATATACAGAAGAAATGCTTATCCAGAAAGATGATAAAGTCACCGATCCATGTATACAACTGTACACTGAGGACCTACATGCAGACTGTGACAAGGCGACCCCAAAAAAATCTCTTGTGACCCACCTGAGGGTCGCAACCCAGTCTTTGGGAAACAATGTTTTACAATAGGGATGGGCCGATCTGGATTTTTTATAGCCGTTATCCAATATTTGACCTGCTGATGTGCCTATATACAATATTTGCTGATCAGTATTTAGCTTTGACAATCCATAGCAAGGCCCACTCATTAAGTTGAAAAAAATACCACAAATAAACCTTTCACTTTTTTCACTGCATTGTAATAACAACACAATATTTTAATCTAGGATTCATTTGTTTCATGTGTAAAAATACAGTCTTAAAATAAAACTCTTCTATTTCCACTGTTATTTATGAGTCTGTTCAAAAAAACAAATCTGATGGTCACTGAGAACAATCTGAGAATGACACATCGACACACTTAGAATGAAGCAGCGCAAATAAAATCTGTACTGAATATTAATACAAAAGGCTGATATCGGTATGGGCAAATCAGTATATTTTTCAGTTTTCTGGGATTCTCTTCACAGTTCAGTTCACATTTTCAGATCATCCAGAAGAACTGACAAACGGACTGAAACATGAACTGACATATGAATACAAGAATCACATTTTAGAACATGTTTGTACAGGGTTAACAGTTTTATCCAGACTAAAACAGAGATTCAGGAAATGATGGCAGCTCGAAAATGTCAGCCTATGTGATTTGCAAGTTGCATCCATTCAACTTGTGCTGAATCTTGCTTCCCTAGTGTGACTCATTTCGCAAGGTTTTTTTTTTTTTTTTTTTTTTTTTTAGCAGAACAGAAAGCGAGAGCAAAAGTTGTTCCAATTTATGATGACTACAGACAGATCACTGTGAGAGTTCCTCTGTCTTTTCTTCACTCTGTGGTTTTGTCTGTGAAGCAGAAGGATACTGCAACAGATTTTAGATTATGTAAACAAGAGCTGCAAGATTAATCGCAATCAAATCGAAATATGAACGGACACAGTGAGCAAATCGCAAAAGCTGCTGTTTTTGAACTAGAATAGATTAAAAGGCCTTTTATTGTCAC
This sequence comes from Boleophthalmus pectinirostris, assembly GCF_026225935.1. NCBI lineage: Eukaryota > Metazoa > Chordata > Actinopteri > Gobiiformes > Gobiidae > Boleophthalmus > Boleophthalmus pectinirostris. Next base: position 4,593,607 of record NW_026571047.1, read on the forward strand.
TATACACATGGACAATTTACACTATACCCATGTATAATGAGATTGAAAGCAACTTTATTCTGCTTAAAAGCTTCTAACGCTGTAGTTTAGAGTGTTCAAGCATGTTCTGAAGTGTGATTCTTGTATTAGTTTGTCATTTCTTCTGGACGTGTTTAAAATGTGAAATATGAACAGAATCCAGCAATTTTGATCGCAATTCTTGTCAGAAAAATTGCACGCCTTTCAGCCTGCACATCAGTAACCTGTCATACAGTACGTTACAATGTGTTGCCATAATAAATGACCTGAATACACATTTTCTCAGCATGTCCTTGAAGGGAAAATGAACATGCGAAAATAGAAAAAGGACAAAGACAACCTGGCTAACGCATAGAGTTCAGTTCAGTTCAGCTTGTAGGTTACATAGTCGTACCAGTGTTTGTAAGTGGATAACACCAAAGCTCTTTTGTCTGATTCTTGTGACAATATGGATTTTTGCTTCATCATGCTTCTCTAATTTTTAAGGCAATATTATAATGCACACATGAATTTAATTAATCATAATGTTGAAGAAACTATTATTTCTTTGGACTATAGCTCAACGTCTACATGTGCCCTTTTCTCCCAGTCCTCAACTTCTATCAAACATGCACAATTAGGACTAAACCCAAACTGAACCAGGACTACAGCAGGAGGCCAGGTCTAAACCAGAACTAAACCCGAACTGAACCAGGACTACAGCAGGAGGCCAGGTCTAAACCAGAACTAAACCAGAACTAAACCAGAACTGAACCAGGACTACAGCAGGAGGCCAGGTCTAAACCAGGACTAAACCAGAAACTGAACCAGGACTACAGCAGGAGGCCAGGTCTAAACCAGGACTAAACCAGAACTGAACCAGGACTACAGCAGGAGGCCAGGTCTAAACCAGGACTAAACCAGAACTGAACCAGGACTACAGCAGGAAGGCAGGTCTAAACCAGGACTAAACCAGGACTAAACCAGAACTGAACCAGGACTACAGCAGGAGGCCAGGTCTAAACCAGGACTAAACCAGAACTGAACCAGGACTACAGCAGGAAGGCAGGTCTAAATGGGGTCAGCCCATTAGTCCGACATCCCAATAGTCCAAAAATGGATCACTGAGTAGAGATCCCATTAGTCCAACTGTACACAGCAGAGATGCATGGATGACTTTAAAACATTCATAAATTTGGAGTGTGGGTGGAATTGTCCTTCGTTTAGAGAGCCACACTTTGGGAGTGTTCAGATCCACACTGGGGACTCCAGCTGAAGGGAGAGAGCAGTAGCGTGATGTCAGTCTGACTGAAAACAGTGTCACACAGAGTTTTTAGGAAATAGACCAGAATCTGGATTTATTTATGAATTAAAGCTCATAATTGGGAGCTAAACAAAAGTGATCACACAGGGTTCACCGTCCTCACTATTATCAAGCTATTGCTTAAAACATTAACTCACATTGGAACATTCCCCTACCCAAAAGACTCTACCCAGAGCTCGGGATAGACTGTAGGCTGTACTAGGCTACTAGATTTACCCTTAACCTATTTACCCTAATGGCCTTTTCGTTTGCTCATGTTTACACAATGTCAGCTTGACCTGGCCATGGTCCTGAATCAAGTGCACTGTGCTGTCCCTCAAGTGTCTTGTGGCAGAAGAGCAAGGAGAATTAACTCATCAACTGCAAGAGGTGTAAGGCTGATCTGATCCTCAGTGTGTCATGAATTGTGCAGCCCTATGGTTTATTACCCATGTTCCATACTATGCTATAACTATTCAGCCTAATGCAGAATATTCTCCTAAATACTACCCAGTATTTAGGTCAGCAGTACACCTCTTGCAGTTGATGGCTAGTTAATTCTATGCTTATTAAAATATTCAAAGATCTACATCAGTGTCTGCAATTTATTGTGTATTGTTTACTATCATAGCCTGTAGAACAGGCGGCTAACGTACGTAAACAGTTCAGTTATAGTGTTTCCTTAACCTGTTATCTTATTTCAAGACACATAGCCGTTACGCACTGTCATACAACGATACAGCTGCCTATCCAGCCGACCTTTATCTTGTGCTCGTTTTTACACCTTTTTCTTTTCCCTAAACTGCACATCTGATGGCTTTTTTCCCTTTTCTATATTCATGCCTTGTCCACGTTTTACCGGTGTCAGTTTGGGAGTATCAAAATGCATCCCTTAAAATAAGACTCACGACAACATAAACTACACCGTGTTGTGCAGATTCGCTTCAGGGAAAAATAAATGTGACTTTTAATCTTGGATTCACAATATTACAAATGACGTCTGTTTTATTCTTAAGCAAATGCTAGCATGATTTACTCAGCTAACTTGTGGCATAACTGGCTATTAATTTCGGAGAAGACCGAAATCCCCCCACGCGCCCCTCCTTCTTGCTCTTCTGCCACAAGACACTTGAGTGACAGCACAGTGCACTTGATTCAGGACCATGGCCAGGTCAAGCTGACAATGTGTAAACATGAGCAAACGAAAAGGCCATTAGGGTAAATAGGTTAAGGGTAAATCTAGTAGCCTAGTACAGACTGGCCTACAGTCTATCCCGAGTTCTGGTTAGAGTCTTTTGGGTAGGGAACGTTCCAATGTGGGTTAATGTTTTAATAATAGTGAGGACAGTGAACCCTGTGTGCTCGATTTTGTTTAGCTGCCAATTATGACTTCATTAATAAATCCAGAGTCTGGTCTATATTGTGCCACTGTTTTCAGTCAGAATGACGTCACACTCTTCTGCTCTCTCCCTTCAGCTGGAGCCCCCGGTGTGGCTCTGAACACTCCCAAAGTGTGGCTCTCTGAACGAAGGACAAGTCCAGCCACACTCCAAATTTATGAACAGTTTATTTTTAGCACATTAGAAGTCATTCATGCATCTGTACTGTGTACGGTCGGACTAATGGAATGTCAGACCAATAGGATCTCTACTCAGTGGTCCATTTTCAGACTATTGGGATGTTGGACTAATGACATAGAACTGACTAAACCAGGACTAAACCAGAACTGAACCAGGACTACAGCAGGAGGCCAGGTCTAAACAGGATCAGCCCATTGGTCCGGCATTCCATTAGTCTGAGTGAACACAGTAGAGATGCATGGATGACTTGTAATGTGCTGAAGATAAACCATTCATAAATGCGGAGTGTGGGTGGAATTCTCCTTTGTTCAGAGAGCCACACTTTGGGAGTGTTCAGAGCCACACCGAGGGCTCCAGCTGAAGGGAGAGAGCAGGAGCGTGATGTCAGTCTGACTGAAAACAGTGGCACACAGAGTCGGATGAATGTGACCTGGCCATTCAGACTGATGTCCCCTGTCAAAAGATCGGATATTTTTAGGAGCACAAGTCCAAGTATCCTGGGTCACATTTGAAAAAATCAGATCTGTGTCGTTCAGACTATCATTAAAAGATCAGATACAGGAGCATAGGGGAGAAAAAATCGGATTTTGGTCACTTCAGGCTGCAGTCTGAACATAGCCTTATAATCTTATATAAAATAATAAAAATATGAGGTGGGTGGTGTTTTGTAATCTTTTTTGCATTCTATTACAGCATTACTAACTGTGCCTGCTTATTATTATTGGTCCCACAGCGGCCGCCCCAGGGCAGCTGTAGTTTACAACTACCGAGGGCGGAATGAATGAATAATCCAATGTAAAGCACACTGGGTGTTTTGAAAGGCATCAAATCCAATGCATTATTATTGTGGCTTTGGGCAAAACACTTCACCCACATTGTTCACTCCAGACAGTCTCAGTAATGCAGCTGCTGATTGGAACTTTCAACAGGAAAGTCACGTGTCACTGATATAAATGCCAAATATTTCCCCACGCTTGGCCAAAAAGGAGCAGCCAAATGAAATAAGGGAAAATGTACTTACACTCCCATCCAGCAATTTACATATTCTCCTGCAGAAATTTCCTTAACTCTATACTAAAGCAGTTTGTAACAACTCATATTTTCTCTTATCCAGTGTGGGTATGAGAATCAGCCTTCCTTGTGAGATAAAATGTAGCAGTTATAGCCTGACCAATCCAAACTGGTTTCGCATTCCTCTCACCTCATATTAGCAGAGTTTAGTGCGCCTCTCATTGATTCTGATGAAATCCAGTATGTTCTTCAATCCCTTGTGATTTTTTTATTTATTTTTTTTCTTGCCATATTTGTTTTGACACTCATAGGTCATACATGTCTGTCACTGCTGACTAGGGACATAACAAAAGTATCACAATAATATCGTAGACCATCACAATATATCGAATTGCAAGTCTCTTTGCTTAAATTAACAGTTATGGTGATTTGAATGCCTTACTTCATGATTTTAATGTGATTTTATTATTCTGTAAAGCACTTTGAAGTACTTTGTGTAGGAATTGTGCTAGTCTTCCCTTTTTAGGGTGCAGCAACAGCTAAAAAACAGAGGGAACTACATAGACCATGATCCTTTTGTGTTGTCAGTGCAGACTACATGAAGAAATAACTGTTATTAAACACTTTAAAATCGTAATTCTTCATATTGTAACCCTACCAAAAGCTTTTCAAGGCTTTTCTGAGAATTTTTAGAAGGAAAAGTAGCAGATTCAAAGTTTTGTTAGCCTCCATCCATGTCGTGAAAATATTGTATCGAGGGATTTTGATATCGTTACATCCCTACAGTTGACCAGACTCATATTTTTTTGTAAAGTACAGGAGATGTGTGTGTACTGGATCCCAGGCGAGCACAGTTATTCTGTTATACAAACACAGCTGTTTGTAGATCGTAGATGTTGAACCTCAAACTTTAACTTTTTTTCAACTTTTTATTTGGATTAACAAAGCCCTATCTCCCCGTCCCCGCTCACTTCCTGTCTTTTCCTTTGGCATGTTATTACTTTCCACTAAATCAAAACATAATCCGCCTTGAGAAATTGGACTCTTGAGTTTTTATTATCCGAAAAGGCCGACATGTGCCTCTCTTGTAGTGCGTGTCGTGTTATGGAGTGGCGGAGAACATGGCCAGAGGCGGTTCCTGTTCTATTGCTGACTTTACAGCCGTTAGCCCCTCACACTGTTTAACACGGACCAGATGAAGGGACGCAGCGTTATAGATTAGAATCCACCTATCACCCACCTGTTGGATTTGGTGTATGATGGTATATGATGTTATGTTCTGCGATAGTGATATTAATGTGATATTTTTTGATTCAGTGATTTCAGTTTCTGTGTAAGGATCATAGACTGTATATATAAATGGACAGAACTGACTTGCTAGCCACTGTGTTCCAAATAGGAATTGAGCAACTATGATTCCAATAGGCCTTTAGTTAGTTCTGCTTCTCTCAAAAACTGCAGCCGCCCTTCCTGCTACATTCATTGTGTATTGGGAATTAGTTGAGTCGTGCTAAAATCAATCTTTAAATATCAGACAGCAGGTTACATAATCACAGACAGCATGTTAGGGCCTTTACGACAAGGGACAGTCCAGAATTTTGGACACAGGAGCTCATTTCTTAGTGAACCAGAGTGTTGGAGACATGTGGAGACACTTTTTTTAAATATTCCATCCAGTCCTTGTATTTGCAGGGGTCACTGGTGCTAGAATAGCGACACATGGACAGTCTAGTGTAATAATAGATTTGCTTCGGGTGTTTTGTGGAGTGGGTAAGACTGTTTTTAGTGGCAGGATAACCATGACCATTGACATGCACTAGCCTAGCACCAGCGACCAGTCTTTTGGACTTTATGCTGCAGTAACTGGGATACATGCACCATGACGAAACCGGAATAGTCAAAAAACCTGATCATACCCGGGACACTGATGTGCATGTAAACACACTCACTGAGTGGTATAGTGATCTCCAAGGAGCCAAAGCCGAGTCGTGGGACTGTGAGGCACAACTCCAGTGTTGGCGTTGTCAGACACAGCCTCATCTCCTTCTGCTACACTACGCACAGCAACTTACATTTGGTTGGTTGATTAAAAATGAACATGATTGACGAAATTCTTAATGATTAATTATCGATTAGTCGACTGATCATGCCCATCCCTAGTGGCTACAATAACTAACCACCACTGAATGGGGAGTGAATGAATAATACACTGCAAAAGCTCTATATAAACCCGATGCATTATTATATTATGTACTTAAGCACCACTAAGTTGCAGGATTTGTTTTGTAAAGTGAAATTACATTTAGCAAGATTGCTGTAAAGAAGTTACTTCATACCTTTGAACAAGAAGAACACCAAGAATTACACCACGGTCTTAAAAAAAACCCCAACTCCATACATGTTTGAGTATTTTAGCAATCTCTCCCGGGAACCTATCCTCTGAATGATTAGCTATTCCATGCTCCCACACAACTATTCTCTATAAACTTTTAAAACAGGATACAAACAGAGCAACTTGACAAACCTGGTGTGATGTGCAGCTGGTAACGGAGGGAAACAGGGGCAGATTTTTGACATTCAAATGTCTCTTATTCAGAAACTAGAGGGACTATTGAAATAAGTAAAGTATCAGAATGTAGGAAAGAGTTACACTCCAACAGGGTCAAGTTAAACCTGTGATATTCTTTCAAGTTGTTGACAAAAAATTTAAAAAAAAACTCATGTCGGTAACGGAGGGAATGAAATATGCAGCACTTTTTGGGCAATAAATCCAAACAGTGATAACTCTTGGTTCTCACTTCCATATCCTTAACAAACTGGTTTGAATATTTGCTTCATATAGTTTTCTACCATATGGTACAAGATTAGGTTGAAAAACCTCTTACTTTTTGACTCATGAGATTTTTTATTAAGAAAGGTCATGGTAACGGAGGGAAAAGTAACAGAGGGAAAATTGTACAAACAAGTAGAAGGTGCAGGATTTTACTTCATTTGTCGCTTTTTTCTTCTGAATACTTTAATATTACTTCAAAATGAAAGGAAACTATTTCTATAAAATATGTCAGTCCTTCCAAGCAAATTTTTATCATTTTAAATACTTTTTTTTTTTTTTAATCCTGTACCTTCATCAACAGTTCAAAGATGGAATAACACAAGATATGATGAAATACATCCATTTATTTACATGATTTGCAGGTCTTTGAAATTTGGGAAATAATTTTTGTTCCATGTTTCATACATGGTCTGTTTAAAACGTATGGAACTTTAGAACCAAAAATAGTACAGAAAAAAGGTCAACAGTTTCATAAACTAGAGTACATATGTATCTGTTGAATACATTTTTATATCAGATGCATTAACTTGAATTTTTGGCCTTGCTGTTTACTTCTACTTAACTGGGCTCAGTAGTTTCATTAGCGGGATGCACGCTGATTGTGCTTTGGTACAGCCTTGAACGGGGGAGGACTTAGCATGGAGAGGAAAGGGAGAGGAGAGTGTAAAAAAGGTTATACTGGATAGCATTTGTCATGCCCTTTATTTGTATAGCTCACTTATATGGGACAGTTCAAACAATGTCCCTCTGACGTTGATTAAATTACTATAACGCGGCGCCAGGCCCATTGCCGTTAAGTCATCGCCGTCATCTGTCCACCATAATGGCCACTTATTGTTTAGAGCTGTATAAATCAACATATGAGTCACAGAAAGCATCAGCGGAGACGTCTCTGAGTGGAGCGGCCTCCCCGGACAGTGGTGTCGTGTTACCGCATACCATCTGCGAATGGGCCTACAATTGACACTTTATTTAATGTACGGAGACATTACATAACTCACAGCCGCACAGTGTAGATCCCCGATGACACGTACTTCTGGAACACTCTGCTTATTATGTGCAAAAACTTGAAAGGCCTCATATTATGTTATTTTCTGATATTTTTCTGATGTTTCCTTATCAAAAACAGACCTGCAGTTGTGTTTTGTTTCATTCACATGTTTTGTCACATCATCACAAATCCTGCATTTAGGCTGAGTTCTTTTCTCAAATGGAAAGCACTCTGTTCCACCTTGTCATGTCATGTAGTAATACTGGAAGGACTCCAGTGTGTTCTTAAACTCCACACACCTTCACTAAACTCATTTAGTTCATTTCAGCTCTCGAATTGCTGATTTCTACAAAGCAAAAGAATCCGTGTATCATTCGTTCATTTGTTTTTCAAGAAAATAAAAATATAAATAGAGAAATAATTAAAAAAAAGGTTTTTTTTTTCATTATTTCTCTCCAAAACCAAAATGAAAAAACAAATAACAATGTGTTTTTTCAGTTTTTTATTTTGTGTTTAAATCAATTATTGAAAAAAAAAAGGATAACAGCCGTTTCCCGTTTCCATGACTTAAACTGCAATGCCGAACTTAACCAGCACTGAGACCAGTACTGAGACCAGGGCCAGACCAGGACTGAGACCAGCAGGACTGAGACCAGTTTAATCCTGGTTTAGACCTGGTTCACTCTTGGTTCATGTGTGGTTAGACCTGGTTCAGTTCTGGTTTCAACCTGTTTTAGTCCTGTTTTAGTCCTGTTGTTGTGTGTAAAATATTTTGTCGATGTAAGTTTGTCAAAAAAAATCTATGTCCAAACTCTAATTGATATCAAAGAAATCAGATTTTTACTGCCTTACCAACTTGAAAAATAGTATTTGTTCATTTTAAATGGTTTGCCTCCCACTTATTCACCTCTATGAGTTTATAAGAGATCAATGTGGACTTTTACCGCCATGTACATGTTACAGCTAACTAACATTCTAACATGCACTTCCTGATTACCAATTGAAATGCTTTATAAGATGCAGACAGTACACAGCTGACTTATTTTGACCTCAAGAGCTTGTCAGTACTGTATATTGTGATTGGGTAAGACAGTTTGCTCAAATGCATGGGAAAAGTCAACCAGTTTAAAATTCTCATTGTTTTATCAGTGCCGTGTATTGTTTGTTTAATCACGTCGCTTTCTTTTGACATGACTGTGCTGTTCACACTGATAACACAGCTTGACTTTGTTGTATTAAACAGGAAACGGAACGTAATCCTTTGGAAAATATGAGCTTCAGAAAGATGATTCAGCATCAATTACATCAACATTTAAGCAGACTCACAGTGTGGAGGCTAGAAATGTCAGGGATCAGGTTCAGTGGTGAAAGTACAATACTTAGATACTCAAGTACAGATATTTAAAAATTGTAAGTTTTACAGTGGATACACTTCACACAGACAAAGACAGACACAAACACAAATAAAAGGAACAGATAAACGGGATTAACAATAGCATGCAGTTATTTAAAGGCAGTTTTGAAACAGGTGAGTTTTCTGGGCTTTTTGAAGATAGTGAGTGTAGCTCTTGGTCTTGTGTTTATTCCTGGCGGAGGGAGACAGGAAGTTGGCATCAGCTGTTCGGAGAGCGCAGGTGGGAATGTGACGATGCAGGAGCTCAGGGAGGTTATGGAGGGACTTGTAGTCAGTGGAGAGGAGCTTGATTTGGATGTGCTGGGGGACGGGGAGCCAGTGGAGCTCTCTGAGGACAGTGACGATGTGTTCAGAGGAGGTGTGGATGAGGAGGCAGGCGGCAGAGTACTGGATGTACTCGACTCTATTCAGGAGTTTGAATTTGAGTTTTTTTTTGTTTGTTTGTTTGTTTTGTTTTGTGTGTGTGTGTGTGTGAGAGAGTGTGTGTGTGTGTGTCAAAATCACTATACATACAATGCTTAAATTTTCTACAAATCCCTGCAAAATACGTTCTACTTTCTACTAGGGATGTAACAATATCCAAATCTCTAGGTACGATACTATCATGATATTCATTTCACGGTACGATATTGCAATATTTTGGAGTGGTCAATACAGTTGTAGACAGGATACTTTCTGTATTTAAAATACATTGACTTAGTTGTGAATCATTACTATCATATTCCCAACAATTAAAGTAAAAACATCTCTCTTCGTGTTGTCTACACTGAAATTAATCATGATCTATGTAGTTCACTATGTTTTTTGTATGTTTTATGTATGTTTTGTAGCTGTTGCTACTATAAAACCATGCATTTAAGCAAAGGAATTTGTAATTCAATATATTGCGACAGCTCTCAATATTATTGAGAGACTTTTGATAATACTATATCATGATATTTTGGTTATTGTTACATCCCTACTGTGGTGAGGTCAGAAAATGCTTTTAGGTGATTTATTGTGCTCTCCAACAGTGCAAAAAGGTGCCAAACATGAGTGGTAAAATATTTACTGTGATTCCGTGAAAAACAAAAAAAGTTAAAGTTCAAGGCAAACTAAAAAAAATTTGTCTCGTGCGCTCTCCACAAACGTTACCTCCACTGTAACCTGGTCGCATCTGCTGGCAGAGCTGCAGAGTGCACCTTTATGCCCCCGTTTGCCCCTCCCACATGACATAATCCCCCAATAAATGTGATTTGTGCCGTTTCTACAACTAAATGGCCTACTTTCCATATATCTACCGTTACACACCTGTAATACCTTGTGCCCAGAATGAATAGGTCTCGTTTATAATTTCCGAGAGTCAGACAATCCGTTTAATTGAGCATGCAAATGAATCGTAGCTCACATGATCCCCTGAACCCGCGCAACGGAAGGATTTAAGCTCCCAGCGCGGATGTGTCCGGGTTTGCCAGAACTCACCACGGAAGGAGGGCGAAGGCAGCGGCGCGAGGGGAAGTGGCTGACTGGTTGGCGTGACTTTGATGGACAGAACAAGCGCTTCTAAGTGTGCACCCTTAGTCGTGACAAGACACGCAGGAGATGTTGTGAAAATGTATATTAATAAGAGGTTTTGGTAAGAAATAGTTCGGCGCGCGGAGCGCAGTGAATACGGAAACGGGCGCGCGCGTCTTCACGTGCTCTCCCGAGGGACGCCGTTCTTAGGGACGGGCCTGCTCCGTCACACCTACTTTTTACTCTTACAGTACATTTTTACTTAAGTAGATTTTTCACCCCATGATTTTACATTTATTGTCAGTGAAATCCTTAAAGGTGTGTAAAGACGTACCTGATTTTGTCTTAAAAAATAGAAGTAGTTCATTTGAAAGAGTTTGCACTGTAAAGTTATTACCTGATGCATTCAGAGTGTCCTAATTATTCACCATGATGACTTTATAAGATCTACTTAATACAATATATCTGTACTGCACACATCGGGGGGAAAAAAAAGTCAGGAATTCATTTATGGAAGTTTTGTACTTCTGAACTCCCCAGAAGCTGCCTTAGCTTATAAAAGGGGCCCCACATACTGTATAATCAAAACAAAATACAGTTATAATTTCATATTATCCCATCTAATCATCCTACATCCCCACAGACCCTTTGTTTCCACATAGTTAGCATTCCACGTTTTTACATTTTATAACACTACATTCAAACACTAGGGGTGTGCAAAACTATTGAATATCGATATAGCGTATCATTTAATGTGATGACACAGTATTGATATCGTGGGCTGCTGTATCAATATATCGCCAAGAGTATTTTTAGGTATATTTTACTAAATGATTTTGTTACAGCGCTACAGTTTTGTTGCTTGTTTAGAGGAAGAAAAGTCAACACATTTGACATTTTCACTGTTTTGATGATTAAAGTGTTGGGTTTCTTATGAACTTTGCACAAGAAGTGGTTTAACAAAGACTTTTAGTATCACAGACGTGATTTAGCCTTTATTTTTATTGACTGTATCAAATCGATTTGAAATATACTGTATCAAATCAAAAGCTCATTGTATCAATGTATGTATTGTATCATGGCCTATGTATCAAGGTATGTTTTAGGGTTGTACCGATCCGATCACGTGATCAGAAATCGGTGTCGATCATGTGATGGCGGACTCGATCCGGACTCGGATGTTATGTTCTGATCAGGTATCGGATAAATGATATACAACACACAGCACACAACAGTTTTGTTTTGTTTGGCTGGGGTTTTTTTGTGTGTTTTTTTTTTTACAGAGGCTGCTGTACTAGACTAGTGACTACTAGGGACTTTTGGGCCGTGCCATGCTCAGGCACTGTTACCTGGGGTTCTGTGGCCCGTGTTTACACCTGCGTGGCCTATGGCGCTGTTTGTTTGCGTGTTGCGCAGCTTAGCTGGCGCTTTTGGCGGGGAGGGTGGGTCCAGCGGCATGGTGCATCTATTGAGCACCGTTGTTGCGGTGCGTGCTCCTCTGTTTACGGTGTGCACTCTGATGTGGGTTTGTGGATGTGGTGGCGGTGCGGGGGAGTGGGGGCTGCTGTCATCTCGTTTTTATTTGGTAAGATTTTGTTTTATTTGGATATCATAGATGAGCCTAAATGTTTCAAATGTAATGCACAGGCTTCCATATAATATCAAATATACAAAGTATAGATTGAGCAGAATCTAGTCTCAGGTCTGATCTGATTCTGGTTCCTGTTTTGTTCAGTTCATTAAGTTTACTAAGTTACACATTCCAAGACCAGACTGTGAAAATTAAAGATTTTCAACAATGATGGTGCACAGTTAGAAAAGTTAATAAAATTAAAGTTTTGGACATTTGATTTTTCACACTAAGTTCAGCCCAAATACTACAAATGAAATCAACACAATCTGATCCCCGCACACATCCTGGATCTTATTCTTTGCTCTGAGTTCATTTCATAATGTTTTATAGAAGTATCGGATCAGGAGTCAGCATCGGCAGATACTCAAAATCATAGGACTCGGACTCGGGGGCAAAAAAATGTGATCGGAATTTCCCTAGTATGTATCGTGTTGTTGCCTATGTATCGAAATATGTATCGTATCGGCAACTTGTTAATGATACCCAGCCTTATCAAGCACTGTTCATGACCTTTGATTACAAACATATTTGTACAAGATTGTTCTAGTTACAGTAATTCTAGTTATACAGCCTTTGAGGTCATGACTGAGTGAGTGAAATGTAGTTGAATTTTCTTTAATCTCTGGCTTTGTCATGTCAAAAGGTCTGAATTAAAAATAGTTGATGTGATACATAAATCTACACAAGATTGAATTGAAATATTTTTTGCTTGTCATTGTGATTCTTATTTTTAGCCCCTCCCTTGGCCTTTTCCTTACCTTCCACCTTATTCCGCCCCGCCTGCTCGTCTTTGAATGCTCCTAAACCGAGCTTAACTTCCGGCGAAACTGGGATCCCATTCATATCAATGGAGAATTTGGGAAATGTTTTGCATCTTAAATATGACAGAAAGTTGGTTCATTTGTGTAAAATGTTCAATGTTCATGTGTACCAACAAATCAACACTGCATTGATTCTCTGGGGGCTTTAAAACGGCTGTATAATCCGTATTGAATTTATTTACTGTCAACATGAGCAGCCCCAAAAATAATACAAAATAATACAACCTGAATCATGCTGCCCACGGAAACTTCCAGAATCAGGTGAATAGCCTAATATTTTCTGACATTTAACAGTAGCTCACACATCACATAAGGAGAAAAAAAATGTGCAAAGATTATATGATTGACAGTATTATCTGTTACATAAGGGTGAGTTATTGTACAGTTGTAGGGAGTATTATCTGTTACATAAGGGTGAGTTATTGTACAGTTGTAGGGAGTATTATCTGTTACATAAGGGTGAGTTGTTGTACAGTTGTAGGGAGTATTATTTGTCACATAAAGGTGAGTTGTTGCACAGTTCTAGGGAGTATTATCTGTTATATAAAGGTGAGTTGTACAGTTGTAGGGAGTATTATCTTTGACATAAAGGTGAGTTGTTGCGCAGTTGTAGGGAGTATTATCTATTATATAATGGTGAGTTGTACAGTTATAAGGAGTATTATCTGTTACACAAGGGTGAGTTGTTGTACAGTTGTAGGGAGTATTATTTGTCACATAAAGGTGAGTTGTTGTACAGTTGTAGGGAGTATTATTTGTCACATAAAGGTGAGTTGTTGTACAGTTGTAGGGAGTATTATCTATTATATAAAGGTGAGTTGTACAGTTGTAAGGAGTATTATCTGTTACATAAGGGTGAGCTGTCCTACAGTTGTAGGGAGTATTATCTGTTACATAAAAGCGAGTTGTTGTACAGTTGTAGGGAGTATTATCTTTGATATAAATATGATTTGTTGCACAGTTGTAGGGAGTATTATCTGTTCCATAAAAGTGAGTTTTTGTACAGTTGTAGGGAGTATTATCTGTTCCATAAGGGTGAGTTGTTGTACAGTTGTAGGGAGTATTATCTTTGACATAAAGGTGAGTTGTTGTGTTGTTGTACAGAGTATGAGTTGTTGTACAGTTGTAGGGAGTATGAGTTTTTGTACAGTTGTAGGGAGTATTATCTGTAGTCTGGTGCAGAGGGCATCCCGTATAGAGACATTTTTGTTATTTGCATAAGACTTAAAGTACGTATTACAGGCTTTGATGATTCTCTAATTTCTACTTAATGTGTTGGGATAATAGTTGTTGTAAATATAAATTATACTTTTACATAAATCAAGAAGCAATTTGTGAAGAAAAGTTAAAAAGTTAAATATGTTGAAAATTACAGAAAGTTTTTGAGAGATTTATACTCATGACATCACACTTCAGACATTTATAATGTTTTGTTTTGTTTTTATTTATTTATTGTATTAATTTTATTATTATTATTATTATTATTATTATTATTTTTTTTAATTTTTTTTCTGATACTTTAAACATTCATTAAAGGTGCACTATGTAACCTTTTGTTTGGACGTCCTTCACCTGCTTGTTTCTATGGAGATGTCATTGTTCCACCTGGAATGTTCCACACTGTGACCTTAAACAGCTCTACTTTACATTTATTCAGTTACAGGTGGTTTTATAACTCAAAAATACCTAGAAAAACAGGCATTCTGACTGTGAGCGGAGTCGGCTCTCCACAGATCTGACCTGTAACTTGGTCTGGTTTGGTCTCCATAATGATAAACAAGTTTAATCCCATATCGTTTTACCATCCTGCGTGGAGAAAAGCATCTGATGGACCCTCCACCAGAGAAGTTACATAATGCACCTTTAACCCTTATTCCAACTAAATAAAGGCGTTTTCTTATATTTTTATTTGTCAAATAATAATTTCTGTGTACATTAGAGGAGGATTGGCCCGACAGTTATGGAATGTAATGTCAAGATTTGCAACCAGGAAATAAAAATTGCCCAAAAAAGTGTAAAATCTTGAGTAAAATTTGAAATGTAATGATCTTGGCTGTGTTTTAGTAAAATGGGTGGTTCAACTTGTCATAGGCCTTTCACCAAAAACTCTGAGATTCTTTTAATCCAATCTTTTCAAATGTTGCTTTCAGTGTGGCAGGTGTCAGCAGTAGTATTTACACATAAAGCCTTTATTATTGTAGTGATCTGATGCAATAGATGTTCATTCACTTAGATGCAATGTGAGGTCATGTGTACTTTGGCTCTCCCTGGACTCAGCTCCTCGGCAACAACTCCAATGGGAGAATAGGCTACTGTGAACAAGCTGTCTCATTTTATCTGCATTTAACTAGTACAGTAGTAAGTAGTAAGAGCAAAATGTCCGGTATCTTTAGTCATATTTGTAGTTACCACACATTTTTGAGGTATCGGTATTGGCGAGTACTCAGACAAAATCGCTGATACCACTTAGTATATTTGTGAAAGAGGACCCACTTTTTCCTACTGATTAGCTGTGTAAATAAAATAGAAATTTATCACTATCCCTGGTCTCATTTTGGCATTTTAGTGCATATTTGTTAAAAATGTGACTTTTGGGTCAAAGCTGTGTCTGTAACAGCCTCTTTAGGATCAACTACGGTCAGTACATTTGAATTTACAGGTTGGACTAACAGCCTCCAGTGAGTCAGATGCAGGTTATTACTTGACGAGCGCAGACACTTGCATTTATGGGCAGTACGTGAGGAGCCCCTCTCATGTCCCGCCGTGTCTGGAGAAAAGGGAAACAGCGTGATCCGGGTACAAATGTCCGCTCTGTTTCATAGTCCACAATGTACCGATCGGCACCGTGTTGGATTGTTGTGGCTGTCGGTCGGCTGTCAATCATCGCTCCAGAGGAGGGCTGGGTATCATTAAGAAGTTGCCGATAAGATACATACCGTATTTTCCATACTATTAGTCACTCTGGATGATAAGGTGCACTGTCATTGAATGGTCGATTTTCAAACTTTTTACACAAATAAACCACACCGGACTTTCAAGGAAACACAACAGTTCGATGTGTCAGTGGTTTTGTTTGTTTGTGGCGTTCACGGTGACTCTGGGCTTTGTTCAGTTGTGGCGTGTAGGGAGGGTGCTGTCTGGGACCAACGGATTGTCGGCGTGTTCGTAGTGACTCAGTTGTCCAGTTGTGTCTAGAAGTGGCACATTGCACTCGCTTTTTCAGTTTGTTCCTCTGTTCCGTTCCTCGTCGGCGTGGAGTGATGAGTGTGTCTGTGGTTGTTTTTCGCTGTACGGTCGCTAGGGGTGTGCAAAAATATCAAAATATCGACATACCGCATCGTTTAATGTGATGAAACAGTATCGATATCGTGGGTTGCTGTATCAATATATCGCTAAGAGTATTGTTTGGTATATTTTACTAAATTTAACTGAATTATTTGGTTACAGTGCTACAGTTTTGTTACTTGTTTAGAGGAAGGAAACTTGTTTATGCGACACGTTTGACATCTTCACTGTTTTGATAATTATTAAAATGTTTGTGTGTCATGTGAACTTTGTACAAGAAGTGGTTTAACAAAGACTTTTAGTATCAGAGCCATGATTTAGCCTTTATTTTTTATTGAACCATATCGAATCGTTTTGAAATATATTGTATCAAATCAAAAGTGCACTGTATCAAGATATGTATCGTATTATGGCTCATGTATTGAGGTATGTTGTAACAGACCCAGGTTCTGGGCCTGTTGGGCAGATTAAATGTTTCCTCTGTAAAACACAAGGAAATAATGCGACAGGCAATCATACAGTTTCTCTTTGCCTCGCTTCTGCCATATTTATTTATACAATCATGTATTTTCATTTCAATATTCAGTTTTCTTACTGTTTAGTTTACAATTTGCAATCATGTCAATCATCAATCTTAGAGAGAACACATCAGAATCATGCTTTAAGATCATGTACAGCAAACATTCCCATTAAGTACTTCTTCTCTAACATTGTTACACATTTTCAATTTAAGTTTTACATTTTAACTAAAACACACTTCAATTTCTACCACCACAGCTGGTCTGCTTTTAACATACTGTTTTTAATATATAACCGCCACCTTAACGGCTCCTCATGAATTGTCTGGTAATAACCGTTACTACTGACTGGCTTTTCGCTTTGGCTTGAGACTCTTTTTAATTTTTATTTATGAACTAAATCTTTATACTTTTATAATCAAAACAATGTCGGAGCACTTTAACATATTCTCAGTTACGAAAAACAGGAGCTTAAAATAAATGCGTCACAAACTCAAAATGGCGCCCTTAGCTTTGCCTTGACCCGTTTTTACACGTCTTTTTACATGGCTTTAACTTAACAAAAATACAGTATTTATCAACTGATTTATACACTCACGACTAGCTCTGTTCGTTACTTATTGTTTTCGACCAATATTATGTGGTTTTTACTTTGATACTGACCTGTAAAACACAAGGAAATAATGAGACAGGCAATCGTGCAGTTTCTCTTTGCCTCACTTCTGCCATATTGGAGAGGAGGACCTCTGACCCAAGCCCCCAGGTTCCAAAATGGCCGCCCATTCAAGTCAATGGGCTGAGCTCAATGGCACATGATCCCAGATTAGCCTAGCCCGGCTAGGTACTTCCGGCGGCCGTGGGCCGACCGAATATGCGCACTAGTGCTCTTTTCTCCCACGGGCACACGCGAATGCACGTAACCGCACACACGGTGCATGAGCTCGTGTGTCACGTGATCGCTTTGACCAATCAGAGCGAGAGGAGCTAAAGCGGAGCAGAGCGGAGACGAAGCTAACGAATATAAACTGTTTTTTAAGACAACTGAAGGATTTTGAGCTGAGAAAAAGTTTATGATCTAAAAATAGGTAAAAATCGCCAGCAAATCCGACATCATCTGTAGGTGAGCTATCAAACGAACATGAGCAGTTTGTGATTATATTGTGCTCTATGAGAAAAATCTTGTCTCGGCCCATGGGATTTTTTCAGCTGAAGTTCCAGTGAGTGACCACTACGTCAACTGGAGGCAGCTACAAGCTAGCAATACTGTATCCAGTTATTTTAATAGATCCATGCTCTGACCTCACAATACCGTCTCGAGGAGTCATGCGCCACCTACTGGCGTGAGGGTTGGAGGCTTTTGAGTGCGCCCAATTGCCCGGAATAATATAATACCGCAATAATTAGGCCACGATACATATCTCGTTACAGTGCACTTTCAGTTTGATACAATTCGATACGGTTCAATAAAAAAATAAAGGTTAAATCATGTCTGTGATACTAAAAGTCTTTGTTAAACCACTTCTTGTGCAATAATTGTGTTCTAATGATAGAAATGTAATAATGATAGAAAATACATTTGTTTTACCTCTCTGATGCCTCCATTTAACCTTTGGTATGGATGTTGAACTTGGTAAAATAAATATGGTGCAGAGAGTGCAGCACAACAGAGCTAACTTTAGACTTTGTTTAATCTGCATAATTAGCCATTTGCTCTGAGGATGAGTGTCTTTTTACTGCTGCTCTATACACTGTGGTCTTGCACTGTGGTCATTAAAAATAGACTTTTGAGGATTTATTTTTTGCTTTTGTACTGTAGCAAAACTTCCCACTATGCAGTATCAGACCGTTATCGGTATCGGCGAGTACACCAAGGCCAAGTGTCAGTATCGGATCGAATCCCCCAAAAAATTGAACAACACTAATCCTGAGAATTCTAATTATTCACAACGATGAGTTTGTAAGTTCTTTTCACAACTCTCCAGAGCGGAGTATTGTCGTGACGTGAGCTAAAAGGCGCTACCGTGCACTTCCTGATAATCGGACAATAAACCATTTACCATTTATCTGTACTGGGTAGAGACGCACTTTTCACCTTTTTGGTCTTTTTCTAGTCCTGAGTCTGAAGGTTTATTCCTCACTCTTTACATTACTTTCTGTGATAGAAATGTAGATTGTGAAAAGGTTTCTTTCAATCTATCTTTGTGTAAATGAATGTGAATTCTACCTGAAACCCAGAGCAGTCATTAACATGTGTAAAGGTTCATCAGGCACAACTGTCTCCGCCTTCAGGAAGCCCTTTGTTGTCCTCAACTGTATGTTAATTTAGTACCACCCTCTGAAACCAAAGTCACTCTGCTTTGGTATGTATGTAACTTGTATTTCTGTATAAATACTCAGAGCTCAAATGCTCTGGGGAGAGGGAGATGGGAAGAGACGGGAGGAGACAGGGGTGAGAGGCTCTTGGGCTTTGGCCAGGGCAGGACTAGGCCCTGTCCATATCTGCTGTAACAAGAATAAACCTTGGTCTATATTTCAAAAACTCATTGGGCTTCGCAAATGGATTCATTATTTATCTTCAAGAGATATATAATTTTTTCCACAACACTTTCTCTTTTTTCACTTTCTTGTTGGCAATAATCAGGGAAAATGTATGTGAACTACTAGAAAAATGTTTACATATTATTTATTATTTATTAGGGGTAGGTGTTGCGCCAAAGAATGCATGTTATGCTTTATCTTCCATCTGATAATACAGGAAGTGCCCCACTATGTTTTTAAACTCCATACACCTTGACTAGAATCATTTCACACCTGGAATTGCCAATCTCTGCTGAACAAAAAGTAAAAGGAGCTGTTCACTTGGAGATGTAGACAGACTAATGATAAAGGATTACTCAAATGTGTGTGAATGAAACACAATATCAGAGTCACAGAGGTCATGATTAGGGATGGGCATGATTAATCGATTAATTGATAATTGATCATTAAGAATTTCATCGATTACGTTCATTTTATTCGACAAACCGAATGTAGGTTGCTGTGTGTAGCGTGACATGTGTTTCTCTGCACTCAGAAGGAGCGAGACACAAACAGTGGGTCAGTCTGCAATGTACCGAAGCACAAATGTGTATTTAACGATGACTTGTACAAGAAATTCCACGCTTTCCGTTGCGTTCGGGACAAGTGTGAGTCCATGTACACAGTGTACAAAGCAGCACATATGTTTCGGTGTCCAGTGGGAAAAAGTTTTACCAGGTGAGAGTCGCTCAATGTCGATGACGAGGCCCCACCTCCCACCTCCCGTACGGTGTCCTGGTTTTGACAAACACAAATCTGGTCACACTAACCTGTATTCCACTGAGTCATGTCTTTTAATCTGACAGAAATTGACCGCATCAGCGACACAAGAGCTGTAGTTTTATCTTCGCTGAGTTTATGCAAATTAGCGATGCGGTTTAAAGTTTTGTTTCTGTGAGAGTTGCACAGAACTGAATTAAACACATTATAATGTCAAACGGATTGATGTGGCTCTAGAGTGGTTACGGTTTATATGTCGTAAAGTTGAATTTATTTATGCAGATTAGTAGTGCAGATAGTAATAATAATGATGATCATTTTAATATAAAACGTTAATGATTAATCGATAATCGATTGTTAATTCTTCCGACGATCGATTAAGAAAATTTCATCGAATGCCCATCCCTAGTCATGATAACACCCACTGTATATTACCTATCATATTTCCAGTGTAATTTCCATCGTAAACTCCTATCTTTATCTCTTTATAACAGCATTATATCACTCATGTCACACTGCTCTTCTCGTAAGAGCAAAGGAGATGCTTTCTTTACTTTAGTCACTAATTAAACCAGCCATTTGCCTTTCTCCTGCACACTGTACAACTAAAAACCTTTTTAATATGACATATAGGAGTACACTCACAAACTGTTCTCTCTTTGATGAATAAAAGCAATATTTAAACGCCCTATATTACACTAAATGTATTCTAGTGAATGTTAAGACATGTAGTAATGTTGTTTCCTCCTCAAAAACATATTCCTGGAGTTGTGTTTTGTTTCATTCACACATGTTTGAGTAACTCTTTATTATTAGTCTGTCTACACCTCCAAAGCTCAAAATGCTTTGTTCCACCTTGTGATGCACAGTTTAGTTCGTTAGAGATTGGCAGTTGCAGGTTGGAATTATCCAAATGATTCTAGTGAAGATGTGTGGAGTTTCAAAACACAGCGGAGCACTTCCTGTATTACCAAATGACATCACAAGTTGGAAAAAGGTAGAGTGTTTTCAGTTTGAGAGAAGAACTGACCCTAAAAATGCAGCATCTGTGTTAGACATGAATGTCACTTGAATGAAACAAAACACAACTCCAGGTCTGTTTTTGATAATAACATTATAATATAGATCAGTAGCATAATACAGGCCCTTTAAAATTCAGTTTGTTTCAGTATTAGTTATATATTATGCAGTTTACAGTAGTCACTGATGTTATATAGCCTCTTTACAGTTTGTAGTTACACCTCAAGCTACAAGGTGATTCCAGGTCATTCTGTAGTCATACTTATGTACTAGAAAAGTCATAGTTGCTTTGAGCAAGAGTCCATATACCTCGACAACAGAGCCACTGTAACTCAGTTGGCAGAGTGCTCCTCCTCTGATCTGAAGGTCAGTTCGAATCCTGTCTCGACATTGGTAGAGTGGTCAGATCCATTGGCCCTCAGGTCAGTTGTATATGTGACCATATTATGCTATTTTGTAATTATGTTGTTTTAATATTTCTTGAACAAAAACATACAGACACAGATTAATACAGAGATACTCAGACACATGTGAATGGAGCAAAACACAACTCCAGGTCTGTTTTTGAGGAGGTAACAACATTATAACAGGTCTAAAAACTCACAATAGTTCATTCTGCATAATATAGGAGCTTTAAAAAGGCTGTTAGAAAAAGGTGAGCGTGTGTGTTTACATAAATACACACAGTGAGGATTGATGGAGCTGCTGCATGTGAGCTACAGTAAACAGGAGACTACTCTGTGTGAGTCTTTTGTCAGCTTTCACTGCATTAAAAGCATGTACCTCACAAACAATAATTACACCGCTTGCGTCTAAAGTAGTGCAATGCTCAGATCATTTTCAGCCCTTTGGAGTGTCAAACAGGAAGCAGCTCACGTAGGTTTGCTAAGGAGCAGATGAAAAACAAAGTCTGCAATACTATTCAGTGTAACAATAAGCATGATGCTATAACTATGACCCCACAGTAGTCTCACAGTATTGATACTTTGCATCACCCTGGGGGTGTTTTACATGTATGTGCATGGCGGAATGTTTCCATGGTGACACAGTGCACACATTAGTAAACACAGTCAAAATCATTTTCAGATGGTCTGAAATACAACATTTATTTAAACACATGTTCAGGAGGCTGTGATCAATACAAGTGTCCATGGTCCTGTTTAGGTGTTTGATTTTCAACCAAAAGTGGAGAGTGACAAACTGAAAACCTGTAGGCTAATGCCCGCTTAGCTTGTGAATGTTATATTTTTAGAGAGGGACTTATCACCTGGGCAGCTCATTTGGTGTATTTCCAACTAAGTCAGTTCTTTCTGATCAGATTGTGTTGAAGTAAAACAGAGATTAAACAAAGCCTCAGACAGAGCAGTGCCTACACTTAGTATCACACTCCTATGTTGATGACATCACATGCAAAGTGTCAACGGATTGCACTGGCCAAAAGTCACCATTGTGGACACGTTTTTATCAACATTATCCAGCCAATTCAGTTCATCACTTTGAACACACCATACTCCATTTTAAAGCTTCAAACCCACACAATTCAGTCACCGTTTAGCCCTAGCAACTGTGTTTGGTAAAAGCAGCTTGAGCTGAAAATGGCACCGCTGTGTGCTCTTTGCATAATAATAAAGCAATTTATTAACAGAGAATCAGGAAGTGAGCTGCTAGCATGCCAGGTGTTTTTTAAGTTTACTGTGTCATTAAACTGACTCTGCTCTGGTGTCAGAAAGTTGTGAAAAACACTTATAAACTCATGGCTGTGAATAATTAGCATTAAGACTGTAAACTGCTGAATTTTAAGATGATAAAAATCAGGTACAGCGCCTTTACTGTTCAAGAGACATACAACAACTCACCCTTATGTAACAGATAATACTCCCTACAACTGGACACCAACTCACCCTCATGTAACCGATAATACTCCCTACAACTGTACACCAACTCACCCTCATGTAACAGATAATACTCCCTACAACTGTACAACTCACCCTCATGTAACAGATAATACTCCCTACAACTGTACAACTCACCCTTATGTAACAGATAATACTCCCTACAACTGTACCACTCACCCTTATGTAACAGATAATACTCCCTACAACTGTACAACTGACCCTCATGTAACAGATAATACTCCCTACAACTGTACAACAACTCACCTTCATGTAACAGACAATACTCCCTACAACTGTACACAACTCACCTTCATGTAACAGACAATACTCCCTACAACTGTACAACTGACCCTTATGTAACAGATAATACTCCCTACAACTGTACACCAACTCACCCTCATGTAACAGATAATACTCCCTACAACTGTACAACTGACCCTTATGTAACAGATAATACTCCCTACAACTGTACAACTGACCCTCATGTAACAGATAATACTCCCTACAACTGTACAACAACTCACCTTCATGTAACAGACAATACTCCCTACAACTGTACACCAACTCACCCTCATGTAACAGATAATACTCCCTACAACTGTACAACTGACCCTTATGTAACAGATAATACTCCCTACAACTGTACACCAACTCACCCTCATGTAACAGATAATACTCCCTACAACTGTACAACTGACCCTTATGTAACAGATAATACTCCCTACAACTGTACAACTGACCCTTATGTAACAGATAATACTTCCTACAACTGCACTACAACTCACCCTTATGCAACAGATAATACTCCCTACAACTGTACAACAACTCACCCTTATGCAACAGATAATACTCCTTACAACAACTCACCCTCATGAAACATATAATACTCCCTACAACTGCAGTACAACTCACCCTTCCCCCATGTGTAGGCATGGTGCTGGGCCTGTGACCCTGTGTTTGAATACTGCTGCCTCTCTATTCTTCTGTGCTGGAAGTTCACACTGGGGGCTAGTGGAACGAGTCGAGCAGCTTCCTGTGCAGATCACTTACCTGCCGTCCCTCCACCACAGACTGCACTATCGCATAGGGCTGAACCACTTGAGAAACATATAATTAATTGCAATTTTTCCCATCAGGCATTGCAATTGTGTGTGCTTCATGCCATAGTATAATGTTGTTACTTCTCCAAAAACACACACGAGTTGTGTTTTGTCTTTGTATTACCACGTGACATCACAGTGTTTTCGGTTTGAGAGAAGAACTCCGCCTAAATATGCAGGTCCAGGTCCGTTTGTGATGATCAAAACAAAAAAAGTGGAAAATGGGCTCTTTAAGCTCATATTGCACTTGATACTCTTTGATATATTGCTGTTTTTTATTTAGCAACAATATTTCTTTGTTAAACCACTACATATGCAAAGTTTTTTTTTCTTATATATTTATATGTGAAGGCACAGCACATATTAATAAACATTTAAATTGTAAACATGTAAAGATTATAGTCAGCGTGGCTAATTTCCATCTTCAGTCCCTCGGCAGGTTGATGTCAGATCAGCTGCAGGACAGGGAAAATTACAACAACAATCACACAAACATACATAACACCAGCACACTCACTATACACACAATTTATTTTATTTCAGACAGTTCATTTGAAGTTTGAAGTCAAGAGTTACAGAATTAAACCAACAACCACTCAATATTAGAAAGTAAAAAGTAATTTTGATAAACATGATGACATATTTGACCATTGAACCACCACTGGTTTAAAGCTTTAGAAAATGTTGAAAGGTCTCGTATATCTCGTGTATTCCATGCTTGACTTGCTCAATAAGCAAAAGAGAAGCACACAAAAGCACTTTTCCTAAACGGCACAGAGCAGTCGCCTCTAGAGCTGCTCTCGTTGTTCCATTTGAATTTCTTTTCACCAACTCCTTTAGAAGAGGTGAAGCAAGATTATTAAAAACTCTATACCAAAGTTAAATCTGCATATCTGATTGTGTTGTCCCAATTTAGAAATTTGTCAAGTATTCTGCAGTAGTGATCATTATTGGGCTTTTTGTCTAATACCTTCAGTGCTTTTTTATAGATAGTTTGTGCAAATGTTAAGAGTAGTTTTAGAGTTTAGTTTAGAGTTCAACTAGTAATGCGATCATTTAGATGCGGCAAAATCAATAAATTTAAATACATAATTTGCCGAGTTGGTTGTTAGATTATTTCTTATATGACAAAATTTTAAAAATATATATTTGATTTTTGTCACTGTTCTTTTGACATGTTGTTGAACGATAGTCGTGGGTCCAATGTACCTCCCAGATTCTTCACTTCATGGACCAGTTTCAGTTTTGTTCCAAGCACAAATACATCTGGGTCTGTATCCATGTCAGTTTTTTTTTTTTTTTGTTTGAGAAAAACATACCAACTGATTTTGAGATATTAAGATGTAATTGTGAATGTTGTAACCAGTTTTCTACCTCTGGCATAACTCCTGACAGGTCTTGTGCAGCTCACAGTTTGTTTTTTGACTTATATGAAATATATATACCATATTTTCCAGACTATAAATTGCTCCAGCCAAAAAATGCACAATGAAGAAGAAAAAAACATATATAGGTCGCAGCAGACTATAAGTTGCACTTTTTGGGGAAATGTATTTTATAAAATCAGAGACTGGGAACTGACATTTCATCTTGAAAGGCAAGTTCTACTATAACTATATTATTACGATAAGTAAAAATAACAGAATAGAGAACAGGCTGAATAGGAGTTAATATGTTAATGTAACATATTAAAAGTTCAATTCCGATAATTATAGCATAAACAACATAAGTTTACCAAACTCACGATCTCACTCCAAATCACTAAATCCATTGAATTCTTCATCCTCAGTGTCACTTCTGCGCGACCTCCACAGAAAACCATAGCTCCATGAGGTAAACGGAGCGCTGCTTCCTCCTCTGTGTAGCTGTCGTCAAACTCAGCATCAGTTCCAGTTAGAATTATTCCAGCTTTTCTGAATCCCGACAGGATGGTTTCGATTGTCATTGGAGTTCAGGCTTTGTCGATTCATCCAGTGACTTCCAGGAAAGTTACATGGCGCACCCGCCCAGTTGCCGTGAAGCTGTGTTCTCCATCCCCACTTTCCTCCAGTCCCTCACAAGTGTCTCACTCACTCCAGACTTTCTTTCTGCTGCTCGAGTACCATTTTCAGCTGAATATTTCATTATTTACAGCGAGACAGCGGGCTTTTTCTACAGGAGGCATACGCAGTAGAGTATGACATAAACAAGTGTCCTTTCACTAAACAAGCAACAAAACTCTAGTGCGGTCACAAAAATATTGCTAAAAAATACCAAAAAAACACTCTTGGTGATATATCGATACAGCAGCCCATGATAACGATAATGTACCACTAAGTTTAGTATCAGGTTATATTGATATTTCAGGATCTTTGCAAAGCCCTGTTGGTAATTATGTCCATTTAAATTGTGGTTAATCTTGCAGCTCTACTCTGGCAGTGTATGTCTAGGGAGTGGTGGCGTGTGGAGAGTGGGCAGCTGTGTTTGTCTTGGCTGCGTCCGTGGGTGGGCCCGTGTATATGTGTGTATCGGTGTGTGGGTGCATGTTTGTGTGTTTGTGTCCGTTGTTGTTCATGTAGATACAGACCAGCCCTCCTATTTGGAACGTTAGTCACGAGGAGATGGAAATCCTCTGCATTGATCACTAAATGTGAGAATAAACTGGTCCTATATTCTGAACTAAAGATGAAAGATAGCTGTTTACCTGAAAATGACCACTGCATGACATCACAAGGTGGAACAGAGCACGCTGAGCTTTGGAGGTGTAGAAGACCTATATTAAAAGGTTACTCCAAAACAACTCCAGGTCTGTTTTTGAGGAGGTAACAGCATTATACCATGGTTTAAAGCTCACAAGAGTCAATATAGGACCTTTAATATATTGAAAAATGTTGGGAGTATTCTAACAAATAAAGTTAAGACATTTATTATAGTGTTTTAAGGCACTAAAAACCTCCACAGAGTTGGCTTGTATCTTCACTGGTTGAGGGTCCACCATGGAGAAGATCTTGCTTTGCTTTGAACCTTCCACAGAATGGCATAAAACTTTTTTTCAAAATATATCAGGCTGATTTTTGGACTATTTTTGGTCTTAAATCTCCAGTATAGGCCGATATTTTGTGTTGCTCAATGTACTGCTTAAAAAATACACACAAACTGTATATTCATGCTTTAATGTGAAGAGATAGCTGCTCAAAACATGACTACACAGCTCTTTTGTAGGTTTGTAGTAAAAATGCGCTTGAGGAGAGAGTTTAGTAACTTAAAGTGACAAAATATGGGGGAAAATATACAAAATAGGTCCAAAATATTGGCCCAAAATATCGTCAGAGCTTATCGGCCATCGGTTGTGCTGTCAGTCAATAATCAGTATCAGCATTATATATGAAAAAACCCATATCAGCCGATCTCTAATAAAGTTCAAAAGGCTTATTTTATTTTGATATATATGAGAGCTAGTGCAGACATCGAATTCATCTCATTTAATACCACTCATTTGTCGTGGAGTCTTTTTAGATTTAGACAAACTTATTTACTTACTAAGGGAAATTATTTGGACACAGGCATCAACAATGCATCTAAAATCACTAGAAAAATACAGTACCGTATTTTCCGGACTGTAAGTCGCTGAGGAGTATAAGTCGCACCAGCCAAAAAATGTGTAATGAAGAAGAAAAAAATATATATAAGTCGCACCAGACTAGTCGCACTTTTTGGGGCAAATCTATTAAATCTATAATCAGAGACCAGGAACCGAAATTTTATGTTGAAAGTCAAGTTCTAGTAATAACAATAGAAGAGAGAACAACAGGCTGTTAACGTCACATATGAACAGTTCTTCAGATAATAGCATAAACAACAGAACACCAAACTCTCCGTCTCACTCCAAATCACTAACTCCATTCAATTCTTTATCCTCAGTGTCCGGAGGTAAACAGAGCGCTGCTTCCAGGCTTTGTCCATCTATCCAATGACTTCCAGGAAAGTTGCATGGCGCACGCACCCAGTTCCCGTGAAGCTGTGTTCTCCATGCCCGCTTTCCGCCAGACCTTCACAAGTTTCTCGCTCACTCCAAACTTTGTTTCTGCTGATCGATTACCAGACAGCAGTTTTTGTGCAGGACACATGCAGAGTTGAGTGCGAAGTGACAGTGGTAAAGGAGAAATAGGTGCAGCAGATACAAACACACAAGCCTAGAGCGCCCTCTCGAGGCTGTCAGTGTGAACATTTAAATATATAAGTCGCACTGGAGTATAAGTCGCAGGAAACACCCAAACCATGAAAAAAAACTGTGACTTTTAGTCCGCAAAATATGGTACTCTCAAAGGGCCTCTACCTGATTTAGCTGTCTGCATCTAACTATAAAGCATTTTATTATCAGATAATCAGGGAATGCCTGTTAGCATGCTAGTTGTTGGTTTCTTACAAACTAATTGAGTGAATAATTAGGATTCTCTGAACGTATAAATTAAGTGAGGAGTAACTTAGGGCTGCTGCAAACAGTTGAAAATGAACTAGTTCTGTTTTACATGTTTTTAAAGCAGAATGAACTTTTTTGGAGCTTTTAACCATGTTACAGTTGTTTCCCCTCACCTTTTTTGTATTTGAGGTGATGTAGTGTGTAAATCTGAAGAATCTACAGGTCAGATCGGTACATTCACAACCTGTTTTTCTGTATGCTTGAGCTCTAAAACCACTTGTAACTGAATGAATATAAAGTAGAGCTGTTTAATGTCCTAGTATGGAACATTCCAAGCAGAGCAAAGACCTTTTGGAGTCACACCCACAGTAGTGTAGCGTGCTCTAAAATAACCCGCTAAAGACCTTATTTGTTGGACATTTCCGGACCTGTGCTTTGGATACTCAGTTCCCCATTCTTCTTTATCTCTCTGTGGGCAGGTTTCTGATTAAGCTCCACCGCACCTTTCATACACACGGTTCAAGAGTGTAACTACTTAACAACCATTGTGTGGCGGGGAGTGTAGTCTGTAGTGTAGGCTGTGCACTTATGTTCTCAAACTGTTTACAGATTCTACTCAGTCTAAAGCATCTGGCTTTAAAGAACACAGATTATGCTTTCTTGTGGCTTTAATTCCCTTTTAAACATGCTTTTGTTCAGCTTGGGTGTAGGCCGGGGACATATGGTGATAAAAATGGAAAGTGATCTCATCACTGTGGCGCTATATTTACGTTAAGCCTCCATATTGTGATTCACTGCTTTTTTGTTTAAAGCAGCTCTGTGGACAGTTATGTCTCTCTCTACTGAACTACTCATGTTCGGCTGACAGAGCCTGAGAGGGGCCTACAGCTTTCAAAAAGGTTGGATTTTGTGGTGTTTTTACCTATTTTCAGATGGAAATCAGCTGGAAAGTCGCTCTGTACCTCAAGCTGGAAAGTTCTTCTGAATTGTACCCTTTATGAAACTAAGTTAGTTCATCTAGATACATACACATTTTTAAAAAACACCTTTTTTTTCATTATATACATTGTATTAATTACACATGTAAGTTGGAATAAATCTCAACACATTTGCATGCAAAGAACTGATATGGTCTCAAACACACACTCTGTAGCTTTCTAAGGCTAAGTTCAAACTGCAGGGTTTAATGCTCAGTTCAGATTTCTTTGTGAAATTTTGTTGTGAGGTTGTTCACATTTCCAATTAAATGTGACTTGTATGTGATCTCTAGTGTGAACTTTAAACACCCCAAAAGTGTCCCACTTGCGTATTGGAGGACACATCAGCGTCTCACACACAGTGAGCGTGCTCAGTGCTTACAGAAGTCGCCTAAACGCTGGGCTTCTTTCCCAATATATGGTTCAGTTGTTGGTAAAATGGACAGGTTACACATCCGTTGTCTACAGCCGCTTCGTTTGTTCAAGTCTTTAGCCTCCTTGTATTTGGCTCGCAGGCTCTTTATATTTCATTGACATTGGAGCCAGGACTGCCTGTAGCTGCACTCGCGGATTTGTTTGGCAGTCATTTCAAAAACTGCCTGTTTTCGATAAGACCCCTTCAATTTGACCTGAACACAGCGGTCCCTCCAAATATGAATGAACTCTCTAACCTCACTTTCTCTCCATTGACGAGAGTCTGAGCCTGACGTGTAGGTGGATGAATGTGACCTGGCCATTCAGACTGAAGTAACATGTGAAAAGATCGGATATGTATCGGTTTTAGGAGCCGGACCTGGGTCGCATTTGAAAAAATCAAATCTGTGTCATTCAAACTGTTATTAAAAGATCAGATACAGGAGCATAGGGGCGAAAAAAAAAAATTTGGGTCACTTCAGACTGCAGTCTGAATGTAGCCAGTGTTTCTTGTGTTGCGCTGCTTACAAATCATGTTCATGGCAAGCAGGTAAGGAAATAATAATCAACAGTTACAGATGCTATAGGACATGGGGAAGAAGAAAAAAATAATGTTAATACGATATCAAACTTCTGCGAGCAAATGAGGATTATATTGACATTACATACTGAAGAAATGTGTGCCACTTTAGGAAGATCAGTAAAATGACATAAACAAGGCACGACATTTCATTGTATTATGATTAGAGCCCGACCGATATGGATTTTGTTGTGGCCGATATGAAACTGGTATAATGGGAGTTGGAGCTGCCGATAGCCGATATAATCGCCGATATATTTAGTGATGTAAAAATTCACTGTAAATCTTGAATTGTTTAAAAAACTTAGGTTTGGCTCTAGTGGATTCTAAATTGGTTTTATTTAGGCAACATTTATTGTTATTCTGACTCTTTACATCATATTTACATACAGTAGATTGGCCTAATGGCATTTTTGCATCGCATTCTAGCTACTATTGATGGGTATTCCATTTTTTTTTTTTTTTTGGAGAACCGGCTCTTTTGGCTCTGCTCACTAAAGCAGCTGGCTCTTTCGGCTCCCAAGCGACTCTTGATTGTTTAGTTGCAAGCAGGACTAAACCAAAACTGAACCAGGACTGAAAAAGGACTAAACCAGGACTAAAACAGATTTAAACCATGTGTAAAACAGGACTAAACCAGAACTGAACCAGGACTGAGTGTCGGGACTCGGTCTCTATCTCTCTCTCAAGTCCAAGATTAGTCCTGCTTTATTCATTTTATGCTGAACTGCAGCCAAATATGCACCTTTTTTTTAATCCTATGCACACGCATATTTCTGAAAGTTTCGTTTTCAGCCGCTGCTGCTGTCAAACTACGGGTCTACATGCGGCTTGAAGAGAAAAAGTGAGAAAAAGAGAAAACACGGCTCCCAATAAGAAGCATGCTCCCGTCGTTCACTTCAAAGAGCCGGCTCTAAGAGCCGCTTCGATCGCGACCGACCCATAACTCCTAGCTAGTAAATAAACTACCGCTATTAGCCTTTAGCCGTAAAAACGTGCGCACAGCGGTAATTAATTATATGCATAAATGTGGATCATTCACACGTCTATTCACAGCTCATTTACATATCAATGCTGGTCCAGTAACAAATATACGGCCAATATAGTCACTTTACAATAGACCAATAGAAAACAGCCTGTTTATGTGTGGGAGCTACAGCAGCTAATCGCTAACAAAACCTAAACTAGCTTCAAAGTCGATGTATTTCCAACACTCACCGCTCACACAGGCTCCTCCTCACATCACAAGTCTGAACTAATAAAAGTCCTTTTAATCCAGACTCAAGCCGATTGTGGGTAAAAAGAAAATAATCTCAGTGTTGCGCACGGCTGTGGGTGTAAACAAACACACGTGAGTGAAGTGACGTGACTCTCTGGTGTGTTCAGGGACAGTACGGACACAAATTACACCGCAAATAAATACTGATGCAGAGCCACATATTAGGACATTTATCTGTCTATAAATTGGATTAAATGAACATAATGTAGAGAGTCTAAGCTTTATAACAAGGTATAACATGCCCACGTGAAATATCGGCCCATATCGGCCGATAGCCGATATGTCTCCAGGTGCCCATATTGGCCGATAATATCGGCCAGCCGATATATCGGTCGGGCTCTAATTATGATATAGAATTCTGATTTTCTAACTCAATTCGTCCCAGTGCGTGACACGGACTACTAAAGGCCGGTGAGAACATCCCTCCTCTCTGCGGAAGGGGGGACGTTCCCGACATCCTCCAGCTGGGACTTTCAAACCAGGGGACACTCGAGCTGGTATTCTTACAGATCATAACCTTTTTCTCAGCTCAAAATCCTTTTTGTACCATGATCAAATTGAAATCATGATCTGGCTCTAAGAAGATCATGATATGAATTTTTTGGCTTACCTCACCCCCAAGCCCCATGCAGGGTTCAAACATGGCCACAGGCTTAAGTGAATGGGCCAAGCTTAGTGGGGCGTGTCGCAGGATTAGCATCAGCAGCTCAGTGTAGCTGGTGGTTGTGCTGCCCAGCGACCACATACAGCAGCGCTCCTCTCCCAGAGACTCATGTGTAGCACGTGCACCTCAAATGAAGAAGACTTCTACTCTCCAAAACACTCCTAACATTCAGAACAAAATATATAAGTCCTTTCACCTGAAATAAGTTTGGTACTGCAGTTGTTTTTGATGTGTAAGCAGCCTTTATAAAATAATAATATAAACAAGTGGAAAGTAATAAAAGAATAAACTGAAAAATACAAATTAAAAAGACAAATTAAAAACATAAACAAGGAGTTTTGAAATATAAAATTAAAGATGATTTTAATCAATGGAATGTTTTTTAAGAAGTTCTTAAGGGTGTGGGTGTCTGTTCCAATCTGAAGGGGCTTTGTACTGAAACCATCGATGTCCAACTTCTTTATAGATTGGAGGAACAGAAAAAGTGAGACAGTGGGTGCTTCTGAGTGAATATGACGGTCTTACTGAAATACTGAATACTAAAATCATGATTATTCAAATTATTATTTTTTTATTTGCATGCATGCAACTAAAAATGCATTTATTGATTATTTCTCTCAAAAAAAAACAACACTTTGTTATTGATAATTAATGGAAAACTTTCAAATTGAAAATAAATGTAGACTACAAATATGAACCTTAGAGCAGTTTTGCAATGTATAAAACATAAAATGAATAAAATATGAACATGAAACAAACATAGAAAAACATAAATGTATCCAAAATAAACTGTATATTCAGCTGGTCTACAATCTCTATATTTAAAAATAAAGTAAATATACTTAATTTATATTAAAAATATCACAAATGAGTTTGGAGATCGTTTGACACACAAATCAAAATCATGATGAAAATTCAATTAATTGCACAGCCTTAAGTTAAAGTAAAGTAAAAACATGTAAAAATGTGTTGAATCCAAAGTAAATGACATGTGTTGTTTGGTTGTAGCAAGTTGAGTTTTCCAAATCAAATACAGTGATGGCTTTTATTTGGACATTTAAAAATAAATCTACAAAGAGAGTTGAAGAGAACATTCAGTGCTTTGAGATTTGTATCCCAGCAGTCACGCCCTCTGAAATCAGGGAGACAGGATACAGCTCCAGATGCACTCATATTTGTAAAAAACTTTTCAGAGTTGTTCTTCTGGATGGCCAGGTAATAAAATCCATCCTTTTTGAAAACTGTAGGTCTCTGTCAGCCCCTGTCAGCCAAATACGAGTAGTTTGTGTTTACTCTTTTTTTTTTTTTTTTTTTTTTTGGTCACATGCCAGCCTGTTTTCCAGCACAGGTTGGGATTTTGTTTGGGCTGACCACTTGATGAAAGGAAACACATCCTTCTGTATCTTTCTCTGAATGTGTAGGGGCAGAGAGAGAACTGAACAAAATGTGACTGCACTGGCAGCTGTGTTATTACTTTAGATAGTACTGTATGTTACTCTTCTTGTTAATCTTCTCTGTCACTATAAACAAACAGAACTGAAAACTAAATCACAATAGCTTCAGTATTATTATTCAACCGCAAAGATGTGAGTCATTCTTTCAAAAACTGTGGATCTAGAGTTGTATGGCATTGAAAGTGTCCAGTGGAGAAATTCAGAGCTGATTTCTAGATTTGTCTTTTGAGAAAATGCCACAGTGTTGTTATGCATCAAACAAGAGACAATTACCTTTTAAAAATGTATGTTAAATTATACCAAATAATTGATGTAGCATAATGTAGGATAGTGTACACTTTCTGTTACACGTATAACCTTCATAGCGTTAAGCAACTGCAGTCCCTTTTTAATGCAAGATCTGTTATCACTAGATCATAAAAGAGGAGAGAAATTGTTTACAAGCTGATGCGCCTTGGACCCGGAAGTGACATAACGCTGAATAATACTACAGACCCCTCCCCTCCCTCTGAAATTATGACATTGCCTATTTATCTTGTTTCATTTCACAACTTATTTAATTGTTTTGTTTCCTAAAAAAGTGAGTGAGCATGTGACAAAGGTTTTTCCTCTCTTGTGTTTGCAGGAGGCCAATCTGACGCTGCACTCGGACCGACCCGACCTCCCCCAGTGTTTTCAGCTCACTGTGCTGGCATGGCTGCCCTGTATCTACCTGTGGGCCGCGTCCCCCTTCTACCTTTTATATCTGCACAGGAACAGAAGAGGCTACATCATGATGTCCATAAAGAACAGAGTCAAAACGGTAACGCCACTGCTTGTATTCACTGGGCCTCATTCATGAATCTTTTCTTTAAAAATTCCTTCCACTTTAAGAACATGCTGAAAGAACTCTGTACCAGATTCACAAAGCATTTTTAAGCAAGACAAATTTCTTCTTAAGTGACAGTTGTGCCGAATTCACCAACAGCCAGATACGAAGACCTTTATGCTCATTTACATTTCATTCACATAGAAAATGTATATGTATTTGATTAGAAACGCTCTCTGAACGTCCAAATATGGCCAACATGGGTTTGGTATTATCAAGTGTGAAAGCACAAGGGAGAGTGAAGTGGAGGTCAGGTGGAGCGTCTTCAGACTACCACTGTTTTACAGCTTTGGTCATTTCAAATGTCCAAACTCACTCAGGGAGGGAAGATTTAAGTCACAAACTTAGTGAAATAAGTGGATTGTATTTATTGTATTTATCGTATTTATCGTATTTATCATATTTATCGTGGACCCGCAGTAAATAATGAAGGGGGGTTCTGGAGTTGGGGTGCATAAGAGTGCGCTCTGGTCGTGGGGTGTCAGGGGGGTGATGTTGGTGTTGATTCCAGTGTGGTGACCATGCACAGGGCTGTGACAGACCCCATATAGAGAGCATTAGAGCTGGGACAGACTGAAGCTCACTGCAGCCTGGAGAAAATGTGTTACACCCAATAGACACAGACTCTATAAAACGCCTCATGAAGGTTATTGGATCACGCAGTCATATGTTTATAGGAACATAGCAAAAGGAGAAATTCAATTTGTCAGCTGGACTAAAGTTTATTTGGTTGAATACATTTTGTAGCTCATTCACGCTTCTTCTTCAGTTCTTCACTATTATCTGTCTGTGCTGCTGCTGGAGGCAGAGCAGCACCGACACAGGCGCGTGAACCCAGTGAGAGGACCCAGGAGCAAAATAAATCATCAAATTATCATCAAAAAAGGAAAAGTCTGATAGTGTAACTCCCCTAGCAGTCTATATTAAGAGTAGACTGGCTATATTATAAAATATAAAACAGCCTGAGAAAGCTCTGTTCTTATTTTCACTGAATAAAAATGTTGTAAATCATTTACGTAAGCAAATGAACTAAAACACTTTGCATATAAACAACAAATGTACAGTAGTTGTACTGTAAAGTATTGTATGTAATGTTTCATTATATCATATTATACTCATTAGCAGAAAAAATTACTTGAGATTTTTTTTTTTTTTTTTGCATCTTAAAACGTATCAAAATGAAATCATTATCGTGACCCATGTCTTCAGATATGTTTCCAATCATGAGGAAACCATTTCGTTGCATCCCTAGTAATTACCACTCTTACTGTATATGGTACAACAACACTTAATGGTGCAATTAGGTGTGAAAGGACATCCTGGTGGACATTCAGGTCATACACTGTGTCTACACATGACATAAACACTATGCAACTGAGCTTTTAAAAACAAGAAAATGATCATTACATTCAGTGACAGTAATAATAAAGCACACTGTGTTGTAATAAAGAAAGCCTTAATAAGCTCAGTAGCACATTCTTATTGAAGCTGTTTTTGGCAGCCAAGAACATATGAATGTAGACTGAACAGCCAATCACTTTTACTTTGTTTACTACTAATACTATCCAGACCATCGCCCAACCCAGGTTCAGTTGTACCTTTTAAAAACTGTACCAACAGAAACAGAATGTGGGCTCTCGTTAACATGTCGAAACAAAACTACTCCAAAATAATGTGGATACTCCTTTTTGCATTGAACAGTTTTGTGTATTTTGTAATTGTCTTTGTTTATTTGCTGTTGTAGGCATGTGGCTTGTTACTGTGGGTGATATGCTGGGCCGACCTCTTCTACACATTCCATCAGCGGGCACAATACAGTCCACCTCCTGTTTTTTATGTCACTCCACTGGTGCTTGGGATGACCATGGTAAGGACATAGACACTTTGTTTTTGCAATCCAACCAAAATGTACTAAATGTGCGTATACATGTCCTGGTAAGAGTCTTGAAGTACAAGTACAAATAAAAATGCACTTTTAGAGTACAAGTGAAAGTATTTTGCATAGATTTTAGGTCCTATATGAGACATGTTAGAATGTTTTTACTTCATCAAAAACATACAAAGTTGTGTTTTGTTTCATTCACACGATTGAGGAACTCTTTATTATTAGTCTGCCTACATCTCCAAAGCTCCAAATGCTCTATTCTACGTTGTGATGTCATGAAGTGGTAGTTTTCAAGTTAACAGCTCCTTTTAGTTCAGTAAAGATCAGCAATTCAAGGGCTAAAACTATTCTAGTAAAGATGTGTGGAGTTTAAAAACACAGTGGAGTACCTCATGTTTTACCATATGACATCACAAGGTGGAACAGAGTGTTTTCCGTCTGAAAGAAGAATTCAGCGTAAATCTTCAGGATTTGTGTGTTAAACGTGTGAATGAAGCAAAACACAACTTCAGGTCTGTTTGTGATGAGGAAATGACATGATAACATAAATGAAAAATAGCGTAATATGGGCCCTTTAATATTGCCTCTTTTACTCGTATCTTTACTTCTGAATTTGACGACAGTTTATTTTGTGCCAGCAGAAACAACACTGAACTTTGTTAGGTTAAGTTAGGTTAGGTCACTTTATTCGTTCCCGTTGGTAAATTTGTTTTGCAGATTTGAGAGGCTGGTCCAACATGTCACATTTCATTCATTCACACTCTACACAATCAACACATATAAAAACACAATCACAAATAAAGTCAGGGTTTGGAATTTTTTAAATTTAATGAACTTTTTGGAAAAGTCATGGAATTTTAGTATCTCTTTCACACAACTACAGCGATCTGTTAAAGGGCCCATCTCATGCAAAATCAACTTTTCAGAGCTTTCTACCTTCTAAGAGTGATGTGTGGGCCTTGTATGGAAGTGGTTTTTAGATAGATTTGGCATTTTTTTAACAAATTGCAGCATATTTCTGCCACCCTCCCACATGACAACGAACTAAAACCCGCTACAACGATGACGCGGTAGCTACACCTATGACACGTTTGATGTAGCAGAAAGTGCTTCGCACTCGCCCCCCTCCCCCACTCCACCGCCTCCGCCAGGCCTCCACACCGTATCGACTGACAATTCCCACATGAACACCTAAACAAAAGCATAAGCTAATTGTTCTACACTGCAGTGTGCACAATATAATAAGTTTATCTACTAGTGTTTATTAATAGTTTACCAATCAGTAATGTTCAGCTGATGTTGACGCGGTGCTTGAACTTCGTGCTCCTCAAAGTCCTCGTCCGATTCCGGGTCCAACACATGTGGCTGAACGCGCTGCATTGCCATGATGAATAAAAGTTTATTCCTACCACTATCAGGGTGCACGCCTGTCTCCCCCTCCCTCCGTTAGATGGGCGGAGGAAGGGCGGCTCACTCAGAGCCTACGTCACGTTTGGAGGGTGGAGCCTGTGCTTTCTCAGGACAGACAGGGGGATGAGCAATAGTTCCTGGTCTGTGACTGCCTTCAAGAAATCAGTAAGATTGTGTATTGAATGTTCCAAAACCCAAATTGTGCTTGTTTATGTGCAGAAGATACAATGTGAAAAGAGTTATTTTGCATCTGATGGGCCCTTTAAGTTCTCATTAGACTATTCTGATTATTTCTGAACGTTTGCAACTTGTGTTTAAAAGAGACGACAATAAATGCACTGACAGAATGTTGAAAGTTAAAAACTATAATCCCAAACCATTTCATATTTAGTCAGGGAAAATTCACTTTAGATCATGAAAAAGTCATGGAAAAGTTTTGAAATTTTGTCAGTGAAAAAGAGTGGGAACCCTGTATAGTGTTACAGAATGTTTTTTTTTTTTTCCATAAATTATTCATTCTTTCATCACGCTTGGCTAAAAAACACAATACATATTAAATATATAAAAAATATTAAGGACAGTATTTTATTTTTTTTTACTTAAATGCACATAATACATTTAGATCACCATGTTGCCTCACATTGTTTTGAAAGCACTGAAGTCACTGAAAACAACCTCCTTTGCTCTCCATGGTAAGTCACTCCCCCTTCAGAGCACCATCCCAACACAATCGATGTGCATCCTGCTAATGGAAGTACTGCACATCACAGTTTGTATAGTGTATTGTTT
The DNA here is from genome assembly GCF_026225935.1 of Boleophthalmus pectinirostris. Classification (NCBI taxonomy): domain Eukaryota; kingdom Metazoa; phylum Chordata; class Actinopteri; order Gobiiformes; family Gobiidae; genus Boleophthalmus; species Boleophthalmus pectinirostris. Next base: position 4,632,518 of record NW_026571047.1, read on the forward strand.
TGAGCCTTTCACATGAGCTAACTGTAAAGAGGGTTTGAATAGGGCTTGTAAGAGATCACTAGATTACTCAAACATGCATGGATGACACCTCAAACCTCCTCAAGCGTGTTTTTGATGAGGGAAACAACGTTATAACATGATAGAAAGGTCCAAAAAGTGGCCTTAGCTTAATACGCCCTCTTTAAGCACTTGAAGCATTTTTGGCAATGTCATAATATTGGGAATTACAGGATTTTAATAGGATTTAAAACTAAAATCTTTAAAAGTGTGCCAACGTAAATTTGCCAACGGATCCGTCAAGATTATTTCAGGTCAGCAGACTGAGCCGTGTGCTTGTGGGTGCTCTGTTTCAGCTGCTGGCCACCTTCCTGATCCAGCTGGAGAGGCTCCGCGGGGTGCAGTCGTCAGGAGTGCTCTTTATCTTCTGGTTCCTGTCCGTGCTGTGTGCCATAGTGCCTTTTCGCTCCAAGATCCTGCAGCTATACAGCCAGGTGAGTGAGGCTGTGTGGAGACAGACCTGCATAACCAGAGCTCATTCAGAAACACACATGGAACTGAACTTAATCACATTTCCTTAAAGGTCCTGTATTACACAAAATGGACTCTTCTTTAAACCATTTTAAAATACTGGTTCCTCATCAAAAACATATCCAGATGTGTTTTGTTTAATTTTGTTTGAGTAATCCTGGTTGGTTTATTAGTCTGTCTACATCTCCAAAGCTCAAAATGCTCTGTTCCACCTTGTGATGTCATGTAGAGTTACAGTTTTCAAGTCAACAGCTCCTTTATTATTCCAGTGAAGTTCTAAACAGTTTAACAACAAAATGGAGCACTTCCTGTATTACCACATGACATCACAATGTGGAACAGACTGTTTTCAGTTTGAGACAAAAACTCAGTCTATATATGCAGGATTAGTGTGTTATACGTGTGAAAGAAACAAAACACAACTCCAGGTCTGTTTGTGAAGAGGAAACATTATAATATAAATAAAAAAATAGGGTAATATTGAGTCTTTAAAGGGACAGTCCAGAATTTTGGACAATGGACCTCATTTCCTAGTGAGCCAGAGTGTTTGAGATGTGTGGAGACACTTTTTTTTTTTTTTTTTTTTTTTTAATATTCCATCCAGTCCTTGTATTTGCAGAGGTCGCTGGTGCTAGGCTAGTGCATGTCAAAAACAGTCTTACCCACTCCACAAAACACCCGAAACAAATCTATTATTACACCAGACTGTCCATGTGAATGTCTGTGTTGATAGAATAATGTTTGAAATAAAACTAACCTTACGTAAATCCTTCAAATGCAAGGTTGCTTTTACTTCTAAAATGATTCTATCAACATAGACATTTACATGGACAGTCTGCTGTAATAATAGATTTGCTTTGGATGTTTTGTGGAGTCTCAGACAACAACTTACTGACCCAAGTTTTGTTTCGTCAACTATTCCACACATGTATGCATCATCAACATCCCTCTGTCACAGAAAGAACACTCATATTCCACTGAGTCGTGTCCTTTAGTATGTGTTGCATCAGCTCTCAAGGTAAGAGCTGTTTTTTTTTTTTTTCAGAATTTAGTTGATGCAAATGAGCCCTGTGGTTTAAGCTTCATTTCTGTAAAACAAACACATTATAATGTCAATTGGGCTGATGTGGTTTTAGAGTGGTTATGGTTTATGTGCTGTAAACTTGATCTGTTTATTTATATATTGAGTTTATTTATGATTAGTAACAGTAATAACAATGATGATCATTTTAATTAAAAAAATGTTAATGATTAATCGAAGACCTGGTTTAGACCTGGTATAGTCCTGATTCAGTCCTGGTTCAGTCCTGGTTTAGTCCTGATTTAGTCCTGGTTTAGTCCTGATTTAGTCCTGTTTAGTCCTGAATTATTCCTGGTTTTGTCCTGATTTAGTCCTGGTTTAGTCCTGAATTATTCCTGGTTTAGTCCTGGTTTAGTCCTGGTTCAGTCCTGGTTCAGTCCTGATTTAGTCCTGGTTCAGTCCTGGTTTAGTCCTGGTTCAATCCTGGTTCAATCCTGGTTTAGTCCTGGTTCAGCCATGGTTCAGTCCTGGTTTAGTCCTGATTTAGTCTTGGTTCAGTCCTGGTTTAGTCCTGGTTTAGTCCTGGTTCAGCCATGGTTCAGTCCTGGTTCAGTCCTGGTTTAGTCCTGGTTTAGTCCTGGTTCAGTCCTGGTTTAGTCCTGGTTTAGTCCTGGTTCAGTCCTGGTTTAGTCCTGGTTTAGTCCTGGTTTATTCCTGGTTTAGTCCTGGTTCAGCCATGGTTCAGTCCTGGTTCAATCCTGGTTCAGTCCTGGTTCAGTCCTGGTTCAGTTCCTGGTTTAGTCCTGGTTTAGTCCTGGTTCAGCCATGGTTCAGTCCTGGTTCAGTCCTGGTTTAGTCCTGGTTTAGTCCTGGTTCAGTCCTGGTTTAGTCCTGGTTTAGTCCTGGTTTAGTCCTGGTTCCTGGTTTAGTCCTGGTTCAGCCATGGTTCAGTCCTGGTTCAATCCTGGTTCAGTCCTGGTTCAGTCCTGGTTCAGTCCTGGTTTAGTCCTGGTTTAGTCCTGGTTCAGTCCTGGTTTAGTCCTGGTTTAGTCCTGGTTTAGTCCTGGTTTAGTCCTGGTTCAGTCATGGTTCAATCCTGGTTCAATCCTGGTTCAGTCCTGGTTTAGTCCTGGTTCAGTCCTGGTTCAGTCCTGATTTAGTCTTGGTTCAGTCCTGGTTTAGACCTGGTTTAGTCTTGGTTCAGTCCCAGTTCAATCCTGGTTCAGTCCTGGTTTAGTTCTGGTTCAGTCGTAGTAAAGTGACCCTCCCCCCATAGGATTTTGACTCTCCTTACTTTTTTCTTCAGTAGTTACTTATCTGATCATTATTTCTCATGTCATTTATTTTTATTATATATTGCTACATATTGCCTTTCTTTTAAGGTATTTTAAGGAGTGTTTTGATGGATAACAACTTGGTATTTTGTGTAAATGTGACGTATTGTTAAAATTGCATATACATAGTAATCTTGTCACTTGTTATATTGTATTTTACATTGTTATGGTTTTTAGTTTGCTCTGTTCAGATAATCCTTAATCATAATGTCAATTTAGGCAATGGTTTGTAAGAATAATGACCTTGAATTTACTAATGTTGTGTTATTAAATCTTCTCATATCACCTATTTAACTACTTAATTGATCACCCCTGTCTATTTTAACATGATTCCAAATCATAAAACATCACTTTGATTACCTAACTCATTAATAACTGCTTATCTCATTTTCAGTAAAATATGTGTTTAAACAACTAAGTAATTTTTAACATTCAAAAGTTATAATCGACATAAAAAGGCATCTGAGTTCTTCAAAAAACACTTTTAAATATGTCAATATGTTTTAATTTGCAGATATAGTATTAATATTCAAGGTTTTTCAATAGAATTCAAGTTCTTTATTAATAAAATATAGATTTTCATAGGGGGGGTCAATATTCTATAGGGGGGTCACATATACCATAATAGAATTCTGACCCCGGGGTCAAAATACTATATGTTGACCCTGGGGTCACCTCATCGCGGGGTCAAAATCCTGTACCACACCGGCATCTTGATCAATTTCTTCTGCTCAGTAAATAAAGCCTGTGAAATGATGACAGATTTTTGACAGTAATATTCACGCCGGGTACCTGCAGGTAACCGACCCGGTGCAGGACTCTGGTATGATGTCAGTTTCTGTGATGTTTGCAAATGGCGATGAGAAAATTCAGTTTTTCGACTGGACAAAAGTTAGTTTGGTTAAAGATGTTTCTCAGCTCATCCAAGCTGCTTCTTCAGTTCTGGTCAGACGCTGGTGGACACTTCTTTATATCTGTCTGTAGGGAGGAGCTAAATAACTACTCCAAAACTAACACACCTACTTGTTTACAGTTTCTGTTTGTTAGTTAGACCTATTGACCTGTACAGGGTGTGAGGTCTAATTAGCAGAACAATTCATGGCCATAATGGAGCTTCCACATCTCTGGACCTGAGCTGGCTACACCTGTTGTTCTCTTGTTTGTTTTGAATTAGGTTTGAGGATGGAGTTGTAAAAGTTTGCAAATGTTCATGTGCACTGAAAGTTGGTTTGAAAAAAATTGTGCATGAAATCGAAATTGCAATATCTGCTAGAAAAATGGCAATTCAATTTTTTCTTAAAATCGTTTAGCCCTGGCCTAGCACCAGCGACCTCTGCAAATACAAGGACTGGATGGAATATTTCAAAAAGTGTATCCACATGTTTCCAACACTCTGGCTAACAAGGAAATGAGGTCCTATATCCAAAATTCTGGACTGTCCCATTACAGAGATTGTACTTCATTTCCTGGAAGTGGAAAGTCATCTGTGTTATTCCGTGAAATAGAAAATGGTATCTGAATCAGAATAAAGCGCTTATAGCTCATAAACTCATTGCAGTGAATTAATTAAAGCTCTTAGAATGCAAAAATCCTAATTACGGTGCAAGTCACATGCTGGCTGAATGCATCAGAGGTCAAATCCTCCAGCTTAGGTAGTCCTGGCCAAGACTAGCAACAAGACCACGGAAATACCTTGAACCGCTGTTTTAACACGTAAAAATCTGATTTAGGTTAACTTTATGGCTTCTAAGTAAGAGTCGAGGAATTGTGTCTACATATGTCCAACCCGGAAGTAAAATTATGTAAAAAAAAGTTTTAGAACACCCTAATTTTCCAGTTATTTATTGCAATTCAAGGCGTGTAAGTTCAATGAAGAGCTTGAAATGGTACAAAGATAAATACTGAACAGCCAAAGGTTTAAAAAAAGATACAAAATACAAGTCCAATCTCTGCCAAAACTACCTCATGAAAAAAGAACAAGATGGTGAGCTTGAAAACATGAAGTATCCAGCACAGTCTGCTCCTTTGAGCTGGTTTGGGATGAACTGGACAGAAGAGTGAAAGCCAAGAAACCTACAAGTGCCACACTTTTATGGGAACTTCTGCAACAGACTTGGGAAGAACTTTCTGAAGAATATTTGATTTCTATTGCAAAAAGAACGAGCCACAAGTGTGTTCAGCTGATATATCTGCCAAAAAGTGGACACTTTGATCAATCAAAAGTTTAGAATAACAGCAACAGTTAAACAGTAAACAGTAAAAAACTTGGAAAATGTGTGGTGTTCTAAAACTTTTGAACGGTAGTGTAGAGTCCTGCATGGGTCCATTTTTGGAGACCCGCCCGCACCCACCTGCACCCGCGCAGTACAGCACTGCACCCGCCCATTAGCCCGTGATTTTATCAAAGTTAAACCCGCACCCGCCCGGACCCGTTAACATTCCACCTGTTACCCACCCGTGCCCATGATAAATTACACACAAATTAAAAGCATTCTAACTGAAGGATCCATCAGAATATGAATTGAAAAGTTACGATTTCAAGAATTACAATCATGAAATTAAATGAAACGGTTACGCTTTCTTCAGTACAAATACAAATTCACAGACTCGACACTACTGTCATCACTTCACAGACTTTATTTACTGAGCAGAAGAAACATTGATCGCGTGCTCCACACACGCCACGGACTGAACCAAGCCTCCTAACTCATTACTAATCAAGGACTAGCCCAGGACTAATCTAGGACTGATTCCAGAACTAAACCAGGACTAAACCAGAACTGAACCAGGACTCACTGTTGGGACGAGCTCGGATGTGCACCCGCGTAGCCCGTCCAGTGACTGCACGGAGCGCAGCCGTCGCCCAATCGTGCTTTTCGGACACCCTGCTCCACGGGCTCAGGGTTCTCCCTCTCTCTTAAGTCCATGATTAGTCCTGATGTAGTCCTGGTTTAGTCCTGATTTAGTCCTGACCCATCCATGTCTAATCACTACCCGCCCACATACCCTGCCGTAAGCACATTGAAACCCGCCTATTTCAGCAACTGTTTGCCCGTACCCGACCAGGTGTAGGACTCTGCAGCAGTGTACTTATGTTCTCTTTGTTTTAGTGAAATGCTCAGTCTAACCTGTTATAAGTAGTGTATGAACTGTATATGTGACTACAAACAGAGATCACATGACACTGGCCCGTACACTGACATGACATGTATTATCACTAGAGGTTTGCTTTGGACTCCATGTGTAACGCTCTTGCCCCTGTGTTGACGTTTCAGAGTGAGGAGAAAAGCGATGCGTTCAGGTTGACCACGTTCTACCTCTACTTTGTCCTGATCCTGTGTGAGCTCATCCTCTGCTGCTTCAATGAGAGACCTCCACTCTTCTCCAGCGTGGTTACAGACCCCGTGAGTCCTGCTCTACCACACACCACTGTCTTATGTTCTCATCATGTTCTCGTAAAGGCTCTTCAGACTAGGCCTGTCACCATAATTACTATATTGCCTTATCTTTCAATATATGAAATCAGGGACAATGCATTCAGGCACGTGGAGTACATAGGAAGTGCTTATTTTCAAGTCTTGTCCCTGGTTGAGCTTTTCCACACCGACATATATAATACAAGACGTAATTCAAAAGACTGTACATTAAAGGCCCTACGTTGCACAAAATTTACTCTTGAAGCCATGTTCAAAGACTGATACCTCATCAAAAGCATACATGAAGTTAGGGCTGGGCAAGATAGGGGGGAAAAAGAATCACGATTTTTTCCCCCATATTGATCAACCTCGATTTTTGATTTGATCTTCTTCCATCTTATTTGAAATACAGAGAAATAAAGAGCAGGGTGTCAAGGTCACTACAGTTTTCGTGTTTGATAGGACCAATAATAATTCTGGAGAAATTCACATTAAAAAACTGGAATGAGTTTGTTATCAACAGAAACACGTGCAATGCCTGTGCACCAAATCAGGACTTAAGTTTCACTCCTGAACGGTGAGAAAATCGTGGTTTGCTTTCTCTAACTTAGATTATAATCATCAAAAGTATCAACAGGAGATAAAAGAGTGGGACGAAGGTGAGGAGTTGGATCAGAGAGCAAGAGTGGTCTGACAGCACCGCTCACACACACAAACAGAGGCACCTGACTTTTACGTGAAGAGACAAAAAGAGAGCGTAAATCCTTGTCAGACATAACCCACGATACAATTTGTATCTCGATACAGTGTACTTTTGGTTCAATATGATATATTTCAAATACATGAAATAAAGAAATAAAGGCTAAATCACAGCTGTGATACTAAAAGTCATGTTTTGTGCAAAGTTAATCTGAAACATGCCCATTCCGATCATCAAAACAGTGAAAATGTCAAATGCGTCACATAAACAAGTTTATTTTCTCTAAACAAGCAACAAAACTGTAGCTGTAACAAAATAATTTAGTAAAATACACCAAAAAATACTCTTGGTGATCTATCCATACAGCAACCCACGATATATTGATATTTGAATATTTTTGCACACCCCTAGCCTGGATTTGAGTTATGCTTCATTCACACGTTTGAGTTTCTTTTCTTTTTTTTTTTTTAATACATTTTATTTGCAAACTACATAGATTCCAACAAATAGGAACCAAACAACATACAAGATACAAGACAGACATTACGATTGAAGATTACATAAATATAGGGACAAAGATGACAGGGGTTGGTGACAGTGTGAACCTTATGTGTGTGTGTGTGTGTGTGTGTGTGTGTACGTACGTGTGTGTACGTGTGTGTAGGACGTTTCTGTCTGAGAGAAGAACTCGTAATATGGGCCCTGAAATATTGCCACTGATAGTTGAAGCTTTACATTTGAATTTGACAGCAGTTAAGCAACACCATTGCACTTTGTAACAGTTTTGCCTCGTGCCTTCAGTCAATGAGGCAGAGTGTGGTGTGTGGGGGGTGGACTTGTTAAAGCACGCTTATCCTTATATGACCTCCACTAACCCACTTTCTGACTCTTATTCCCTTTCTCCTCAGAATCCCTGCCCCGAGAACACTGCAGGCTTTCTCTCTACAATGACGTTTTGGTGGTTTACCAGGTTTGTACCACTCTACACACTGCTGGCTACGGCATTTGGCTGCTTGTTATCCGCTTCTCCCATTGACTGTATATATAAATGGACATAGCTAATCTACTGGGGGCCGAGTTCCAACTAGGAAGTGAGCATGGGCGCGCTTCCAACTCCATTAACATAATTCCCAATTCACTTTGCATGGAAAAACATTGCTCCTCTCTCTGTAACTGCTGCTGTCTGGCTCCTCATTTTGATCTTAAAATGCATGTATTAACCCGCTCTACATATTCCTGGTGTTTTTATTTTACTGTTTTGTTCATAAATCAATTTCTATTCCTTATATGGAACTCGGCTTCAAATTCGCCCCCATAACCACTAGCCTCGATGAGTTTCATGTGACTGGAGACAAACATTATGGGTGACGTCACGCTCACTTAGTCCACTTCTTCATACAGTCTATGGCAGTGGTCCGCAACCTTAAATACTCCAAAAAGAAAAGACAACAAAAGAAAACACCTGGAGCCACAAAACCCTTTTGAGTCTAAAATGAGGAGAACACTATATCATTTTGTTTTACCTGTGTGCTCTGTATGAAAGACTATAGTGTGCTGCATTTACGAAATCAATGAAATGCTACAGAGAACAGTCGATCTTATTTCTGCATGTAACACAAACATTTTGAACTCAGAAAAAAAGACACTTGGTTGATGCTTACTTGCAAATGAAATACTCAATGTCTATTTGAGTCCTCCTCATAAGAAATTTAAAAATCCAAACTTCCGTCTGCTTCTGTCTTCCGTCGTGATATTATCGCATGTACTGAAGCGTGAATCTGCCCACTTAGCATTAAACATTCTGTTTTCTTCAGAAACTTTTCTTTTCTTGGATTTATCCATCATTTATCTACAAGGGGTTGAAAAGCTCAATAAATTGTGCTACTGGTGTTGGTGCCGGTAAGTCCAGACTGCCAGATCTGTACCAGGTGTTTTGACGCGTATTTTGAGTGACAAAAATAGTTAAAATGTTTTATTTTAATGTTACAAGATGACAGTTATCTACAAATTTAGAATTACATTTAAAAAACAAACAAAAATAAAAATACATTGTAATTAAATACTCATTTACTTTCCAATGTCACAGGGAGCCACAACAGAAGGATGAAAGAGCCAGATGCGGCCCTGGCTTCTACATATGTTTAGATATGGGTTTGTTTGATCCAATCCTGATATCTGATCTACAAACTGGAAATGACACATGGGCACACAGAGAATGGGACAGTGATGAAAAAATATCGGTGCCAAATATTTCCCCCAATATCAACCCAAGCCAATATCTGCAAAAGCCCTACGATATCAGCCAATACCAATATACCAACCAATATATCGTCCATCCCTACTTCTAATTTTATACTGTCTTTTGAAGTTGTTTTCAATGCAACAACCACAACCAGCTAACAGCCATTCCACATTTATAACATAATTGTTTAGTTAAAATTACTGAAAATCAGATAATAATCAATACTCAAACAAGTATCAAAACTAAATACTAAAAGTCACATTCACAGTACAATGAGCATTTTCTGAATGTTTTTAGAATGATCTTGAGCTGTATCAGAACAAGTATAAGAGCACATAGACTAGTACACACCCATAGACCACTATGGAACCTGCCTGGACCACTGAGGGATTACACACATATAAGACTACAGTACATGGGAAGAAAGTACTATGATTTAATGTTGAAAATCACATTATAGCATAAAGAAAGAATGTTTTTGTTATGATCATGTTATCAGAATCAGTATATCAAGTCTATTCCTCAGTATCGATTTTCAAGTTTGAAATTTTAGTATCATGACAACACTAGTGTGGTCTATGGAAAATTTCACAAAGACACTTTTAAATCCATTTTTTTCTTGAACCCCTGACAGCCCCGCACAAGAATTCCAATATAGTGCAAATATATAGCCTATTTCTTGAACTTTAATTGGTAATGAATACTGTATACCTTATTTTATAAGGCGCACCGGATTATGAGTATATAATAATAATAATAATAATGTCGAATTATCTTGTCTATTTTCCTACATAAGGCACATTAAACGAAACAAATGGACGACACTTGAGACTGATCCCTTAGCCCAGATGTCCACGATCCATTGGAAGATCGTGGCGTAACTCGCCCAACGTTGCCTTCCTGTCTTCGTAAATGTGTATTATGAATGTGAATGTGGGTGGGTTGTTTAAGTTTGGATTTTTATTTCCCAGGAGGACGCAAATATACATTGAGTAATAATGTGTTTAATGCAGCTTTGCGCACATTTGATTGTTGATCCAGACCCATGAATCAAAAACAATGGCAACAAGGCGATGGCAGCCACACAAACATCTTGACGTGTCTGCTGTAGTCTCATACTTACTGCTCCAGCCTACAGAACACACTTGAGGCTCATTTCCGGTGTAACATGAGCCCGTCTTTCTTGATGTGATGATTAGCATGTCTGGGAAATCCAATCTGTAACAATTGGATTTAGGTGAGTAGATGGAGCATACAGTACACCATAGAGCCAAGACAAAATGCATCATGTGCAATACTGTAGCATAATGAGCACCACCACTCGTACTGCTCACTTAAGTACTTCACCTCATACTTTTTCTGTCCATTTGCTAGCGCTACAAGCTTAAGGGCAATCAAATCGGAATTGTAATTTCAATGGACGCAGCTAGAAAATCACAAAGGCTGCAGTTTTTGAAGTAGGGGGCGGAGCTCAGGCGCTAGAGCATTTGCCTTCGACGTAAAAAAAAAAAAAAAAACGTCATTGGTTGAGCGGTCATTTCCATTGTCACAGTTTGGCAGTATGATTCCAGCTCCCTCAGATGAATACTTCCATTGTGTTCTTGGGCAAGACACTTAACCTACCTCATCCCCAGTCTCTGCATACACTAGTGTATGAATGTGGGTGTGAATGTGTGTTGTAAAGTCAGGGTTCCCATGGGCATGTAAATCCTGGAATAGTCATGGAAATTGAAAATGTCATTTTCCAAGCCTGGAAAAATCATGGAATTTTGTATATTCATTGAAAGTTTTGGAAAAAATCATGGAGTTTTAATATCTCTTTCACACAACTACAAGTTTTCATGAGGAAATAATGATTACTTCTGAACGTATGCACTTTTTGTTTAAAAGAGCGACAATAAATGCACTGACAGGATTTTGAATGTTAAAAAACTATAATCCCAAACTATAAAGTGATTGGAAAGAGTTAACATTTCATATTTAGCCCTAAAAGTCAATTCTACACATCTAGGTGCCATAGTAAAAGTAATGGGAAAGTTTTGAAATTTTGTCAGTGAAAAAGATTGGGAACCCTGTAAAGTTCTTTGAGAGCCAAAGTGCTGTATAGAAATGTCACCATTTACCATAATTTCCTCTACAAACCACAAAATATCTTATTCTGCATTAAAAAAAACAGCAGACCCTGTAGTTTAGATACAAATGTGGTCTGAAATGAGACGTGTTTAAAATGTGAACTTTGAACAGAATCTAGGGATGAGACGAGGTCAAACTGTCACAAGGCACACACAGGAAGTTAACATATTGTAGGCCTATAAATCAGTCTTGATGCATGTGGGGAGCTGATGTTTAAAGCATAAAGGTTGTTTCATGCATGAAAAGAATATGAGGAAAATTACATAATGTTATCATTTTTTATAACTCTGTCAACATATAAAATCCACTCACAACGCAATGTATACAATATATTCAAAATCTCATCTTGATCTCGTATCTCGTCTCGTGAAAATTCTGTCTCGTGCCACCCCTAACACAATCTGATTATTAAAACAAATCACTTGTCTGATTGTAATAACAGTTAGGTCTGGGTATCATTCAGAAGTTGCTGATAAGATACATATCTCGATACAGAGAGCTTTCAATCCGTTACGATTCAATATGATATATTTCAAATTGATGCGATATGGTTCAATAAAAATAAAGGCTAAATCATGGCTGTGATTAAAGTCTTTGTTGAACCACTTCTTGTGCAAAGTTAATATGAAACACCTATTTTAATCATCCAGGGTAGCTGCGAGGTCTTAAAAGTCTTAAAAAGGTCTTAAATTTCATGTTCCTAAAATAAGGCCTTAAAAAGACTTAAATTATGTTTGTTTACTCAACCGGGCTGCAGTGCAATGTTAAATGGAGGGAGGGTAAAAAAACAACAACGTAACATGAAGGAAGGTCTAATTTGGAGTATGCATAAACAATACTTTGTTTTTTGGCACCGGTGGCAATGAGTATACAATCAGTTTCATCTACACTGCCCAAGACGCAAAACTCTGGTCAGATCTGCTCACATCGAGTACGTGTTTACGTCACATACATCACCACCAAGCGTCACCACCGAGCCGCCTGACATGTATACTCAATCCAATTCCACACACTTTTGCATCACTGTATGAACACAGATTTCCTCATCTAAACGCAGAATAAAAAGTGAAGATGCTACGACACTTTTGTGTCTTCTGTTAGGACCGTCATCATATAAATGTAGCCTTAGATTCTAGATATAGAATATAGATATAGATATGGTAGTTGGTTGGTCATTATTAGAATTAGACCTGGTGTTTTTCACCCGCATAATGTGTGTGACATTGGTCTTAATTTTCATTTAAGTGGTCTTAAAAAGGTTTTTAAAAAGTCTTAAATTTGGGGTAGTCAAACCCGGAAATACCCTGTAATCAAAACAGTGAAAATGTCAAATGTGTTGCATAAACAAGTTTCCTTCCTCTAAACAAACAACAAAACTGTAGCTCTGTAACAAAACCATTTAGTAAAATATACCAAAAAATACTCTTGGCAATATATCTATACAGCAGCCCACGATATTGACACTGTGTCATCATATTAAACAATGCAATGTATCGATATTTCAATGTTTTTGCACACCCCTAATTACAATGCTTGCCAGAAAAATCACAATTCAGGCCTAGCATATGCAGCACTGTATGTAACCACAGGCAGAGACACTTATTGTATGTGTGTACTGTATGTGTTGTGTCAGATTTTTTCTCTATTATCAAGTCTTTTAATATGGAATCTGTATATCTGTATATTTTTATAGCATACTTCTATTTTCATGCTGTTCTTGAACATATACCAACTTTATGAAAGAATTATGGTTTAGGGTGTGTTCACACATCGTGATTAGTCCTGATGCAGACTTGGTTTGGTCCTGTTCTATGGCCTTGGTTTAGTCTTGGGCAAGTCCAGGTTTAGTTCCAGGTTTTGTCCTAGTTTAGTCTTCGTCCTCTAGATACAGAAATATGCACGTCAAATCAATCAAAGCACAGTTTAAACCCTGGAGAAACTGGCCTTTTTAAAGATTGGTCCTTCCTGCCTCTCCAAAATATAAAATAGAGTAATGGAAATAATCTACTCTCGTGATACTACTGTGTAACGTATTAGTAGTAGTAGTACTAGGTCTCTTTTTAAAGTGTGTGTTTCTCTTCCTCAGTATGGCGATTAAGGGCTACAAAAATCCGCTGGAAGCCAAAGATCTGTGGTCTCTAAACCAGCGGGACAGCTCCAAAAGCATGGTGCCCAAACTGCTCAAGGAGTGGGACAAGGAATTAGCCAAAGTCAAAAGGTACTACACTCTCTGTTTATCATAAGTCATATTTCAACATGTTTTTCATTATTGGTGATGTCCTAATCTCAGATGGATCAGGGGCCTAATTTATGTACGTAAATTGATGTAAGATTCTATGTTTGTGGAAGAAAACGTTGAACCTTTTCATTATTTTTTGGGGGGATTGGCTCCACTATCTAATCTCATGGCTTGAAGTCATTCCAACTGACAACAATCACATCTTTTGGGGTTGAATAATGGCACCAATTTCTAAAGCTATTACGAAAATAATAAACAGCAAATTCCACCGTAGAATTCTGCCCCTAGATTGTTGTGATGTCTGTGAACGCGACCTATTTCTCATTTTGTTTTTTCCCCAGCAGTGTACCAAACGTGTCCACTCAAGCCACTTACTCCAAGCCTCCTTCAGCGAGCACCAATCACGTGGGAGGAGCGGAGAGCAGCCCAGAGGAGGCCGAGGTGCTCCTGTCCGGGCACAAAGCAGCGCCCCATCAGCCGTCTTTCCTCCGAGCGCTGGTCAGAGCCTTCGGACCCTACTTTTTAATTGGTTCTGCTTTCAAGTTCCTGCAGGACACCATCACCTTTGTCAACCCACAGCTTTTGAGGTAAATAGTCACATGATGGTCAGTTGCAGATAAAACAGGCTCATTCCAGACTCATATGTTTGTCTCTAAATTGAGTTCTACCCATGAACACTCTGGTATCGCTGCCCTACAAAGACAGAGCCCTGTAGCCCTGTAATTGTGTTTGGTCAAAAATGAGTTCATGTCATTTTGTTTGTATTTCAGACCTCCTTTATCATGTAAATAAATATCTTGAAAAATATTGAGCTCAAAATTGACCTTTGATCCCAGTTTTGTCAGTTCCTGTTCTCTGCCTTTGTATCATGAGCCAAAAATCGTCGTGCAAGTCGTGCAAAGACAAAAGGCAGAAACTGTGTATGTTTTGTTTGTGATTTAGTTCATAAATATATTTTATTTTAAAATCCAACCTGTCGCCTCCTTCTTTTCGCCTCCTTGGCACAGGGTCTGAACACATTCAGTAAATAAACCTTTGTATTCAATTATACTTCACTGATCTTTAAAGTGAAAGTATTGTGTGTATTTATTCATACTGTACTGTACACAATATCCTGCAAAGTCACTTGTGTCAAACTGTTTCACTGTGTAAGTGTCGTTGTACGATCCTGATCAGCACTAAACAGGAAACTCCAGAGCTCTTCTAGATCATTTCAAACAAACATGTGATGACTGGAGCTTGGTGAGGTTTTCTTCTAATGGATGGAAGTCTGAGGAAAATTAATCAAATAATAATCTTGTCAGTTTCTGCCTTTTGCCTTTGCACAACTCCTTATTTTTCTCTCATGATACAATTTTGAGCTCAATATTTTTCGCATACAAATATTTCTTCAGAATAGCAACTAGTTGTCAAATTTTGGACTACTGGACAGAACAGAAACTTTGAAGTCATTTTTCTTAGTTTCACACTCTGGTGAGTTAAGGTCTTTTACCTTTGCTGAAAGCTCTTCTCTGCAGGTTTTCTCGCTAAAATAGGCCAAAGTATATCTGGCTGTGGCATGTTTGTTTTGATTTGCTTGGGTGCTTCACCTTTGGCTTCCACCCAAACCTCAATGCTGCTCTGTGATTGGTCAGGTCTGAGGCCCACCAGCGGCTGGACCCTATCACACCAGTGGGAGTAGGTCAAGATGAATTCACAGGAATCCATCTTGCTGTGCAAGGTTACTTTCAGACCTGTTTGCACTGGATGCCTGAGCAGGATTTGGTGGTTATTTAAAGTGCCTGTGCCATTTTTTATTTTTTTTTATTTTTTCAAGGTATTTGAGCAAAATGTGTCTTGTCCCAACACAGATATAATATATATGTAGAAGCAGTTCTTGAGGTCAAAATATGTCCACTGTGTGTCTGCATCCAATTATAAAGCATTTTATCATAGAGAATCAGGAAGTGCATGGTTAGCATGCTAGTTGTTGTTAATTTCTCTGAAAGTTGTGAAACACATTCATATTCTCCATTGCAGTGAGTAATTTGGATGCTCTGAATGCTTAAGGAGTGAGGAGTAACTTTGAACTCCTGCAAACTGTTTACAACAACCGTTTACAACCATTTACGATGTTTTCATGTTTTTAAGACCTGCAGCACTTTTAAGGTGCTCTATGAAACTTTTTTTTTTCCACAGAGGTGCAGTTTTTTTTGTCTGAAATGTTCCACAGTGGAATTAAACATAACTCTTTTGATAGTTTTCAAGTTTCAAGTTTCAAGTTTCTCACAAACATGAGCTTTGATTATAAAAAGCACATTTTAAATAATGCAAACTGACTGACGCTTTAATGACACTGCACACGTACATTGGCCCTTTATTCTTATGCAGTTCCTGTCAGTGCATTTTTGCATACTCTGCTCCCCTCATCTGAGAATATGCGGAGTGTTCCTTACATGTTGCCAATGCAAACTCATGGAAATGTGTTCGTAAAAGTTGGAAAAACAAACACATGCAGCTTTGTGGAAGCTCTTATCACTACTGTCTGCATCAGTAAGATAAGTTATCACGTACAAGCAGTCATCACACTGCAGCTTTTCACATTACAATATAAACGTCAGGCTTGTGCGCTCCACCAAAATCTATTTCACTAAAAAGCAATATATTTGATTTCCAGGAACATGTTTTGGCTTGAACTTTTAGCCCCGCCCACTTAGTCCTTTCTGCAGCTGTGAAACAAGTGTCTGGGATAGTGTCATGCAGTTGCGTCCCAGGATTCCTAGTAACAATGAGAAAGATCAGGTTAAAAAAAATGTGTTCTTTTCAGTTACTTCTGTGTTCTGAGAAAATGCTTGTGTCTAATGTTTCTTATTTAGCAACTTTTACAACAATACCTGATGAATACAGAGCATATATCTTGACAAGAACAAATTAAAAGCAAGTACAGGTCTTTTAAATGTCTCAATTTTATCAAACCTTTAGCCTACCATACCATAAACAAATTAAAATCGCAATTTAAATTGGCACAAAGTTTTATCAATATCACAAAAGCTGCAATCCGAAAGAGAATATCCTCTCCAAAGAACAAAATACTAGTTTTATAGAAAGTCCTTGTTGCAGCTGCAGTTTAGACCAGAGGCAGAACCAAGTCTTTGTTTTGCAAGTCTCAAATAAATCTCAAGTCTTTGACCTCAAGTCCGAGTCAAGTCCCAAGTCAAATATGTGGGGCGCCAGTGGCAAAAAACTGTCATTGTGTCCTTAGGCAAGACACTTCACCCACATTGCCTAGTATGAAAGTGGTGTGTGTGTGAGTGATGGTGGTGGTCGGAGGGGCCGATGGCGCAGATTGGCAGCCTCGATTCCGTCAGTCTGCCCCAGGGCAGCTGTGGCTACAGTGGAAGTTTACCACCACTGAGTGTGGAGTGACTGAATAATGAACTGTAAAGCACTTTGGGGATCTTGAAAGGCACTATATAAATGCAATCAATCAATCAAATACAGGCAAGTCCAAGTCGAGTCTCGAGCACTGGTCAATAAGTCCAAGTCAAGTCCAAGTCGTCTGCTTTGAGCTTCAAGTCATTTCAAGTCTTTCAACCAAAGTACCAAATATAGCTTAGACCAGGGGTCGGCAACTCAAAATGTTCAAAGAGCCATATTGGCCCAAAAAAACAAAAACCACACCTGCCTGGAGCCGCAAAAAAATTAAAGTCTTATATAAGCCTAATATGAAGGCAACATAGGCTGTCAGTATATTAGCTGTATAAGCCAACTTTTAAAATGACTAAGTCGGCTACAAATACAAAATGAGCATTCATGATACACAAACCCCTTTTGTGACCCTCTCATACTCGGTGCACCGTCTGTAGCCACTGAAATCAGGTGGTTAGTGTTTATTCCTTTGTCATTTAGGCCCCGTTTACACGTACACGGGTATTTTTAAAAATGGAGACGTTTCCCTGAGTTTGAACACATCGTTTACACATTAATTCGCCTCTGAAAATGAATCTTTCTAAAAACTCCGGCTAAGTGGAGATTTTGGAAAACTCCGGTTTCGCGTTTGCATGTAAACTGAGATAAACAGAGTTTTAGGAGCTGACGCGCTGAAAGTGCGACCGACGTTTACCTGTTGCTTTGACGATGATGATGGAAGTATTCAGAGCAGCAGTCGCATTTCTTCTGATCGTGCACAGGAGCACTCATAAAATAAACCCGGAGCAGAAGCTCTGAGCTCGGGCAGCAGCGCCAAACACACGGGAGCAGTCAGCGCGCAGCTCCTCAAGACGGGTCTGTGGGTCCAGTGTTGGTCAGATTGTCCGGAGGCTCCATCCCCCGTGTCCTGGTTCCAGACGGGGGCGAGCAAGACCAGCGCGCAAAGGACTGGATCTGAGTGCTTCAGTGCAGTCATCTGTGCGCTGGTTCCGTGCGGGAAAAGCGAGAATGTTCTGTGAACCACAGGTCCGGGCTGCTCCGGTCCTCCGCGCTCGACCGCGGCTGGTTCCGTGGTGGTGCAAAGCATCCAGACAGAAGTGTGAATCCAGTTTGATTTGTTATATGTTGTTCTGAGCGTCCGTCTGCGCATGTGTTTTTTTTTTTTTTTGTTCTTTTCTCGGGGAAAGCGCTTCTCAGGTGGAAGCACCGGACACCACCCCCCACTTCAGCTCATCTGTTTGTTCTGCTGAAACACTTTTCATGTGTTTGTTATGTTTGCATTTGCACACAGCTGATGGATCAGATCCATGACCAGAGATGAACGAGGGTTTTACCCCTAAAGAAACCAGATTAAAACTACAACCAAAAAAATCATTCCTTTTCCATTTTCACTCATTTTTGAAAAAGCCCCAGGGAGCCACTGGGGGAGTGCTAAAGAGCCGCATGCGGCTCCGGAGCCGCGGGTTGCCGACCCCTGGCTTAGACTTTTGCAATGTATATTAATTTAAAGATAAATTGTACTTAAAAATCATAGTATATTTATATATGAGTATATAAGAATTGTATAGAATATTTTAGTTATTTTTTCCTTTTTAAATGTCTTCACAAGATCTTAGAGTGACCCATTAAAGAATTCAGATTTAGAAGTGCTTCTCAAGTCACAGGCCTCAAGTCCAAGTCAAGTCCAAAGTCACTGACCTTCAAGTCTAACTCAAGTCCCAGGTCTTAGTCCATTTTATCAAGTCAAGTCTCAAGTCCTTAAAATAGTCAAGTCTGACTCGAGTCCAAGTCACGACTTGCAAGTCCTCAACTCTTCTTTAGACATCTGCAAACATGTTCTGAAATGCATGGGATTCTTGTATTAGTTGATCAGTTACTATTTCAAACTTCTCTCAAATTGTTATATTACATAAAACTGACTATGAGCTTTAAGTCATGTTATAATGCTGTTACCTCCTCAAAAACAGACCTGGAGTTGTGTTTTCTTTCATTCACACATGTTTAAGTAATCCTTTATTATTTGTCTGTCTACATCTCCAAAGCTCAAAACGCTCTGTTCCACCTTGTGATGTCAAGAAGTAGTAGTTTTCAAGTTAACAGTCTTACCTTCTACCTTTAATTCAATAGAGATTTGCAATTCCAGACTTGAACTTATCCCAAGTTGTTGTAATGAAGGTGTATGGATGTTTAAAACACAGAGCAGCACATCTTGTATTACCACATGACATCACAAGGTGGAGTTTTGTCTGTTTGAGAGAAGAATGCTGTAGCGCAACGTTAAACAGAGGGAAAAAAAACAATAGCAACAACATCAAATGATGTAACGTGAATGAACGTCTAATCTGGAGTATGAGCAAACAATACTTTGGCTTGTGGCGCCGACGGCAATGAGTAAACATGAGTAGAGTGGAGGAAGATGCTGGATGGATGATGGGGAAGTGTCGGTTTAATTCAATTGGCTCTAAGATTGTAGATGCAGTAGTTGGTTGGTCATTACTAGAATTGGATCTGGTGTTTTTCGCCCGCATAATGGGTACGATGTTGGTCTTAATTTTCATTTAAGTGGTCTTAAAAAGCTCTTATAAAGTGTTAAATTTGAGGTAGTCAAACGTGGGGATACCCTGTTGTAATCCTCCGACAGTTATCTCTTCACATCTAAAATAATATTAGCTTTGATTTGATTTAAAATAATCACTGTTGGGCAAGTTACTTTAAAACTGTAATGTGTTATTTATTACTTATTACTGTCATTTCAAAGTAATTCATTACATTACAATATTACTGTATTTAAAATGTAAGGCATTACATTACTTTAAGTTACTCTCACCAAAATAACTGCGAAAAAGCTGAACTTTTGAGCCGTATATGGACTGAACCAGGACTAAACAAGGTCTAAACCAGGACTAAACCAGAGCTGAACCAGGACTAAACCAGGACTTTAACAGGACTAACCTCAGACTGATTCCAGGACTGAAGAGGAGGACTAAACCAGAACTGAACTAGGACTAAAACAGGACTCACTGTCAGGACGGGCTCGAAGGTGACCGCAGGAGAAAGGACCGGCTCAGCTCCGCACCTCATGGAGGTAAGAGCGACTGTCGCCCGATCGCTCTTTATGGACACCCTGCTGCGGGGGCTCGCGGTCCTGATTTCAGCAACTATTTGCGGGTACAAGACCCGGTGCAAGAGTCTGTTACAGCGCGAAACTTCTACCTTCCTTCAACGTGTCCAGAAGTCCAACTTTTTGTGCGATGGTTTGCATCGTCCTCTGTCTTTTGGATGCGAGTGCAGGAGCCTTTGTCAGTGCAGAACGTTTCGTCGATGTTGTGGATTTTGTCGGAGAGAAAACTTGCAGACATACAGCACTTCAGAATCACACTGATACAGATTGAACATGTATTTAAATTTGGCAGCTGAACACATTCTGTACTGAAACAGCGAGACCGTGAAAAGTGAACCGCGTTAGAGCGAGGGACGAGTGTAAACCAGGTCTAAACCAGAAGTGACCCAGGTCTAAACCAGGTCTAAACAGCGTAGAGTTCTGGGTCGGTCCTTTCGCCCGCGGTCACCTGAAGGTTTATCCGGCCGCGTCTCCGGCGTTTCACCGCTGCTGATTTTAGCGAATTTCTATGGAGAAAAACCCACCACTTCAATCCAGGTTAAAAAAGCATTGTAACGCGCGTTACTCACATTTGTACCGAGTAAAATATTACAATTTTTTCCCCTGTAATGCCTTACATTACTGCGTTACAGCAAAAATCAACGCATTACTGTAATACATTACTTTTATAATGCGTTACTCCCAACACTGAAAATAATGCACACTGACCCTGGCCTACACGCTCTAATGACAATCAGAGTGCACACGTACATTGGCCCTTTATTCTTTACTAAATGTTGTACTGAATAAAAGTGTTTGTGTATCTTGACTGACAGTGCCTCTGGTCATAATCTTGTTTTATTTATGATGACGTCAAACAGGATTTTACACATTTAAACACCCTGTGTCACCTGCTTCTCTCCATGGAGATAGATAAGTTATGTTTCCAGACAAAACAATAACATTATCCATTGAGATGAGCAGCTGGCGGACCCCCAAAAAGTTACATAATGCACCTTCAATGTCAAATATACTTGTTTTTTACTAGTTTTATAATCCTTCAAGATTCACCTTCTTGTACAGGGCAGCCGCGGGGTCTTAAAAGTCTTAACAAGGTCTTAAATTTCATTTTCCTAAATTAAGGTCTTAAAACTCTTAAATTTTGTTGTCCAAGTCTTATTTTTTTTTACAAAGGTCTTAAATTTCATTAGCCAATTTTTCTTTTTTTTGTAAACTCAACCAGGCTGCAGTGCAACATTAAACAGAGGGGGAAAAAAACCAACAACAATGTGAAATGATGTAATGTGAATGAACGTCTAATTTGGAGTATGCGCAAACAATGCTTTGGCTTGTGGCGCCGACGGCAATGAGTAAACATCAAGTAGAGTGGAGGAAGATGCTGGATGGATGATGGGAAAGTGTCGGTTTAATCCACTTGGCTCTTAGATTCTAGATGCAGCAGTTGGTTGGTCATTATAAGAATTGGATCTGGTGTTTTTCGCCTGCATCATGGGTACGATGTTGGTCTTAATTTTCATTTAAGTGGTCTTAAAAAGCTCTTATAAAAGTGTTAAATTTGAGGTAGTCAGACGTGGGGATACCCTGTTGTAATCCTCCGACAGTTATCTCTTCACATCTAAAATAATATTAGCTTTGATTTGATTTAAAATAATGCATACTGACCCTGGCCTACACGCTCTAATGACAATCAGAGTGCAGACATACACTGGCCCTTTATTCTTTACTAAATGTTGTACTGAATAAAAGTGTTTGTGTATCTTGACTGACAGTGTCTCTGGTCATAATCTTCTGTTATTTATGAAGATGTCAAACAGGATTTTACACATTTAAACACCCTGTGTCACCTGCTTCTCTCCATGGAGACAGATAAGTTATGTTTCCAGACAAAACAATAACATATCCATTGAGATGAGCAGCTGGCGGACCCCCAAAAAGTTACATAATGCACCTTCAATGTCAAATATATTTGTTTTTTACAAGTTTTATAATCCTTCAAGATTCACCTTCTTGTACAGGGCAGCCGCGAGGTCTTAAAAGTCTTAACAAGGTCTTAAGTTTCATGTTCCTAAATTAAGATCTTAAAAAGTCTTAAATTTTGTTGTCCAAGTCTTTTTTTTTTTTTTTTTTTTTTTACAAAGGTCTTAAATTTCATTAGCCTATTTTTTATTTTTTATTTTTTGTAAACTCAACCAGGCTGGAGTGCGACGGTAAACGGAGGGAAAAAAAACAACAACGTGAAATCATGTAACGTGAATGAACGTCTAATCTGGAGTATGCGCAAACAATACTTTGGTTTTTGGTGCCGACGGAAATGAGTAAACATGAGTAGAGTGGAGGAAGACGCTGGATGGATGATGGGAAAGTGTCGGTTTAATCCACTTGGCTCTTAGATTCTAGATGCAGCAGTTGGTTGGTCATTATAAGAATTGGATCTGGTGTTTTTCGCCTGCATCATGGGTACGATGTTGGTCTTAATTTTCATTTAAGTGGTCTTAAAAAGCTCTTATAAAAGTGTTAAATTTGAGGTAGTCAGACGTGGGGATACCCTGTTGTAATCCTCCGACAGTTATCTCTTCACATCTAAAATAATATTAGCTTTGATTTGATTTAAAATAATGCACACTGACCCTGGCCTACACGCTCTAATGACAATCAGAGTGCAGACATACACTGGCCCTTTATTCTTTACTAAATGTTGTACTGAATAAAAGTGTATGTGTATCTTGGCTGACAGTGCCTCTGGTCATAATCATAATCGTCTGCTATTTATGATGACGTCAAACAGGATTTTACACATTTAAACACGTGTTCTGGTTTTATTGGGACAAGATGAGCCAGATAGTAATGTCACAGTGACATTCTTTATCACCAGTCATTCACACTGCAAAATTATCAGCATTCCTTCAATATGTGAGCAGCTTTTTGACATCTAATTTAAAGGGTCCATATTACACTATTTTCTGATCTATGTTCTAATGTAGTTTCCTCATCACAAACAGAGCTGGAGTTATGTTTTGTTTCATGCACACAAGTTTAATACACAAACCCTGCACAGTTAGAGTGTGTTCTTCTCTCACACAGAAAACAGAGCATTTGGAGCTTTGAAGATGTAGACAGACTAATCATAAAGTCTTACTCAAACATATGTGAATGAAACAAAACACAAATTCAGGTTTTTGATGAGATTATGACTATATAAGAAGTCTTAAAGCTCACAATAGTCACTTTTGTCTAATATAGAACCTTTAATGAATGAATGATAAAGTCAAATTAATGTCACATAAACTGCCAGATGAAAGAATCGTTTTACATTTAGGGTATTGTTGTTATTTTGTTTTTACACTTTTATTGTTAAAGATTCTATTTTTCACAAAATGTATTTATGTGAGCTTTAAGTCATTTTATAATGCTGTTACCTCTTGTCTGTTACAGACTTGGGGTTGTTTTGTTTCATTCATACATGTTTGAGTAATCCTTTATTATAAGTCTGTCTGCATCTCCAAAGCTCCAAATGCTCTGTTCTATCTTATGATGTCATGAAGAGGTAGTTTTCAAGTTTACAGCTACAGTATCTTTTCTCTTTAGTTCTGTAGAGACTGGAAAATCCAGGTCTAAAATTATTCAAATGATTTTAGTGAAGTTGTATGATGTTTAAAAAGACAGTGGAGCACTTCCTACAACAAAATGTTTTCACCCAGCCTAAATATGCAGGGTTTGTGTGTTACAAAAAAAACAAAACTCCAGGTATTTTATGATGAGGAAATAACATTATAACAGAGATCAGGAAAATATGGGCCCTTGAACTGAACCTTGAACCTTGAAAATAAATCATGATTATTCATTCACTAAATAATCTTGACATCCCTAGTGCCTAGTGTTTCATAAGAAACATCTGATTTTTACTAAAACACTGTAATAGAAATGACTACGTTCTAAATAAATCAGTAATAATGCCTTTACCCCCCTTTATTTCAGTTGAACACTAAACGTGTGCTGTTTTCTCTCCTCAGCATGCTGATCTCGTTCACTAAACAGAAGGGTGTTCCAGACTGGTGGGGCTACGCTTTGGCATTCCTCATGTTCTTCACTGCAGTGCTCCAGACTCTTATACTGCACCAGCACTTCCAGTACTGCTTTGTGACAGGCATGAATGTACGCACAGCCATTGTCGGAGCGATTTACAGGAAGGTACTTCACTTTACTACTACTTCTACATTAGGGATGGGCATGATTAGTCGATTAATCAATAATTGATCATTAAGAATTTCATCGATTACGTTCATTTTAATCGACAAACCGAATGTAGGTTGCTGTGTGTAGTGTGACCAAACAGGGTCTGTACATGTGTCTCTCTGCACTCAGAAGGAGCGAGACACAAATAGTCGGTCAGTCTGCAGCGTACTGAAGCACAAATGTGTATTTAACGATGACTTGTACAAGAAATTCCACGCTTTCCGTTGCGTTCGGGACAAGTGTGAGGCCATGTGCACAGTGTGTAGTGGGAAAAAGTTTTGCCAGGTGAGAGTAGTGCAATGTTGATGACCCCACCCCCCGTACGGTGTCCTGGGTTTGACAAACGCAAATCTGGTCACACTAACCTGTATTCCACTGAGTCATGTCTTTTAATCTGACAGAAGTTGACCGCATCGGCGCACAAGAGCTGTAGTTTTATCTTCTTTTATCTTCTTCTGTAGTTTATGCAAATTAGCGATGCAGTTTTAAGTTTCGTTTCTGTTTCTAATGTCAAACAGGCTGATGTGGCTCTAGAGTGGTTACAGTTTATATGTCGTAAAGTTGAATTTATTTATGCAGATTAGTAGTGCAGATAGTAATAATAATGATGATCATTTTAATATAAAAATGTTAATGATTAATCAATAATCGATCGTTAATTCTTCCGATGATCGATTAAGAACATTTCATCGAATGCCCGTCCCTATTCTACATACATAGTTGTTATGTGTTTATCTGGCAGTTGATGCCATCAGTGCAGGTTACATCTGTGGAGCAGTGACCTTCTACACAGTAAAACTGTATGGTTTTTTTTTTACCATAAAATCACCTGTTGATTAAATGCAAGACAGATATTTTGAATGCCATATTGCAGTGTTTCCCAAACTTTTTTTTTTCACAAACTTTCACGACCCAAGTCAATAGACATTATTCATAAATCACAAAATAAAAGTGGATTTGACCATTATTGAACATTAATGAGGATATTTTATTGTTGACTGAGTGACCATGTCTCTGAACTATTAGTATTACTTAAGTTTTAAACAATGAAAAACATTCACTGAAGCAGCAATAAAAGGATCCATAAGTCGCCTATTTGGACATTAAATGTAGAACATTTCTTTTTCTTTTCAACATTGAACCAGCAACACTGGAACAAAATAGTCAATAAAATAATGATGTCTCATGTGTCAGAACTGTATATTGCAGATCTACATGCAGATCATGACAAGGCAACCCAAAAAATCACTTGTGACCCACCTGATTGTCATGACCTGGTCTTTGGGAAACAATGCCATATTGTGTAACATTTCATGCAAAGCAAGTACAACTCCATGGCGATAAGCAGCTGGTAGAGTGCCCATGAGTTAAATACTGAACTCAGCATTCATTCATAAGCATTCTGTCACTGTAGTGTTATAAATGATCTCTGAATCTAACTTTCCACCTTGAACTTTGTAGTTATTATTTAAATAAATAAAAATATACAACAACCAATGGATCCCTCTACCTATGTCAAATGTTTAAAACATGAAATTCAACACTAGGTCCTGTATTTATGCCTTAAGTAGCATTAAATACTTTCCAGGTACTTCCGACCATACTAAGTAACAAATGAAATAGATGGAAATCTGTCTCATGCACATATATTGTTTGTACACACCCAGATCAGACTAAATGCAAGCACAGCCAGAAGTGTTGCAGAGCTGATGTTGTGTGCTGTGTTGTTTACAGTCTCTGGTCATAACCAACGCAGCCAAGCGCTCGTCCACTGTGGGGGAAGTGGTCAACCTGATGTCAGTGGACGCCCAGAGGTTTATGGACCTCACCACGTTCCTCAACATGCTGTGGTCTGCTCCTCTGCAGATCATGCTGGCTCTCTATTTTCTTTGGCTGGTAAATACACTCGACTTTGATTAAGAGCTGCTACTTTTTTCTCATACCAACCAAAGTGTGTGTACTACTTAAGGCATGCTCAAGGTCTAGTATCACATTCACTCAGAGGAACTGTATGTACTGTAAAATGTACTTCAATCACAAATGGGTTTATATAGTTTATATAGAGTCTATAAGTATATGTACATCATCTCCTACAACAACACAAGCACTGATTCATGATTGGCTGTAGGTGCTGGGGTTTAGGGAGTGACCATTCACATCAGAGACAGGGACATTTTAGGTTTAAACCAACTGGTGTTGAAACTGGCAATCCAAATGAGAGATTCACATGACGCTCATTCTGCTTTCTGATTAGAAAATAGTCTTGAACCAAAACACAAAATTATAACATAGTAAACAATGTTGACATCATAACATTAAGAATAAATCAGCGTTACAATTGTTATCAGTAGAAGCTCTGTTTCATTTGAACATGATTATCCTTGTGGAGAGGCGAGCTCACTTGAAATGCAAGACAGATCACTCCAATGAGGTCCATTTGGTCTTAGAGAAGAAGAATTAGAGAAGAGAATATCTTTATTGACATTGTAACCGATACAACAAAGGGAGCAGTAAATAGTAAGAGATAAAAGAGTGTCTATGGCAGCGGTCTCCAACACTTTTCCTCAGTTGAGCTTCCTTTACAAAACAAAAAATCCAGAGAGCTACTTATTTTTTGCAGTTATAGCAAATAAAGTATTCATAGAGCCATGGCAAGACTTAGATCAGGTACAGATGAATAAAACATAAACCATTATTTATTTATGAATGATAGAATTACAATAATAGGCCTTTACTTCATCAAATTTGAGTTATTCAGGATAATACATGTAATTGAGAAATCCCCTGGTGAGTTACTTGGAAGGGGGTAGAGAGCTAATGGCAGCTCCTGAGCTACAGGTTGGAGACCCCTGCTCTATGGATATTTTTTAAAAGTGCACCCACACATAGCCTAGCCATACACATCCACATTCATAAATGCAAAACGTAAAAAAAACATGCTGTGGTAGCACCATATAGTGAAATAATGACTGTCGGTTTGTAGATAATTTATGTTATTAGGTCTGATCATTTATGTTATTAGGTTCTTTTTCAGACCAGGAGTTTGTGTTGTACCTGACAGTTTGGACTGCTCCCTCGCGGTCTTCCTCAGAGTGGTCAGGTGATGTTGCTGTGGCAGTGAGTCCTGAGGAAGTGGGACTGTAGATGGCGCTGTCATCCCGCCTCCACTGGTTTGGAAGACAGCGCCAAAACCTGTTTAACACGTCAAAGCAATATCACGTGACTCTGAGGAACATCGCAGGAAGCAGAACAAACTGTGAGGTATGAAAACAAACTATACATACAGTTACTATACATACTATAGAACAGGGGTCCTCAACCCCCGAGCCACAGACCGGTACTGGGCTGTGGGTCGTTTGGTACCGGGCTGCAAAAGTGCACACCCCCCCTCCCTTTATGCATCTCTAAACCAGGACTAAACCAGGTCTAAATCAGGTCTAAACTAGGTCTAAACCAGGATTAAACCAGGTCTAAATCAGGTCTAAACTAGGTCTAAACCAGGATTAAACCAGGTCTAAATCAGGTCTAAACTAGGTCTAAACCAGGATTAAACCAGGTCTAAAACCAGGACTAAAACCAGAACTAAAACCAGGACTAAACCAGGTTTACACCAGGTCTAAACCAGGACTAAACCAGGTATAAACCAGATCTAAACCAGCACTAAACCACGACTAAACCAAAACTAAAACCAGAATTAAAACCAGGACTAAACCAGCTCTAAATCCAGCTCTAAAACCAGGTCTAAACCAGGTCTAAAATCAGAACAAAACCAGGTGAAAAAAAACGTGTCTAAAACCAGGTCTACACCAACTTTAAACCAGGTCTAAAACCATAAATAAAACAGTTCTAAACCAGGACTAAACCAGGTCTAAACCAGGACTAAACCAGGAATTAAAACCAGGAGTAACCCAGGACTAAAACAGGATTTAACTAGGACTAAACCCTGGTCTACAAAATATTGTCAGACATAAAGCCGGTTCGTGGCTCTAAAAAGGTTGGGGAGTACTACTATAGAACATCTGATGCAAAGCTATAACAGTCCCATGGAGACAAGCAGATAGTAGACCCTCCACCCCAACAAGATGCTAAGAAAAAGCTAATCAGTGGAGGACTGTTGTGTAAAAAAAGACAGTGGCTAAAGATAAGCTTCAATGTTTTGCAGAAATTGGGTCCGTCCGTGCTGGCTGGAGTGGCAGTTATGATCCTCCTAATCCCACTCAACGCTTTCATCGCTATGAAAACCAGAGCCTACCAGGTATCCCGCACTCACAGTCTCCAACTCACCACACAGCACATCACTGACCCTCTGTGTGTGCGTAGGTGGAGCAGATGCGCTACAAAGACGAGCGCATTAAACTGATGAACGAGATCCTGAATGGGATTAAGGTCCTGAAACTGTACGCGTGGGAGAAGTCCTTCATAGACAAAGTGTTAGCCATCCGACAGAAGGAGCTCCATGTGCTGCGCAAGACCGCCTTCCTGGGAGCACTGTCCACCATGGCCTGGACCAGCGCTCCTTTCCTGGTAATCTCTTGTTTTTCTTTAATTTTATTGTCCCTGTAGAGCAAGGGTCTCCAACCTATAGCTCAGGAGCCACCAGTAGCTCTCCACCTCCTTCTAAGTAGCTCGCCAAAGAATTTCTGAATTATAATTAACAAAAATTTGATGAATAGAATGACTATTAAAATTGTAAATGTATCATTTTCTTGCCTAACTTTACTTTCTGCACTAATAAATGGATAATGGTGTATGTTTTATAGACCTCTAACTGTTCCTATCTAAGGCCGTGGCTCTTAATTACAACATTTCTTGCAAACATTAAAATGAGCAGCTCTCTGGCATTTTAGTTTTGTAGGTAGCTTACCGGAGGAAACGAGGTTGGAGACCCCTGCTGTAGAGAAATTCGTCATTGCTTTAAAGGGCCTGTGTTACGCTATTTTCTGGTCCATGTTTTAATGTTGTTTCCTCATCAACAACATACCCAGAGTTGTGTTTCATTTCATTCACACAGACAAATCCTGCAGAGTTCTTCTCTCAAACAGAAAACAGTCTTTGCGATGTTTGTGATGATACAGGAAGTGCTCCACTATGTTTTTTAAATTCCATATACCTTAACTAGAATCATTTGAATAATTTTAGCCCTGGAATTGACAAGCTCCACTGAACAAAGGGTAAAAAGTAACTGTTAACGTAAAAACTACAGCTTTATGGAACAGAGCATTTTGAGCATTGGGGTTATTGATGGACTAATAATAAAGGGTTAGTCATATTCAGTTCAATTCAATCTTTATTTTGAACACATAATATCTGGTTCATAGTAGGGGTGTAACGGTACACAAAAATCATGGTTCGGTACATACCTCGGTTTTGAGGTCAAGGTTTGGTTCACTTTCGGTACAGTTTGGAAACAAAATGTGAAACCATTTGTGTTTTTATTAAACCAACTATTTGTTTTAACATTATATAAACAGGAAAATAAAATAAATGCAAAGTGCTGCTTGGTAATACTAATAAGTTAAAGAAAATATTCTCAAATAAACAACAAATGCATGAAATATTATAAAAAATAAATTCCTTGTAAACAGTAAACTAAACTTTTCAAAAAGTAAAGTGCAGCACTAACAGTTCCAGCATGAAGTTTTACTCAATCTTCATGTTTTTGGCCAGAAAAAACAACTTGTCCACAGTGTAAGTGCAGATCTGCAGCAGTTACAATGTCTCCAGCGACTGAAAATACACTTTCACAAGGGACAAAGGTCGTCCCAATAACGGACGAGTTCCCTTGTGAATATTAAATAGCCGAGCCTTCTGTGTAGCTGCACATTTGGTGGTGGAATGTAAATACACACAAATTGCGTGAACTCATTTGTGCCTTGTACTGAACCAAACATCCCATACCAAAACAGTTTGGCATGAATACATGCATCATTACACCCATAGTTCATAGTATAAGTAGATTAAAATAAGAAGAATACAAATTGAAATATACAGTGCATGTTATAATGTATACAGACTAAACCACCAGTGTGTCCACAGCTTAGAGCTGAATCTGACAGAGCTCCTCACAGGACACACTACAGCTTGAATGATTTGATTGTTCAGATTCATGGCTCTACACATAAATGTGACAAGACAGGATCTCACACCACAGTTAACAAACATTTCACTGGCACTACAAAACCTCGGCACTTGCAGTAATATTCTCTCAGAGTAAGAGGTCACTGTCAAACTCTGCAAACTCTTTTTCTTGTAGTTGTGCCAAAGATGTGCAGTATACAAGAGCGAGTGGAATCAAACGTGTGAATGAAACAAAACACAACTCCTTTTGCGTAATAAAGGACCTTTAACTTGGAAAACAGTGCAGCAAAGACACTGCTCCATTTCTCGATCAGGAGTACCTAGCTGGAGGATTAGCCTGCTATCCATGTTGACAGAAAAAACCAGAGCACCCTGAAGAAAGCCGCCCACCCAAGCAGAGAATGTGTGACCCTCCACACAGGAAGGTCATACCCATTCTGGAATTCCAATGTGGTACCTTCTTGCTGTGAGGCGACAATTCTCAAACCAATCACAGCAGGATGAATTCCTGTGTCTGTGTTCGGGATCGTTCACAGGACAAATGACAGGGCAGAGTTGTAGCGTGGGTAGAAGCCAAAGATGAAGAGCCCAAACACAAAACAAACACAGGGATGCCGACGTAATTACAGACTATCTTGGTCCAGAAGGAAGCGGTATTTGTGGAACAGTAGTGAAAGAAGTATTCATTGTTACTTAAGTGAAAGGAGATCGGAAATGTACTCAAGTAAAAGTATCACATGAAAAAATCTATTTAAGTAAAAGTGTAAAAGAGTAAAAGTAAAAGTATGAAAGTACCCATTTAAGAATCTACTGTTGGGTGATCAGGACTGAGACTAGGACTGATACCAGGACCGGACTGGACTGAGACCAGAGCCGAGACCAGGACCAGACCGGGACTGAGACCAGGGGCCTCATTTATAAAAAACTGCGCAGGAGTTGTCGTAAGTTAGTGCGTACGTCTGTAGCTACGAGAGGCGTGCGCCACGCAAACTCCATATTTAGAAAACCCACCGCACGCACCAAACCACGCAATCTTTGCTTTATAAATCCCACCTGCAACTAGAATTTGCGCATGTAAACCTACGTCACGTCACGCCCCCTCCACACCTCCACCTCACCATAAAAGGAGCAGGTAAAGTGACTGGTGAATGAGATTTCCCTGAACATGAGCCGATAATCAGTGAGGTTTGACCGAGACACGCGGGACAGAGGGAGGAGGAGGCTCCACGCAGCACCACGTGATCACGACAAACACTTTATTAAAGAGACTTTATTAAACAAGGTTTAATAAATAAATACAAAACTAAAAGTGACAACAATGACTCATCTGTTCATTTAATCATTTTTTATAATATTTAGGCAGCACATCTTTGCAGTAAAGCCCATGTGTTTTTTTCGCTGTTTCAAGAGTTTTATCGCTGTATTTTTAAGTCTGTCTATGAAGTGTGTGAGGACTGGCCCTGTATATTTATGCATATACACATAGATACGTGCACGCGCTGATCTGAATGGTCAAATTATGAGCGCGTGCGAGAGATTCAGATGCCCTCCCCTGGAGAGGGAAAGGAGCGAGGGAGGGACACGAGGACACGAGGACACAGATTTAACATGAAACACATCAGATACAGATGTTATTCTGCCAATTAAAGTCCACACGAAACATCCAAACTGCTGAACCTGTGAGTGTGGGTCTGGGTCTGTGAGTGTGAGTGTGGGTCTGGGTGTGAGTCTGGGTGTGAGTGTGGTCTGGTCTGTGAGTGTGTGGGTCTGGGGTCTGTCTGGAGTGTGGGTCTGTCTGGGTCTGGGTCTGGAGTGTGGGTCTGGGTCTGTGAGTCTGGGTCTGTGAGTTGGGTCTGTTCTGGGTCATACAGTCAGAGAGCAGCTCTCATGTGCAAGAGTTTCCCATTACACAAAAATGTAGGGAAGATTTTGGTTGGGGTCAGGTTCGGGCAGTGGGCTTCGTGTTGTCCGCAGACTCGGGTCACTCTGGCGCTCGGTGCGTAAAGACTAAAGTAAAAGTGTTAAAGTTTTGTTCATTAAATCAAAGTCTGGCTCCTGCTGCGTCCAAGGGAAGAGTTTTTCTCTCAGGTCGGGTCATTATTTCGTCCTCTGTGTTGGTCACAGTCTGTGTTCTATAGAAGTCTATGGTCGTGGTGTGGACTGTGGGACTCTGTGCTACACCGGGTCCGGGAACATAGAGTAGAACGTAGAGTTTAGAGGAGGTCCCGAGTTGGAGTAGAGTTAAGCAAAGAGCCACGCCTTAAGCGAGTTTTATAAATACTGCAGTTGGCGTAGGAAGCGCGCACGCACGGATTTTTGCGTAAGCAAGTTTTATAAATGAGGCCCCAGATCTAAACCAGGATTGAGACTGGGACACGACCAGGACTTAGACCAGGACCAGACCTGGACTGAGGCCAGGGCTGAGACCAGGACCAGACTAGGACTGAGACCGGGACTGAGACCGAGACTGACACCGGGACCAGACCAGGGCTGAGACCAGGACCAGACCAGGGCTGAGACCTTGTTTAGTTCTGTTTTAGACCTGTTTTAGTCCTGTTTTAGTCCTGGTTCAGTCTTGGTTGAGTCCTGGTTTAGTCCTGGTTTAATCCTGTTTTAGTCCTGGTTTAGTCCTGGTTTAGTCCGGCATTGTAGTTTAAGTCACAGAAACGAGAAAGGCCGTTGTCTGTTTTTTCCATTATTCATTTAAACACAAAATCTGAAACAAATCGTTATCCTTTTTTTTTGTGTGTGTGTGTATTTGTTTTTTCATTTTGGTTTTGGAGACAAATAATTTTAAAAATAGTTGTTTTTTCATTTTCTTATTTTTGCTTTTATTTTGAAACACTAATGAACGAATGATACACGGATTCACTGCAAACTGTTGAAAATGATCTCGTACTATTTATGTTTTTAAGACAGGAAAAATCAGCTTGAGCACTGTACACTGTACACTTTAAGAGGAAGTGTGTCAGCCGCTGGGAAAACGTGATACCAAATGAATCAGACATGACAGCTGTACATGCAGTGTGGCACCAGGCCAAGTAAAGCGCTGTTTGAAGCTTGACCATAACAGTCTGCTGGGCTGGGTGGAGTACAGTAGCAGAGTGTACTGTACTGTGGGTCCCAGACTTTGTTGTCTCAAGTAGTAGGGATGGGCGCTATAATGGGTCCAGTATCAGTATTGGCCCATATCAATACAGATTGCTCAATTCTGATATCAGCCAATGTTGAAGAGTAATACCAATATTCTTTTCTCTATTTTATTATTTTTTTTCTTGAAAAATTTTAAGGTGCACTATGTAACTTTTTGGTTGAACTTCTAGCACCTGCTTGTTTCTATGGATATGTCACTACTCTGCCTGGAATGTTCCACAGTATGACTTTAAACAGCTCTAGCTTACATTTATTTAATTACAGGTGGTTTTACAGCTCAGAACTACCTACAAAAACAGGCATTCTGACTAAGGATACAATGATACAGTTTTCCCATGATTCAGTATGTAGTATCTCAATACATGGGTCACGATATCAATTCAATTTCGACATGTTTTAAGACATGAAAAAGAAATTCTCATGAAGTTTTTTTTTTTTTTTTGGCTAATGAGTATAATATAATAACGCTATGATATTAATGAAACATTACATACATTACATTACAGTAGAACTACTGTAAAGTTGTAGTTTAATGTCATACTGTGAAGTGTTTTAGTTCAATTAGTTTAATGATTTACAGCTCAAAATTTTTATTCAGTGAAAATAAGAACAGACCTTTCTCAGGCTATTTTATATTTTATAATAAAATAAAATGAAAATTTAAGAGTCTGAGAAAAAGATTGTGGATATCGTGAGTTGTGTTGCGGTTGCAGTGCATATACGAGCGCACTTTATTAAAGCCAATGTAAAGCGAAAAGCGATTTTAGAGTATTTAAAAGTTAATATCTTTGTCACTTCTCGGTCAGTGTAAAATAAAAAGTAACTGAAAGGGAAAACCCTCTGTCAGAATATCTCAGCTGTAAGCCTGTATGGAGCTGTTTTCCTACTGTATCTGAGGAGGACGCTGCATTAATTATTTCCCTTTTTGACCAAAATAAATGGCGTCACAGTGAGTATGGAGGAACACGTGTGTATTGACCAAACACATGTATCGAATTGTGACACCAGTATCTACACGATTCGAGATTGAGCGGAGTCACCTCTCCACAGATCTAACCTGTAACTTGATCTGGTTTGGTCTCCATGAAGATAGAAAGGCTTAATGCCTTACCTTTAACTGCATTTCAAATTCAAACTCTGCTGAAACAAATGATCTTCCATACTCCATACTCTGTCGGTGCGAAGGTGGAGCAGATGCATTACAAAGACGAGCGCATTAAAGTGATGAACGAGATCCTGAATGGGATTAAGGTCCTGAAACTGTACGCATGGGAGACGCTCATTCTCCGTGTGCCCATTTTGGACTGACTAATGGCTCAAAATGGAAATAGAAGAGTGTTACTTGGCTGTATGTGACTAATGATTTTATATCCCAGCGAAATACATTTTGTTACTGTTATTTTCACAAAGGAGAAAAGTTCATTTATGAAGTTTACCTTAACCTAAGTGTGCACTGTGTAACTTTTCCAGTGAAGGGTCTGTCAAATGTTTCACAGTACGGCATTAAACCTTTCTATCTTCATTGAGACCAAACCAGACCAAGTTACCAGTCAGATCTGTGGAGAAGCGACGCCGGTCAATCAGAATGTCTTTCTATTTTTCTAGGTATTTTTGAACTATAAAACCACCTGCAATTGAATAAACGTAAAGTTGAGCTGTTTAATGTCACACTGTGGAACTTTCAAGGCAGAGCAATGACATGTTCATAGAAAGAAGCAGGTGAAAAGTTACAAAATGTACCTTTAACAAATTAACCTATGTATTTTAAAAGTTACATATCGTTATCCAGTACGCCCTAGACTTTATCCGACACCCAAAATACACCCTACATTTTGTACTGATAATCCTTTAGAATTAAAAAAAAAAAAAAAAAACTCGCTGGTCCTCTTCACCTGGAAGCAAATGCAGAATAAACCACAAAATAAACCAAAACCCAGATTTATTGGGAGGGATTGCTTTTTCACACTTAAAGCAATATGCCATAGTTTAAGTTATTCTGAAAGCACGCCTCTTTTACTGCGACTTATGTTAAATTAATTTCATAATTTAACAAATTTAACAAATGAATTATTTCGAAAGCCCTAATATGACGTGATTCCATCATTTGTAAATTGTGGGCCAATCAGGTGTTTCCAAATCCAACAAATTACCCTGAATGAGTTTATACATAAATAACTATCTATGTAATTTCCATTTTATGATATGCTGTGAAATGTATGAACAAGAATATAAAAGAAAAAAAAAAATTAGAATAATAAATCTGTTATATTTGTATATGTTGTTGTTGTAATGATACTGACATGCAAAGTCATCCAACAAAATCCATAACATTTATTCATAAGGATGTAAAATGTAGTAAACAAAGAAAATGTCATATTCAAATCAACATTACCTTTTAAAATCTGAAACCATTCCAGGTACCCTCAAGCAACTACTCGAGTACACCAAGTGGGGAAACAATGCAGTAGAACATTGAGTACTATACTACAACTGCTTTACAACATATGCAAAAACATATTCAAACATGCTGTACATACGTTTAACATCTGTAGCTGTCTACTTCCTCTCCTGAGTCCCCCCAAGTGAAATGTGATTATACATGTTCCAGTCCGTCGGATCCAGTCAAATAAGCAGGTGCAAAAAAATATATGTAGTTGGAGCGCTGGCTGGAGCACCACTAAGTGAAGTAACAATGTGGTGCTCACATCGGGGCATGTGAATGACGTGCCCTGATGTGAATGACGTGCCCTGATGTGAATGACGTGCCCTGATGTGAATGACGTGCCCTGATGTGAATGACGTGCCCTGATGTGAATGACGTGCC
Source organism: Boleophthalmus pectinirostris (assembly GCF_026225935.1). Classification (NCBI taxonomy): domain Eukaryota; kingdom Metazoa; phylum Chordata; class Actinopteri; order Gobiiformes; family Gobiidae; genus Boleophthalmus; species Boleophthalmus pectinirostris. The sequence goes on from NW_026571047.1 coordinate 4,668,948, forward strand.
CTGATGTGAATGACGTGCCCTGATGTGAATGACATGCCCTGAGAAGACACAAGTCGACACGCATTGACATTTGACATGAAATAAAATTATAGCTAAGCATACCGTACCATATTTTTGGACAGTGGAAATTGTCAGTGCGCAATAAGTCAGTGCGCTTTATGTATTAATTCTGTTTCTGCTTACTGACCTCGAACTGACTTTATGTGGTACACGGCGCTCAAAAATCTGTCAAAATGTTTTAGTACAACTTTGGTAAGCGATGAAGCCGCTTAATACATTGTCCAAGCATTACGGCGTCTCTAGCCAGGAGCCTCACGGAGTAAAGTTTAGTTTAGTTAGTTTCAAACCTGCACATACAATTTACAACATAACAATACAAATGCAGATACAAACATGCAGGTTTGAAAAGGGGGTGGATAATGGATTTCCAATCCCCTCCCACATTTGACAGAACAACACTTCAAGTTAGTATATCATACATGAAAAGACAAGACAAAACAAACATTTAAAGATTTTTCATGTCTGAAAAATTTCACATGAACCATCTCCAATGCAGCAGAAGCACAGAACAGACTCACCATCAGCAGAACATCCTCTGTCACAGAAAGAACACTCACATTCCCCTGAGTCGTGTCCTTTAATGCGCCTTGTAATCCGGTGCACCTTATGTATGAAAACAGATGAGAGAATTCAGCATTATTGATATTGCGCCTTATAGTCCGGTGCACCTCATAGTCTGAAAAATACAGCATTTGATATAAAGTTTTCTGTTGTTTTCTATATGGATATGTCAGCCATTTTCTGTCTGAAGTGCAGTCTGAAGCATTATACTGGCAATAAGCAGACCAAAAGAAAAGAAATCCTCAGATACTGAAAATGATACTGGATATCAGCTTCTAAATATCAGTTCAGCCGATATCCTGGTTGCACATACTGTATAAACTGGACTATTCAGTACTGGTTGTAGTTGGTCTGGAAAGTCTCATAATGTTTGAACTTTTATTTATACAAAGCTGTCCTGTGGTTACTTGAAAGATTAATAACAGCCACATAGAACATTTGGATCAGTTGTCTTATTTCGTTTTTGTTTAAAGGAAATTGCTCTGCCTGGAATGTTCCACAGTGTGACATTAAACAGCTCTACTTTACATTTATTCAATTACAGGTGGTTTTATAGCTCAGAAACACCTTGAAAAACAGACATTCTGACTGTGGGCAGGGTTGCCTCTCCACAGATCTGACCTAGGCTTTATTCTATACTGTGAAACATTCCAGACAAAGCAATAACATCTTCACAGAGAAAAGCATTTGATGGATTGAAATCGGCGTTGTAACTGAAAACGCTGAATCATTGCATCTCTAAACAAAAGTACAAAGCAGCGTTTGTGTACAAATGAGGGTAGATCAGAGCAATGACGTCTTGAATACAGGAAAATAAAGGTCATTCAACCATGCATGAATCATTCTAATCACAACTTCAAGTGGTTAAATGAGAATAGAATTAACACTTTAACACATTTAACAAACAATTAACACGACGCAGGTAAAAGGTCTACGAAGTTAATGCCGCACAATATGTATCCTTTTTTTTTAAAAAAAATGACTCCCAAGACCTTGACCCTGACCAAGTAAAGTAAATAGAGCACTTCTGTTTCCATAGCTTTACTGTTAGAGGTAGTCGACCATGCAGATGTTTGGAAATAAGTGACCATACAGTAGACGGCATGGAAACGTCATAGCAACATCCAACAGCCCATAACTCAGAACAGCATCATAAACATTAATGAGCCATAGAAGTGTTTGATTTATGTACAGTTTGAAGGTGCTGTGCCTGATTTTTACTCTCTTAAAAGTGTGATAAACAAAACTAAGAAATTATTTGGACCAGTGCAAAGAGTTTACAAGGAACTACTTACCTTATGCATTCCAAGCATTAATCCAAGCTTTAAATTAGAGCCAAAACTGCAATATATCCATATCATATTTTTATTCTTATTTATGTTTATGTTTATTTTAAAAACTTTACTAACTTTACTTTTTGGAGCTATCGATCATGTTATAATGGTGTTCTCTCATCAAAAGCATGCCTGAAGCGTAGGACTGGGTATCATTAAGAAGTTGCCGATACAATACATACCTTGATACAGTGAGTTTACAATTTGATACAATTCAATACGATATATTTCAAATCAATTTGATACAGTTCAGCAGAAAATAAAGGCTAAATCATGTTAAATCACTTTCATATGAAACACAAACATTATTTGTCTAAATCAGGGGTGCGCAATACGTCGATCCCGATCTACCAGTCGATCGCCAAGGTCGTGTGGGTAGATCGCCGTGTCTCGTCTCGGACTCGCGTTTGGACTCGGTCTTGTCTCTCACTCAAGGTCTGACGCTCAACAAGTGTGATCATATTTCATTACGGCCGCTGCTGTTGGTAATAAACTTGTAGCGGGTGCAGGAGCGTGTGGGGCGTCTCAGTGCAGCCTGTGCGCTCATTTGAAACCCGCGGAGACTCTACGGCGCATCACAAACACACACGCTCCCTATGCACGGCTCGTCTGCGACAGCGTGTGCCCTCGTGTACCAGCGTGCATCACAGGGCAGGTTCAACTTCCTAAACATCCTACCTGTCCATCTGCCTCACGTCAGCACGCCGCCCCTCGCCTTTTCACGCTCTCGCTCCTTCCTGCGTACAGCGAACACAAGCCCCTCCCACAGTGCGGCTGATTAGAAGAACAAGACCAAACGTGAAGCAAAAAAAGTCTAAATTTGTGTTCCAGTGTTGGCACAAAGCAGGTCTACAGCATAGAGCGGATCTACAGAACAGACCTACTGCCACATTTGGCTGAAGTTTGTCTAACAAAAGTGCACAAATGCATCTGTGTTTGTCACGATGTGCGTTTGGTTTGGTAAATGTGCAGAGGCTGTAACTCCAGTTTGGAACTTTAAAAAACAGGTTTAAAAAATCTTCCTTCACTTTTTTCACAGTTTTGTGTAAAGTGCCAGAGGAAGTTCTCTTAAAGAAGAGGTTCTCAAACTGTGGGTGAGGCTCCAAAAAAGGGGCACAGAGTGTTTCAGTGCAGTTTGCTTGGCTTTGTATTAGGTAGATCATTTTGACTTGGTCATTTTGTAAGTAGCTCACATGCTGAAAAAGTGCGAGCACCTCTGGTCTAAATAGTATAGCAACAACGATGTGACATAGGTTTCTTATCTAATATGTGGAGTGCTTGTTTGGACAAACTTTGCAGAGGTTGCATTGCAGAGTTTTTTGCCAGTGCACATAAAATGCAAAAATATCATTGAATGTATAAAAAGCTTGACAGCATTTGAACTCATTTGGAGACGTATGAATCTAAACTGAGACAAATTACATTTCACAGTTTATAATATGATTGCATATTATGGCTAGTAAAAATCAAGCATGATGAGCTAGTACATGACCGTAAGTAATAAAGGAGCCTATATGATCAAATTGCAGTTAGAAGAAGGACTTCATAAGACCATAGAGCAGATCAAACCATCACATTTCTTATGTAACACCTTACGTCTGTCACTATTCTTTCTATCTCATTACTTCTTCCAATTCACACCACGTCTGCTAATTAAACTCCTATTCAAACGCATATAATAGAGGCCTATCTAATGTACTTTTTCACCACTTTACCTTCAAAGTTCTTTCATCCCTAAATATCAACGGGTTTTGTGTGCACAGGTTGCCTTGACGACGTTTGCCGTTTACGTGACGGTAGATGAGAACAACGTATTGGATGCGGAGAAGGCCTTTGTGTCTCTGTCTCTCTTCAACATCCTCCGGTTTCCTCTCAACATGCTCCCCCAAGTCATCAGCAGCATGGTGCAGGTAGGCAGCTCGAAACGCAGTCATGGAAGATTTGATCATTCTCTTATTTTGACTTATTTCAGTGGGATTATAACTATTGTAAATATAAATTGTATTTTTACACAAATCAAGGAGCAATTTGAAAAGAAAAGTTGGAAAGTATGTTGAAAAAAGTAGGCAGGAAGTAGAGAATTCTAAATATATTGATGACATAACTCTAGGGAGAATTCCACCAATATAGCCAGTCCATCTGAACTTTACAAACATTGCACTGGTTCATGTCTTTATCACAGTTTGAGTTTTGTTTGGTTTTTTTACTTTTTAATTGTAGAAAAATACAATAACTGGATTAGAGTATTGTTTGTGGAGAATAAATTGTTGATTTTGTTCATATTTGGACCTAAAATGGGCCGTAGAGACATTTTCAATCACTGATGAGGAGAAAAAAATCAGTTTGTCAACTGGACAAAAGTTAGTCTCCTTCTTCAGTTCTGGTCAGATGCTGGTGGACACTTCCTTATATCTGTTATAAGTGTCCATCAGCATTCTGACTAGAACTGAAGAAGCAGCTTGGATGAGCTGCAAAACGTATTCAACCAAACTTAATTTTTGTTCAGTCGACAAACTGATTTTTTTTCTCCTTGCCATGGATTCTACCTGGACGACTGAGGGATTCTTAACATATTTTCAATCACTATTAGCTTCAAGACAAAAAACAGGCTAGTTTACAGACCTGAGTGTTCACACAGGACTAGAATTACCTGAGGACTTTTGAGTTTGCAGAATTACAGAAGGTCAAATTCAGTGAATTTTTTTACAGACATTTTTACACATGGACAATTCGCACAGGACTAGAAACACAGATGACAATTATAATTATTAGGGGTGTACAAAAATATTGAAATATCGATATATCAAATGGTTTAATATGATGATACAGTATCGATATCATGGGCTGCTATATCAATATATCACCAAGAGTATTTTTTGGTATATTTTACTAAATCATTTTGTTACAGTGCTACAGTTTTGGTGTTTGTTTAGAGGAAGGAAGCTCATTTATGCAACACATTTGACATTTTCACTGTTTGTGTTTCTTATGAACTTTGCACAAGAAGTGGTTTAACAAAGACTTTTAGTATCACAGCCATGATTTACCCTTTGTTTTTTACTGAATCATATCAAATCGATTTGAAATCTATTGCATCAAATCAAAAGTGAACTGTATCGAGATTTGTATCATATCGGCAACTTCTTAATAATACCCAGCCCTAGTAATTATTGCAATTTACAAGGGGACCCTCTGGTATATGTATGAATAGGGCTTATGTAACACTTTGAACCACAAAATGAATTGTTATCATTTTTTTGTACATTCTAGAACTTTTGCTAAATCACAGATATGGAACTCCCTAGCGAGAAGTAAAATTTAAAACCTTAACAAACGGCCAAATTGGGAAAACGAACTGGACTTCTTAACTGAATCTTAACTGTGTTTTAGTTAAATGAGTAGTTTAAAGCTGTCAGTGGCACTTTAATGGGGAGATAATCATAATAATGTGCTAGAACATGGTGGGAAAGGGTCTGTATAATTCTGTGGGAGAATCGGAGACATTCAAGCAACCTGACATTTTAGATTATTTATACTGACACAGAATATGTTGAACTTTGTACCGTTTTTTTTTTTTTTTTTTTGTTCAGATCAGAAAATAACGTCATATGGGCCTTTTAAATTAAGGGTCATGTTTAACAATTTTGGTTAAGGTTGCTCTCATGGAAATTAATATAGTATGTATGTTTCCACAAAGCATGGAGAATGTGTGTGTTTATGTTTGTTATTGTAACTCATAATCTTCTTGAACTATACTTTTAAATGTATGTCTAAATAAAAAAGTGCTCTATAATGACATGAAAAAGCATTCCATTTGACTTGTTGGAGCGTGAACCGTGCCTAGACCCTGCTCTGTGTTTTGTTTGGCAGGCCAGCGTTTCACTGAAGAGGATCCAGAATTTCCTGAGTCATGATGAGCTGGATCCAGAGTCTGTGGACAGAAAAGGATCAGGTACAACAACAACTAAAGCATCCTCTTACTTGAGTAAATGTTTTGGTTACTCTTCCCGCTGTGAGTCTAGAACAGGCTCTGTGCACGATCTAGATCACTGTGTCTCAAAGCTAACAGCACTTTTATTCAAATCCTAAAACATAATGTAAACAGCCTATTAGACTACCCCATTATTTATATGTGTAAAATCCTCAGTTTGTGGTGTTGAATCTTTATTATGCCTGAAAATGTCTTTTTGTGTTGGCATTGAGACATAAACATCTCTCTTCCTGAACACAGAAGTGTCCTCCGCTCAAGTATTCATTTGACTTGAGCAGTTTTTAACATGTTTTCAATCACATCCACTCACAGCTCTCTACTCACTGCCTAGTTCTTACAATTACTCCTATTTACTAGTTGTACTGTTACTCGTTGTAATATTGTTTTACTCTTACTTGAGTTTCTTTGAATTCTACTTTGTACTTTTCGGGTGCATATGTACAACATCAAATATGTGATGCAGCATCAATGGAATCATGAAACAAAATAACTAAATATTTGAATCCTCAAAGTCGACAGCCTTACAAACCTTTGGTCTTCTCTCAGTGAGCTTCAGGATGAAGTGACCTGAAATGGTTTTCATTTCACTGTGTGCCTTGTCAGGGTCAAAAGAAATAATAAAGTAAAAGGTGAACATTTATATTCATTGGTTCATAAAACTCTAATAAACATGTAAAACCAGTTTTTAATTATTTTTAATGAGTTAGTTTGTTTTGTTCACTGCATTCCATACATGTTCATTCATAGCTGTGATGCTCCCAGTGAGAATCTATTATGTAAATACAGTAACTTTAAAAAAGAAATGAGGTGTGTCCTGCAGAATCCTGTCTTAGTCATAGTGTACAAATGTGAGGACACGTTAGTCTTTCCTGTTCAAACAGTCATTCTCTCTCCTCAGAGTTTGCTGCTACCATCATCAATGGGAAATTCACGTGGGACAAACAGGATACACCAGTTTTGCACAAGTATGTAAACGAAATGATACTGCTTACTCATGCTTATGTAGTACTTATGTAGTACTATTCTAACCTGTGTGCTATTATTATTTTTTGTAAGTTAACTTATTTTGAAAAAAATCACTGACAAATGGGGAAGGGCAATATATATCTTTACTTCAACTTAAGATACATTTGTGGGTCTTGCAAATATTGTTAAATATCGGTATTGGGAAATATCAGTTATCCACCGGAGTCCGATAATTCCAGGTGTTTTACTACACATAAACCCCATGAAAACATTCATTCTTACCATGAGAAGTGTCGCCTCTCCATAGATCTGACCTGTAATTTGGCTTGAAGACCTTCATCTGTTTAATGCCATACTGCAGAAAATTCTGTAGAGCAATAAGTTTTCCAGACCAAAATGCCATAACAATTAGCAAAAAAAACATTATGTAAAGTTAATTGTAAAGTACCGTATTTTCCTTGGCGATTAGGCGCAGTTTTAAGCCTCCAAAAACCACTGCGCACCTTATAATCCGGAGCGCCTTTTATATGAATTTCCGCAAGTGTTCCAGTACAACTTCAGTAAACGACAAAGCCGCACCACTTGCAGTATTACGGCTACCGTAGTCAGGAGCATCGTGGAGAAATACGTACTGTGATTCCTCATTTTTCCTGTGGACGAGGAAAAGATGAGCAACTGGCTGCGAGAATTTTACCTTAAGAGACCGGATGGCTTTTTCCACACATCTCCGTCCCTATTGATCTGCGACTCCAGCGCAGTAACAGATTGTTGTCCAGACGCAGCCGCGATTCATTTTCAAATTATTTTACCAACAATGGCCAATACAGAGAATGTGATACACGAAGATCAGAGCAAGAACCAGTGAGCGAACATGTGGCTCCAGAGTGAGTCAAAATTGGGGGTGTGTATGTCTGTTCAGGACCTGCACGCACAGAGACGACCCGGTGTTCCCCGGGATCATGTAGGAACCAGCATTTGTTATTTTAGGCTTTAATTAACCAAATAATTTTATGGCAATAGCCTATTCAATTGATACAACTTAAAAAAGTCCCTGCTTTTAGCCTAGTGTGAGAAATACAGTCGGACTAGATCCAAACCAGAGTCCTGAACCAGCGGGAGCAGCTCTTGAGTTTCGTTTACCGCGCCTTATAGTTCGGTGCGGTTTATATGTGAAAAAAGTTCGGGAAAACAACAGTGCGTCTTATAACCCGGAAAATACGGTACTTTAATTGCAACTGAATTTACAATGTAGGTTTAAAAAGTAGGACTCTGTTTAAGTATAAATATGATGAACTAATACAAGAAACCCAAATGATCAGGTTCAACATTTGTGCTTTTACCTTTTGGATATTTCACGCTGATCACGCTGGGAGGTTCTGCATGCGTCCCTATGGCGGAATAATTAGCTGTTACAACAGTGGCACAATCCACACATTAGCAAACACAGCCAAAAAAGTTTTAAGACGGTGAGAAGAAAGAGTGCCAGCTGTGTGACAGAGCTTCAGACAGAGCAGTGCCTCCAGTTATAGCACCAGCCACCCAGGATGTGTTGATGACATGAGTTTTGTTAGTGTTTGGGAGTCACATGGTTCAGGCCTGTGAGTATGTGCTTGCTTTGTGTTGCAGCATTAACATGATGGTGCCTCAGGGCTCTCTGCTGGCCGTGGTGGGTCATGTGGGCTGTGGGAAGTCCTCGCTCATCTCGGCTCTGCTCGGGGAGATGGAGAAACTGGAGGGAGAGGTGTCTGTGCGGGTAAGACTGTGATCGTACCGTAGAGTGTATTTATGAATGGACATAACTAACCCACTATCTGCCACTTTTGAAATTCATTTTGTATTGAAAAAACATCTCCCCTCTCTGTGTAACTGCTGCTGTCAGACTCCTCATTTTAAAAAGCTCACATTTACCTGCTCTACATGGTCCTGTTGTTTTTATTTCGCTATTTTGGTTGATAATAGATCTTAGCACTGGGCAGTATGATGGATTTTCGTTGTCATATTGATTGATCCTGATTTCATTTGTCTTTTTTGTGAATGAAAAAACAAAAATGGCTTTCAATATAAATATTCTGAACATGATCAAACCATACTAAATACACAATTAGATCTGATCTTTTAGTCATGTTGGAATGTTGTTTGAGAGTTTGTTTCATTCTTTCATCCACACATTTGAGTGTTTCTTTACTTTTAGTCTGACTCCATCTCCAAAACTCAAAATGCTCTGTTCCACCTTGTGATGTCATGTAGTGGTAGTTTTCAAGTTAACAGATATTTTTTACCTCATGTTCAGTAGTTTGTCAATTCCAAAGCTAAAATTGTCCAAATAATTCTAGTGATGGTGTGTGTAGTTTAAAAACACAGTGGAGCACTTCCTGCATTACAACATGACATCACAAGGTGAAACAGAGTGTTTTCTGTTTGAGAGAAAAAAACAGCCTAAATCTAAAGGGTTTGTGGAGGAAACAACAATATAACAGAGCATAATATGGGTCCTTTAAAGCCCTACTATGGAAAATTCAAGGCAAGAAAATCTTTTCCATGGAGATCTTTTCCCAGAAAAGTTCTGCAGTGCAAGGTGCAGTATGTAACATTCTGGAGGTGGCATGATTCCATTGAAAAAGAAAGCTAAAACTAGGACTGGGTGTCATTAAGGCGAGTGGTTCACACTCAGGCTTCACAGGAAGAAAGTTCCAGATTTGATCCTCGGGATTTTCTGTGTGGAGTTTGCATGCAAAAGTCCTCCAGCTAAGGCAGTCCTGACCAAGCCTAGCAACAAGATCATGGAGATGGGTCTCCAGTGCCCCATGTGCTGCCCACGGCCCCTGAAAGGATGGATGAAATGCAGAGGACAATTTACCTACAGGAACAATAAAGCACTACAAAACAAAAACAAAACAAAGGCTTTGGGGCCCACTTATTCATGATTATATCCCTTTAAAGACTGACAAAGTGCTTTTTGTTTAGTGCGTCTTATTAACTAGAAGAACACATCAAACTGTGGCACTGGTCATTGCTTCTACGAGCAACAAACCCATTGTAATCGACCGTGAAAATATCAAATGTATTGCATAAATGAGTTTCCTTTGTCCAAACAAGCAACAAAGCTGAACATGCTTTATATCATTTTTCTAAAAAGTTACATACTGTAACTAAAAAGTTACATACTGTGGTGTTAAAAATAGTCACTGATATCTTTCTACGGTTCAGAGGAAAGGCTATAAATCTGAAGTTTGAACATTATCGTAAACATTCACTGTATCATATATATGGGCCATCTAAGTAAAAGTATTTAAGTACCCCTTTAAAAATGTACATAAAAAGTGCTAAGTATTTTGTGCAGACTTTGAGATCTAATAAAGCTTCAGATGTAGTGATTTTGATAAAGATTTATGTGGAGTTGTGCTCAACAGAAACAACTGAATCAATTATTTTTTGTAGCTGTTTTATTTGTATATTTTTGTTTGCTTAAACTCTGAACATGTTAAAAATAAACCCTCAGCCTTTTCAGAAGGTCTCAGTCAAAAATAAAAAATACATTTACTTTTCAGTCCAGTTAAAAAATAGTGAAGTACAAAGTACAGATACATGCTCTCAAATGTGGTGAAGTAAAAGTTGTGTCATTTTTTTTTTTTTTTTTTTGTCACCTAAGTACTGAACATTTCTACTTTCACTTCATTACATTCCACCACTGCTTACATCCACTGGTATAAATATGTTCTATATAATGTCCTGTGAGTGGAAGCTGCCTCACATGTGTTTCCTGCGCAGGGCTCCGTGGCCTATGTCCCTCAGCAGGCCTGGATCCAGAACGCCACCCTGAGGGACAACATCCTGTTTGGGAAACCCTACCAAGAGGCCAAGTACCGCTGTGTACTGGAGGCCTGCGCTCTCACCCCTGACCTGGAAGTACTGCCTGGAGGAGACATGACTGAAATAGGAGAGAAGGTACACACACGCCTCCTCACATTAACACCGCCCCTTCAGTCGATGCTTTTAAATCTCGTTTAAAAACACACTTTTACTTAGTGGATTTTAACACAGCGTGAAAATTGTGAGGTCCTCTGACTGTCTTTTATTGATTTTATTTTCTAATTTTTAGGGCTGGACAAAAATTTTAAAAAATCTTAATCACATTAATCACATGAGTTATTGTGATTAATCGCATGTTATACGCAAAACCCAATAATGAATTCAAAAGTGCCGTTTAATGCATTTTATTGGAAATGTAAACGAAAATGCCACACATCTGTTGGCAAACAGCATGTTTTTATACAGTAGCAGGGCACTAGTCTGTAAAGTCCATGTTTATACTTCTTCCTTGAGAGAACCTCACTGAATGCATGTTGGTCACTGAATCACTTTCAGTGCAGTTTGTCAATTCCTAGAATTTGATTTAACAAATTCAATTGAATAGTAAAGTGTATGTGATTGTGTGTGTGAGTGTATGTGATCAGCATTTAAATACAAAAAAGAACAGTAAAATAAAAGTATGCAGTGTAAATCTCAGCTGAAACAATCTAATCAAATTAATACAAAACTGAAATGTATTGCCACTGCTAGGGCATCAGTGTTATCCTGTTATCCTGTTTGATATAAAAATGAGAATCTCAGTCAAAAACGGTACCCAAAAAACACTGTCAGTGCAATTTGTCAATTCCTAGAACTTTTTTTTTTACTCCACAATGGACTTTTTCAAAGTAAAAACCAGTGAGCCACAGGCATTTACAATAAAAAATAAATAATAAGATAAGATAAATAATTATAAGGGATAATGAATTCATTAGTTAATGCAATAAAAAATAAAAAAAAAACATCAACGCGCCCTTTTCTATTTGCTCATTTTAGTTTTTTGATGTTGTTTTTTTTTTTTTTTTTTTTTTTATTGACTTGCGTATTTATTGTTTATGCTTTATTTGATTTCATGTGTTAATATATATTGTGCTTACTCTGTGCAGCATTTTTGGAGATTTTGTGTTAAATGTGCATATAAAGTTGCATTGGATTGGATTGCACTTTGAGTAAAGACAGTGGATATAAAATAATTTCAGATGAGAGCATTGTGATCTCTGTAGTGTTTTTGTGTTTCTTGTGTATTTAAATGTCATAAATGAGTGCTTTTGTGGTGTGCAGGGCATTAACCTGTCTGGAGGGCAGAGGCAGAGGGTGAGCCTGGCACGGGCCCTGTACAGCGACGCAGACGTGTACCTGCTGGACGACCCTCTGTCTGCTGTAGACGCTCACGTGGCCAAACACATCTTCGACCACCTCATCGGACCAGAGGGGGCGCTCAAGGGCAAGGTCAGAACACACGAAAACTAGCAAAGGTTGATCCTTTTTCTTTTCTAAAATCAGCTGTGTAACTTCGGGGGCTACTTGGGGGTAGGGATGTAACGATATCAAAATCCCTCGATACACTATTTTCTTACGGCCCTATATTTATTGTGGAGGCTTACAAAATTGTGAATATGCTACTTTTTTTCTTTTAAAAGCCTTGGAACAACCTTGAAAAACCTTTGGTACTGTTATAATATGGAAAATTAAGATTTAAAAGTGCTTAATAACAACCACTGTATTTCATCAGGTAGTCTGCAAGGACAACACCAAAGGATCATGGTCTACGTAGTTCCCTCTGTTTTTCAGCTATTTTTGTGCCATGGCAAGGCAAGGCAAGGTTATTTATATAGCACAGTTTGTACACAGAAGTACCGGTAATTCAATGTCCTTTACAGAATAAGAAAGACATTAAAATCACCATTATTATAAATTTAAGAAAAGAGACTTGTAAATCCAATTTATTTTTGTATTATTGTGAGACTTTTGACGATACAATTTCACAATATTTCAGTTATTGTTACATTTATACTTGAGAATATTGGGTCTTTTGGCTAATTTAGATCTTGTTTAGACGCGGTTTAGTACAACTTTAATACAAATTTAAATAATTCTACTTAAAGCTACCATCTGTAATCATTCTCATATGTCACTATCTGTGTTACTGCACTTTTGATAGTGCACCAACTTTGGGTTAATAGAAGAAGATTAGAGAGGGTGAGGGGGCACAGAAATTGTACAGAAATGTTCCTACTTTAGTCTTGTTTTAGTCATATTAGATTTGATATTGCTTTATGCCCAATGTGTAGGTTAAAGGTTCTATATTACAGTACACAAAATGGATTCTTGTGAGCTTTAAGCCATGTTATAATGTCATTACTTCCTCAAAAACATACCCAGACTTGTGTTTTGCTTCATTCACACATGTTTGAGTAATTCTTTATTATTAGTCTACATCCTCAAAGCTCAAAATGCTCAGTTCCACCTTGTGACGTGAAGCGGTCATTTTCAGGTGAACAGTAGAGATGGTCAATTCCACCACCAAAATCATCCATTTCTTGTGAAGATACTGTACATGGAGTTTAAAAACACAGTGGAGCTCTTTCTGTATTACCATATGCAACATGTTTTCAGTGTAGAGAGAAGACCACAGCCTAAATGTGCAGGGTTTGTGTGTTAAACAAGTGTGAATGAAACGAAACACAACTCCAGGTGTGTTTGTGATGAGGGAACACATTGATGTTATTACAGAGCAGAAAATAACATAACATGGGCCCTTTAATTCCTATTGTAATCTTAGTCTTATTCAAAACTGATGAAGCTGTTTTAATCTTATTTATTTACTTATTTGGCAGAGACCTGGTTTAGGTTGTGTACGTAGAGGTACATCATTAGACCACAAATTAGTGTTGTAGCTAAGACCACAATAATCGAGACCAAGACCAGTCTGAGACCACAGGGACCCAAGACCAGGACTGGACCAAGACCTCTGAGGGTCAAGAGCAAGAATTTTATAGGTTGAAACCAAGACAAGACCAAGACCATGGCCCATCGAGACCAAATCGAGACCATCTTTGTAATTTTCGACGTTTATTTGTATTTTACAGTTATTTTGGCACATATATAGCAATGTTTTTTATAAATCTATCTCCATTCTATCTGATTAATGTTCATTTAGGCCTAAAATAAGTCAAGCAAATTGTACTGCACTTTTTGGACCCTCATCCACAGTTTGAGAACCCCTTTAAGAGAACTTCCAATGGCACTTTACAGAAAACTGTGAAGAAGGTGAAGAAAGTAGGTAGGATTTTTAAACCTGTTTTCCTAATCCTAAACAGCAGCCGTGATGAAATATGATCACACTGAGCGAGTTTCAAACCTCGAGTCCGAGACAAGACCCAGTACAAGTGCCTTCAAAACCGAGACAAAACCAAGTCCAAACGCAGTCGAGTCCAAGATGACACCAAGACCGTAAAAACACGGTCTTGAGGCCAAGACCAGTGTTGAGTACTACGACACTACCACAAATAAATAGTACTATGCAAAACATGGATGCAAATAACTATATCAACACTATTCTATATATATGTATTTTTAGAAGTCAAACAAATACTTGCAAATGACATTATGACATAGGCAGGAATGGTGACTGGCAGTAACAGTCTGTGGGTTAAACACTAGACAAGTCCAAGCTGAGGTTGTTATGAGCTGTGAAAACCCGTGAAAGCGTAATGTGAAGTACTTTATCAGAGCTTTCTGTGTACATGTGATAAGTGACTGAACCAGTCTGCTGTTTAAGTCACTGTAATGATCCTGTCGTTAAAAGTGCCATACTACCATATTTTCTGATTTATGATTTAATGTTGTTTCCTCATCACAAACAGACCTGGAGTTGTGTTTTATTTCAACCACACATGTTTAACACACAAACCCTGCAGATTTAGGCTATATTCTTCTCTCACCTTCACCTTCACTATAATCATCTGGATCATTTTAGCTCTGGAATTGTCAGCTCTACTGAACAAATGGTAAAAGGTAGTTGTTCTTCTCTCATAAGGAGGTGGTCATTTTCAAGGTAATACTAATTCTCATAATAGAGGATTACTGAAAACACATGGAAATGAAACAAAATACAACTCCAGATATGTTTTTTGAGGAGTTAACAACATTCTGAAATGACTTAAAGTTCACAAGAACCAATTTTGCTCAACATATGACCTTTAAAGTGCCTCCTATCAAACTCCAATCAGTTGACAGATCTGTAGTTACACCCAGACGATGCACTGACAGAGAGTCTACACACATGCAACCATTTTAAAGGAGCTCTATGCAAACTTTCTAGTTTCTAGTTGTCCACCACCTGCTCTGTCTGGAATATTCCAAATTCCAAAATCTGTCAGAGAGAGAGCTACAGCACCATCTAGTGGGCTTTTTAGTGCTACTCATTCTGACTCAGGTAGTGGAACCAAGTTGGCAGTTGGACTGCTGTTGCTGTTCTTGTTGTTTCCTTGGGCCAACTTTGTCTAATTCCTTTGTATGCTTTATGTTTAAGAAGCTGATGGCGTTGGGATGGATTAATTCTTAGTAATAATGTAGAGTTTGAAACCTCATGACTCGATGAACCATTGAAACTTCTGCCTTGGACTGAAACACTTTCAAAGTGCTAACTATAACAGAGAATAAGGCTAATATCTGTTAGTTGTGTGCAGAACTGTGTATGACTGAAATACACTGGGAGACGCTACATTTGCAGTGTTGTCATGTGATGTTGCTGTGACGCTGTAACTAAATTGTACTTAAAAAGTCATGGTACATTTATAAATAAGTATTTATAATATAAGAGTTTTAGAAATGCAAATTTTTCCTTTTTAAATGTTTTGACAAGAGTTTAGTGAGAATCATTACGGTCAGAAGAATTCAGATTTAAAAGTGCTAAATAACCGTTATATTGTCATGTAGTTCTCTGTAGTTCCCTCTGTTCTACTGCATTGTACTGTATATTTCTGTAGTACATTTGAGGATACCATCTCACAGTACTTCAGTTACATCCAAAGTAACAAACAGAAGTAGATACAGAAATACAGTTTGTTTCTGTAAAATTAAGCACCACGTGTGAAACTGGAAAGTATTTTCTAAAAAGATATTTTTTAGGAGATTATTACCTGAGAAAATGCTATGTAACATGAATAGATTATATTTTATAGTCTCAGTTTGCATAAATGAATCAGTGATGTGACGTTCGTTGAAGGAGTCGGCTCTTTTGAACGGTTCCTTAGAGTGAACTGTTGGAACCAGATCTCATTTTTGAAAAGAGAAGAATCTTCCTCTTTCTAAGTCAAATAGGCAGCCAGAGTGAGAGCTTTGTGCACAAAAAACAAATGTAGCATCACAATAACAGTTACTTTTAAAATTATTATTATGTTTTGTTTAGATTCTGTCAAATTTTAAAAAGGAAACTCACTTCCTCTTTCAGTTGCTTCTATCATATATAAAGCATAAAAAAAAGTCTTTTAAACGGCTCTTTGACTTGAACGGATCCAAAAGATTCAGATCTCATAAAAGAGCTGAAAGTCACAAATTAAAATGAGGTACAAATTTAATGTTTTTCTTTTCTTTTCTAAATATCTGTTTCAGCACTGGTTCCATGTATTTTATGTTCAAACCTTTAGTATTGTCATGGTCTCCTCTAACCTAAACGCCTGGCTGTGTTTGGTCAGACCCGTATCCTGGTGACCCACGGCATCAGCTTCCTGCCGCAGGTGGACAACATCATGGTGATGGTGGAGGGGGGCGTGTCAGAGATGGGTTCGTACCAGGAGCTGCTCAAACAGAACGGGGCCTTCGCCGAGTTCCTCCGCAACTACTCCCTGGAGGACATCATCGAGGAGGACGAGGCCACCGGTAACGAGGATTAAGCTGAAATCATTCAGGCTGATATGCAAATCCACTTATCCACTTAAATCCACTTTAGTTATGTAGCATATTTTTTATTAACACTTTAATTTAATATTCTGTAGTGCTGCACTGTAGTTTATACAAGATAAAAGATCTATAACCAGCTCCACCAGTCGAAAAACAAATCCAGGAAAGAACATGAGAACTACAATATAATATATGATTAAAGGAAATGCATGTAGCCTGCACTCTTACTGTTTTAAAAACAAAGCACACTGGTCCCTCATTTATCGTTCTAAAAATGACCTACAATAGGCAAAATCCGGGAAGTAGTCAGCTTTACTTTTTACAATAATTATATCTGTTTTAAGGCTGTAAAACCCCTCACTACACACTTTATACAGTTTTCCCAGACACGACAGTTACAACCCTTTTTGTATCCTTCTTAAAACCTATTGCTGCTGTTGTCCTTATGTTATTTTCCTCCTTCTTTATGTAACAAACCGAAGATTAATTTATTCCGTAATGGCGGCTACAGCCGTGTAACTTCTACCTTCCTTCAGCGTGTTCAGAAGTTCAACTTTTTTTGCGATGGTTTGCATCTTTCTCTGTCTTTTGGGTGCGACTGCAGGAGCCTTTGTCAGTGCAGAACGTATCGTCGACATTGTGGGTTTTGTCAGAGAGAAAACTTGCAAACATACAGCACTTCAGAATCACACTGCTGGAGACCTAACATTTATGTAATTTTGGCTGAACGCATTCCGTACTGTACAGGAGACACGGCACGACAATGGCCTACAGTCCCTTAGCCAATCAGGACATGGGGAGGAACATAATACGCATTCATACACTGTAAAAAAAAAAAAAAAGCATGCAAAATTGCACAAAAAAAATCAGCAAAACAGCAGGGCCACAAAACAGCGGGGCCGCAAAGGGTGAACCATGTTATAGTGAGGGATGAATGTATTACAATCACAACTGAACCTGGATTGCCAGAGCCTTAACCTGCAGATAGAGGACACATCCATTGTCTCATTCTCACTATTCTCTATATGGACATATGTATATGCCTTATGTGAAAGCTCAGAACCTCCAGAATTCCCTCACTGAGCTGCAGAGGCTGCACTAGCACTGACTCATGACTGGTAGAGGTGCTGGGGTTTAGGGAGTGACCACTCAGATCAGAGAGAGGCATTTTAGAGTTAAACCAAGTGGATTTCAGCATTGAAACTGGCAACCCAAATGAGAGACTCATGTGAGGCTCATTCTGCTTTCTGACTGGAAAACCATCTTGAGAATCAAAACACCAAATAGTCTCTATTCACACTGACATCACAAACCAGGAAGACGTTTGGAAAGATGCAATGACAACTTCCGGTGGGCTCTGTTTGCCATAGTAAGTCTGACCAAAAAAATGAGAAAATGTCCCAGTTTTCTTCATCTTCATATCATTGTGGTGTCTAATCAACATTTACAACCATACCACAGTTGAAAAAACAGTTTTCATCATTTCCCCATTGACACACAACTCTGAGCGCACTGGTACATGTGATTAGAAGAGATGAGGCTCCAAATTTAAGATGTTTCCAAACAGCACATACATCTGCAGTCTTCATTTTACCTCTGATCACGTTTACTTCGTGTCAGGAACTACAATGGAAGTTGTCATTGCATGTTTCCAAACGTCTTCCTGGTTTGGAATGTAAGAATGAATAGAGACTATTATAGGATACCTATATTTTAGTTTAACAGATACCTCATATCTGGGGACACAGTTAGGTCATGTTTATGGAATCTTACATAGTGTTCCTATACAAAAATAGACCCAAAAAAAAGTCATAATTAGAGAAACATGAAAATCTGTAGTGTTGAATACAGCATGTGCATAACGTGATTGTTTTCACAGAGGATATACTAGAAGAGGAGGAACTGTTCCCTGAAGATGCGCTCAGTAACCACACAGACATTGTGGACAATGAACCAACCATCAATGAAGCCAAGAGGAGCTTTTTACGGTATTACACTTACATAGGATTTTCACTGGCCCATAGTCAGCTAGAGATATATATGCTCAATGCCATACTGTGAAACATTCCAGCCATGTAATAACATCTGTACGGAAAAAAGCAGGTAGAAATGTTACATATTACTCCTTTACATAAATACACTGGCTGACAATTTGGCTTAAAACAAGTCAACCCTGGACTAGTAACTAAACCTAAATGATTGAAAACACTCAACAAGATGAATTTAAAAGTCTCATATTATGCTTTTTCTAATCCATGTTATAATAGTATGGGGGTAAGGATTACTCAAACATGTGTGAAAGAAACAAAACACAACTCCAGGTATGTTTTTGATTAGGTCACAGGAGTACATTTTGTGCATAATATAAGACCTTTAATTTCATTTAACGTAAATCACTATGGATGTATCGGATTTCACTTTGTGCACACCCTCCAGCAGTCCCATCACTCAAAGCTTGTTCCTTTACTCCAGGCAGATCAGCATCATCTCAGCGGACAGTGAGGGCGCGCGGTGTCGATCTGTGAGGAGACACACCTGTAGTCAGAAGAAGCACGGAGAGCCCCAGGAGAAGAAGAAACCTCAGGAGGTGGACAAACTCATCCAAGCAGAGACCACAGAGACCGGCAAGGTACAGGCACACACCAGCACTACCTGTCAGGGTGGTGTTGTACCAGTCCACAGGTCAAAGAATGGAATGGGTGTGAGTGGGGGGGCTAAGAGAGGTTCAGGGGCGTCTAGTAATTCAGCATTATGAAACTTTTGCAGACATGCTAGGAACGGTGTTGCTTAATATTTGGTCTCTATAGCACAAATAAGTACAGTGAAACTCCAGCAGGTTTAACTTTCACTTAAACATATCTTCAATCCATAGTCGGGGGCCGTGGTAAAAAAATGATAAATGATCTGCCACTTTCTAGGCCTGGAGTCTCCAACCTGTAGCTCGGGACCAGTAGCTCTCCACCCCCTTCCAAGTAACTCGCCAAGGGATTTCTGAATACACATATTGTG
This sequence comes from Boleophthalmus pectinirostris, assembly GCF_026225935.1. Lineage (NCBI taxonomy): Eukaryota > Metazoa > Chordata > Actinopteri > Gobiiformes > Gobiidae > Boleophthalmus > Boleophthalmus pectinirostris. The sequence continues at coordinate 4,688,622 of NW_026571047.1, forward strand.
ATGCCTAACTTTGTGAACTGATGATTGGATAATGGTTTATGTTTTTTAGGCATCAAGCTGTACCTCATCTAAGGCTTGCTATGGCTCTTATACATTTCTTGTGACCTCTAAAAGTCTCTGACATTTTTGTTTTGTAAACATAGCTCACTAGAAAAAAAAGGTTGGAGACCCCTGCTCTAGTGTGATCTGCACCTATCCATCAGAGGTGCCGACAGCTACAAGGCTCTTTGTTGTGATGACGTTTAGGGCGACGTAAGCTCCCGTTGGATACCACATCATTTTAGATCAGTGCTTCTCAATTATTTTCTGTCTCGCCCCCCTAGCAAGAAGAAAACATTTCACGCCCTCTCCACTCCACAGAACCACTACCAAACGTGGACAAATCACACCCTCGCCTTCAGTTGCACACCCAGCATGTGTCCAATACAGATGGACACATGCTGCGTTTGTCCCGGGTTTATCAGCCTGATTGGGGTGTAATGTCTTTAAGAGATGCAGTAATTTATTTGTCTTCATGCTGTCCGCTGCCAACAATTTAGACACAGTAAACACGTCGGTGTTTCCTCATTTCCCACCATAGTCACAGTGAAGCTGAGCGCTACATACGCTTTATATACAGTTTATTCTCTGCACTTCATATCTCCTGCTCTGTGCTGTGTGACACTATACCCAACACTATAGTGCTAATACTTCCTGAGCACACTCTGACAGTGAGAGCGTCACTGGCAACTACTGTAGTGGATGTGCAATTACACTTTATTCTAGGACAGCAAAAAAAAAAAAAAAAAAAACACGTTCCCCGAGGTCACACATGTCCCCTCTGGCATCGCTCCACTATTTGAGAAGACTGTTTTAGATGAATATTGCAATTTAAAATGTCCAGATGATAACATAATGATCCATAGATGTCAGATTATAACTATAGAGCAGACAAAAGCATATGATGTCTTTTTTAAAGGAGACCTATTGTGCGTGTGTCTGTTGCTAATAAATACATAAAAATGAATAAAAGAAACAATTCCACTGACTTCTACCACAGCAAAGTGTCAGTACCTCCGATGGATAGTAGCGGATTTGTACCAAAATGACTACGCAATGTTACAGAATCCTACTTGTACCACAGAAAATATGGTACTTTGAAAATAAGCAATTAAAGATTGCTCAAACATGAATCACTCACTGAGGAGAAATAACTATAACATATAAGCTCTGAAAAGTTGATTTTGCATACTAGGTCTGCTTTAACATGGCGAGTGCACGTTTGTCTCCTAGTTAACCCTTTGTGTCCCACTGGCCCACACTAGGTGAAGGTGACCGTGTACTTGGAGTACGCCAAAGCGGTGGGCCTGGCACTATCAGTGATCATCTGCCTGTTGTACGGCTGCCAGAGCGCCGCCGCCATCGGAGCTAATGTGTGGCTCAGCGACTGGACCAATGACGCCAACACCAACCACACACAGGAGCGCGTCAACATGAGGGTGGGGGTGTACGCCGCACTGGGCATTGCACAAGGTGAGCAGTCCTCCACTCAGCTACAGTCAAATGCAACAGTGGGACACAACAGTGGATGGGCTTCACTAGTCATCTTAAACATGTGAAAAACACAACTAGTTCATTTTAAACAGTTCACAGCTCTCTGAAGTTATTCCTCACTTACCTATGCATTCACAGCATCCTCATTATTCACAGTGATGCTAACTAAATCTAGCACGCTCATAGTTCACTTTCTGTATGTGATTTTAAACTTTTTTAAAATCACACAAATTTAATATTCTTCTAGAAATAGAAATTTAATATTCTTCTAGAATATTAAATATTAAAGCGTGCTCACTGTTTCTGTCCATAGAGCTCACAAGAATGTCATCAAAACATCACGGGAATACTGAACAAATGCATAGTAATCGGAATAGTCAAGTTCTATCCAAGTACTATTATATCTATTACAGAACTATTCAATTTAAAACGAGACTATTCTATTACTACAGACGTTCTAAACAAGGGTCAGCCCAAAACAGTACAACAGTAACATGGATAAAACTGACTCCAAATGATGCAAAAAAAAAAAAAAACTTCTATGAGGTTTTTAACCCCGCTAACTGTGTAGCTTACTTAAAATTGTATTTTGAGTTGATTTGTCTTGAGGGCTCAGAAAATTACCGTATTTTTCGGACTATAAGGCGCACTTAAAATCCTTTAATCGGTGTGCCTTATGTATAAATTCTGGTTGTGCTTACTGACCTCAAACCGCTTTAAGGTGGTACATGGTGCTCAAAAATCTGTCATAATGTCATTATGAGTCGTGTCCTTTAGTCCGACAGACGCTGACCGCATCAGGGTACAAGGAGTGAGCTGTTTTTGGGGGGGGGGGTTTAGCACTTATAGCTTATGCAAATGAGCCATGTGGTTTTAAGGTTTGTTTCTGTAAAATGTAAACAAATGTGACAAAGCTGTATTAAACACATTATTACTCAATGCGTATTTGAGTCCTACTTGTAGGAAATAAATGTAAAACTTAAATTAAATCCACATTCACATTCATAATACACATTCAGCAAGACAGGGTGGCAACGCCGGGCGAGTTATGCCACGATCTGCCAGTGGATCATGGACGCCTGGACTAAGTATCGGTCTTATGCAATTTATAATCCAGTGTGACTTATGTATGAAAATAGACGAGAGAATTCAACATTACTGATATTGCACCTTATAATTTGGTGCGCCTCATAGTCCGAAAAATACGGTACTGTTTTCACCTGTCCACGCCCACTTTTCTGTACTTTTATTTCAGATTAATCAATGATTAAAACAAAAACAAGTAAATAAAAAATCTGCTCCTTAGTAAATGTCACTATTCATATTATTAAGCTGTTTTTGATCAATATTAGGTATAATCCTCCAGCTAAGGTAGTCCTGACCAACACAAAATCTGCAGATGGGTCCCCTGTGCTTTGCAAACAGCCCCCTGTATTGAAGGATGGGTCAAATGCAGAGGACAAATTTTCCTATGGGGACAATAAAGTGTACCTTAACCTTTAGAGTGTGGTTTACACCATGTGAAAACATGAGCTACGTAACTTAATATCAACTACTCAAAAACCTTAATAGGTCTTTTTAAAGCCCGCATATTACTCTATTTTCTGATCTGTTCTAATGTAGTTTGCTCATCACAAACAGACCTGGAGTCCACTTTTGTTTCATTCACACATGTTTAACACACAAACCCTGCAGATTTAGGCTGAGTTTTTCTCTCTTCTCTCTCCTTCTACTTGATGTCATATGATAATACAGGAAGTGCTCCACTGTGTTTTAAACTCCATACACTGTCACTAAAATAATTAGGATCATTTCAGTCCTGAAATTGGTCATTTCTGCTGGACTAAATGTAAAAGATAGCTGTTTACTTGAAAACTACCACATCATGACATCACAAGGTGGAGTACAGCAAGCTTGTTTGCCACTTGGGGCACACGCACCACAGTTTGAGAACCACAACTTTACGTATATTTTGAGTTTGTTTTGGCTAATGCAAACTGCAGAGTGTTCCCATGATGTTAAATGACACATAAGCTCTATAGAATGCATGTTATGTTGTGACTTTTGAAATGATTTAAAGATGGAGGACAGGTGAGTTTTCTATGGGAAATGTTCAGTATTCCAGATTTAATCTCTTTGTGTGTTTTTTGGGGTTTTTTTTTTAATCACTGATCAATTGTGTTGTTTTCCTACAGTATTATAGCTAGTATTAACCTTACTTCTTACATTTTCATCACAATTTTTCTGGAGTCCTTTTCTTCTTATAGCCACAGGACCGAAGCTCTTCCAGTCTTATATTAACCCATGGAGTCTGACCTCCTTCCCCTCACCCCTCTCCACTTCAGGTATTCTGGTCATGATCTCCTCCCTCACTCTGTACATGGGCAACATCGGAGCGGCCCGCAGGCTCCACCTAAACCTCGTCAACAATAAACTGCGCACACCCCAGTCCTTCTTCGACACCACGCCAATAGGCCGCATCATCAACCGCTTCTCCAAGGACGTGTACGTGATTGACGAGGCCCTGCCCGCCACCGTGCTCATGTTCCTGGGCACCTTCTTTGTCTCGCTGTCCACCATGATAGTCATTGTTTCCAGCACGCCCTTCTTCGCGCTGGTGATCGTGCCGCTGACTTTCATATACGTGTTTGTACAGGTACAGCCCCTCTCTCCAGAGCGATGGATGTCTTTGTCCTGGCGCACCTCCTGCATGCACATAATGCCCATGCCCAGCTTTAACCGTGCTCTTTTTGTCCCTCTCTTGTAGCCTGGCACACCGGAGTCTAAGCCTTTCTCTGCTGGTGCTGCTTCCTCCTTTTGCTCTCCCTGCAGGCACTCTGCATAGGCACTGTTTGGCCTACACATACATAGCACTACTATCCCCAGTGACATCATCTAATCAGATTATCTGATCTGTTTGAATCAAAAGGTCTTCTGTTGTCTTTCTTGGTTCCACCTGGTGTTGAGTCAGTGTTATTACACTAGAGTAGTCTCATAAATAACACCACATTTGTTTTAGGTAGTTCTCTGAGGGCTGCTGGAGACATCTTGTGTTGGACTTGATTTTTAAGGGAATGTCATTGTCTTACAGAGGAGCATATGTATCTTGTTTAGACACTAGACTGTTAGAGCCATGTACAGTGATGTTTACAGTGGGCATGTGAGGGCAAGGTGCTGACAGTTGGAGTGGCTGTTAACCTGTCCCCCCTCTCCGCAGGTTTGTTCTTGTTGGTAAACTGCCTGCTGTGTCGGGCCTACAGTATGCTGCTCGCAGCCAAAATCACACACCGCAAGCTGCTGTGCGGGGTCCTGCGAGCCCCTCAGACCTTCTTCGAAAGTACTCCCACTGGGCGGTTACTCAACCGCTTCAGCAAAGACGTGGATGCTATTGACTCTCACATTCCAGAAAATATAGACATATGGATGCGCACTTTCTGGTACACTCTGAATGTGCTGCTCATATGCTGTGCCCTCACCCCAATGTTCCTCCTAGTCATAGTCCCGTTAACACTGCTCTATTGGTGGGTTCAGGTAAATAGGACTGAGTCTGCTAACTCATTAATACATGCATGTGAGTGCAGTGAGTGTGCTGTAGCCTGCTCGCTGTGTGAGAGTGTTCAAGCTGCTAACTACCTCTCGTCCATAGTCAGTACTTTGGTAGACGGTGTGCATAGTTAGACATAGTGGGCATAGAGTAGGCATACTTCTGATGATAGTAGTGGTGGGAGTGGTTCTGATGTCCTATCTCCAGGGCTCACATGAAGCTAAGACACAGCCCTGTTCTGGCAGCAGCTGTGTGCACCTGGCTCTTCTGATGATGGTCACTGGAGCCTCGTTTCCATAGGGTCGGTAGCAGTCCAAAGCAGTCTGAAACAGCTGGGACCTGGAACGGGCTCGCGGGGGCCGGTGTTACTCACGCCCTTGCACAATCACTGGAAAACCAGCAGCACGCCAGTAGTGACACACGCATGGCAACACGTAAATAGTGCAAACCTGGTGACTGTTATTTAACAACAGCGCAGATGCTCAATTACCAGTAAAAAAGAGCTGGAGAAACAGCCTGCAGCGTGAAACTTACATTCACCCGAAAACACATCTATTTTCCAGCGCGGGGCCTTTACTTTGACTTGGTGTAATAATAAATCCACATCCAGTGACAGTGTGGTGTGTGCGTAAAGATGTATAAAAACTAGAGCACTTAAAGCTCTCCATAGTCCTTCTTCATCCAGATGACCAAGTAGTAAAAGAGTAAAGTTATTTATCCAAACAGTAGCATGTACTCCACGCAGTGATGTCTTTGCGTTTACAGAAAAGCCAAAAGTGACCCTTAAGCACATGTCAGTCTACGCGAGGATCAGCTGTGCGCTCTGGTTCATTCGCATGAGTTATATTTGAACACAGATCAGTGTTGATGCTCCTTTAGTTTAGCACTGGTCTTTTGACAACTGTAGCTCGTGGTGCTGGCAGTGGAAACGAGGCTTATGTTCCTGTGTGCCCTCTGCAGACGGAGAACTGTACCACTATACAGTAGTTTGTATGTGTGATCTGCATCCATCAGAGTATTTCCACTGTACTGTTTTGGCTTGTTGTTAGAAATGAGAACAACCTCTAGAGGGCACAGTTAAGCCTTTCAGTTGGAGTCAAAGCCTGCTTGTACTACCTACAAAACTAGTAAGAACAGTACAGCCAAATGTAGTTTATTTGTTGTAGTGTAGCCTTTATTTCTCCTCTAAACATCAGTACCAAAGATGAACAGCCTGGTTATGCTCATGAGGGGTGGTGCAGTCTGTGTGCAGCGCTCTGTCACTAACCATGGGCTGTGTGGCCAACTAACAGAGCTCAGACCCTGCTGCATGGCTCACATCCTCACACTATCCTATCTCTAACACCAAGGTCATGGCCAGGGATCTTACTATGTACTGATTTTATTTGGTTGTAAATAACCTTTAAATTGAATACCTGTCAACACACTCTACATGCCAGATTTACTTAAGCTTCAGCTCACAGTGTTTGTACAACCTTAATCCTCAGTAAAAGGTGCACTATGTAACTTTTTTTCGTCTCCATGGAGATTGCTTTTCCTGCAGGTGTTCTGCAGGATGGCATTAAACTTATCTATCTCCATGGAGACATGCAGTTGATGACACTGAGCTGTGACTGTGACTGTTTAGCAATAAAAGCACCTTTAATTGAGTAATGCAAGGCAGATTTTGGAGCATTCCAGGCAAAGAAATAACATCTCCATGCAGACAAACAGGCAGACTCCCAGTGCCCAGTGTATCTTAAACATACACAGTAACACTTTATCATTATTACACGTTTAAAAGCCTTAAGAAAGCATGAACAAAGACTTTACTCATAATTAATTAATAAAAGAGTTTATCAAGAATGAATCAGGCATAGTTAATTTGTTCATTGTGAATTAAGCCTTGTTTATGTTTTTTTAAAACTAGTTAAAGGTGCAGTATGTAACTTTCTGGAGGTGACGTATCGCCTGCATGATTCCATGGAAATAGAAACTTCAAAGCATTCATCTCTATCCCCCATGGCAATAGATACTGTGGAATATTATAGCTATTTTTATGGAAACGAGGTCAGGCCAAGTAAGAGTCAGGTTTGTGGAGATGCAAGCCCGCTCCCAGTAGGACACATGTTTTTCAGTGCAATGAAAACAAACAAACAACCAAAAAACGTGTTAATATGAATCTATTTTGTGCCTAAAAAGTTACACACTGTGGCTTTAAAGTGTAGTTATTATAAAGAGGCACTGTGAATACGTTACAATCACACAAATTTAAGTAAATAAAATAGGAACAATCAAGAGAAAATCAAACCTTATGTGTGTTTCAAATTATGACTGAAAACTGTGATCCGGGAAGCGATGTACAAACCCTGCCGACCTCACTTCCAGCTCGTAATAACGTTTATAAGGAACACCACATTGTTGAACCTGGCTGGCATGTAGACTGTGCCACCCGCTTAGCTCTGGCATCACATCAAGCGTGTTGTGGAGGCTGGGCAGGCGCTAGCTAGCTTTCTGTTAGTGTGTGCATGGGCTGGCTGCATGTGTACTTGGCTGCTTCTGGAATACCTCTCTGGCTTGTGTTCACTTGTAATGCTGTTTTTGTCTCTCTCCCCAAAATCTTCTCCAGAGGTTTTATGTTGCAACATCGCGACAGCTAAAGCGCTTGGAGTCGGTCAGCCGCTCTCCCATTTACTCCCATTTCTCGGAGACGGTGACGGGCTGTAGTGTAATCCGGGCCTACGGCAGACAGTCTGCCTTTGTGCTGATGAGCGATACCAAAGTGGACGAGAATCAAAAGAGTTACTACCCGGGTATAGTGTCCAACAGGTAGGTGGCTCCCTCCTCAGAGACCAGGAAGAAAGGTGGAAGGAAAAGGCACACACAACACACACACACACACACACACACACACACATAAATAAGACAGTTACAGAAGAACAGACTGTGCACAGCAGCGCCCCATAACCTCACTGTTAGCATCATTACTTCCTGTCTAGTAGGCCTTTTTCACAGAGCAATAGACCTTTTACACAATGGCCAGAAGTGCAGCGATGTAGGGTAAACGTAACTTCAAGTTAATGCTTTTCTGTTGCAAAATATCTGTGTAAATGTCAGGCGTATTCTCCACCAGCTTCATAAATCTGCCTCATCACCAAATCTTCATTCAAAAAGGTCCACAAAGGATAAACATTCTTCCATGAAGAATTTATCCACAACTATCAAGGTAACAAAGACCAACGCTTAAAGGTGAACAACAAAGATGACGCATTAGTGAAATACTGAACAAAACTAATGTTATGGACAGAATATGTCCTTTGTGCTCTTTGTTGGTTGAAGGCTGAAGAAAAAAAGTCATGGAAAAGTTTTGAAATTTTGTCAGTGAAAAAGAGTGGGAACCCTGATCATAGCAAAGGTCTTATCATGGTGTGTGTGGTTATGTGGCATCCACTGCCTGATATTTAAATTAGTGGTGCTAATATTTAAATACATTTTAGCACCACTAATTCCCAGTACACAATGACTGGAGTAGGAAGTGCAGCTCTGCACTTTTTGAGAGAACCAGCACTAGCCAGGCGGCTGTGAAAAGGACCTACTGTATGTCCATGAGGTGTTTGCTGGGTGGCGCTAAAATCAAATATTTAAAGATAAAACAGTAGACGGAGCCAGGCCTGTCACGATAACATATTTTGAAGTGTGAAGTGTGCAGAGTTACTTTGTGTAATTTTAGTTCATAATCCATCCTTCTACATCTGAAATCTTATCGTACTGCAGAAAAAAATGCCTCAAACCGTAGTAATCTACAAATAAAAGCAAATGTGTGGTCTTTACTTTAATACATCTTTATATGAATTGGTCATTTATTTTATATTTAACATTTTTTTTAATAAAAGTTAACCTGAGCTTTGAGAAACAGTGAGCTGGCGTGCTGTTGTGCACAGAGTTTATTATGTCCACTTTTAATATTATCCTTTTGTATCAGAGAATATCACAGTTAGCAGGTTTTGCCCATCCTGTCACAAGTGAACAACAGCATAGATATATCCACCTTAAAAACCCTTTCTCTCCTGGACAATTGGGGATTACACAGATTTACACATTTTCACCCTATTATCACTTATAACTCATAATGAATTAGTACTTTATGAAGAATGATTCAGTAACTACTTCATTAAAGCTCCAACATTGTCTTCTCCAGCTGTAGAATCTTTTTGTGACTGGAAGGGCAGCTGGCTTCCAAATCTGCCAGTGGAATTTATTCAGTGTGGCAATCCTGATCAAACAAAGACAGCTGAATTCTAAATATACACTAGTCATATTGGATCTAATCTCCAGATACAAAATTGTAACAATTTGGGGTTGTGCTATAAATTGTAAGAAAGAAAAGAAAAAATATAATACAAATCTAAATTTTGCTTAATGATCTTGTTTGCTTAATGATCTCTTTGATTCTGATTCTCTTGCACATTATGACTTTTTGTTCAAATGATATGTCAAAATAGTAAACACTGAACATCATTTCAATGACATGACTTATCTATCCCACATTACATATAGTATACTTCATGTATGAGCACAGGGTTCCTTTAAGGACCTTTAATGATGATGGCCTATTCTTATACAATGCTATAAATATAAAGTTGTATATATTCTCTTGTAAGTAACAGATGTTGCCAAGCACACATATTTCACATAGAGTTGAGACATTCTATCCTGTATGGCATTCTAGTTTGTGGTTTGTCCAGCTGACTCCTCTTGTCTGTCTTCAGGTGGTTGGGAGTGAGGATTGAGTTCATTGGGAATTGCATCGTACTGTTTGCTGCTCTGTTTGCGGTCGGTGGGAAGTCGAGCCTGAGCCCGGGTCTCGTGGGGCTGTCGGTGTCCTACGCCTTACAGGTACACTAAATCTGTACTACTGACAAAGAAGGCCTATTGTGCTTTTGTCTGCTCTGTAATTCTAATCTCTGACCCACGTGGATCATTGTGTTATCACTTGGACCAGGGCCCAGCTGATAGGGATTTTTTTGGATCCGATATGATACAGATAAAACAGGCTTTAGAGGCGCCGATAGCCAATATAAAAGCCGATATATTAAGTGATGTAAAAATTCACTGTAATCTTCAGTCGATTATAAAACTTAAGTTTGGCTCTTTTTAAGTTTGGTTTATTTAGGCTGCATTTCCAGGTATTTTGCCTCTTTACAGTCATATTTAAGAATAATTGGTCGGCCTAATGGCATTTTTGCATAACATCTAGCCTGTAGTGCAAACAAAGTAAGTAAACTACTACCGCTATTAGCCTTTAGCAGTTTTCATAAATGTGTGCCGCGGTAATGAGTCATATTTGTAAATGCAGACCATTCACATCTCAATTCACAGCTCATTTACATAGCAATGCAGGTCCAGTAATGTGTACAGCCACTATAGTCACTTTACACTAGGCCAAAGTAAGAAAAAAAAAAACAAAATGAGACAACCAAAAAATCAATCAAACAAAAAGGTGAGCTGGCTGCAGGGATCCAGCCGCCCCGAGCAGGCGGATTACTGTCCTTTTATACCCCGCGCTCCCACAAGTGGCATCCGCGGATTGGAGGGGACAGAAAGGTGACCGGCCAATCCTCCACACACAAAAGCAAATAGAGAAGGACGGGAGCACTAATAACGAATTCCAAAGGGCCGAGGCCCGTAAGATTAACCAACCAACCAAAAGTAAATAAAAAAGTAAAACCGACGCATTTGTAACACTCACACAGACACCTCTCAGATCACAAGTCATCAAAAATAAGTGTCCTTTTTATCCTGACTCAAAGCAATCATCCATAAAAAGAATATAGTCCAGTATGTTGACAGCAGCTGCATGTGTCTGTGAGACAGTCCTCTCTACTCTGCACTCGCACTTTGATAAAAACAAGCAGTAGTTTTGTTGCTGGTCTAAAGTGAAGTGAGGACATTTATCTGTCTATAAATAGGATTAAACAGCTGTAATATAGAGAGTCTATGCTTTATAACAAGGTATAACATGCCCACGTGGACTATCGATCCAAATCAGCCAGACTTAGGTCTATGGCCGATACATCTCAAAGTCCTCATATCGGCCAACCAGTATATAGGTCGGGCTCAAATTTGAACATTTTCAATCACAATATTCATCTAAATTAATACAATGAACAAGTCCACTTCTGTGTTAAAAAACTGTGATGATCAACAAGAGCAGACGTCGCCATACACATCATCACAACAAAGAGCAATGCATCTGTCAGCACCTCCCATGGAAAACTGCACATCACTGTAGCGAGGACCACATGAAGTTGTCAAATCTTACATGTATAACCGATTAAGAAAATAAAATTGTAGAACAAAGTATGTATGGGCTCTGATTAACTTTACACTGAAAAAACATGTTTCCCTGAGGTTGCTGTCGCTAGCTTTAGCAACAGGTTTGATTGACAGCGTTGTTTGCATTGTGTCCCACAGGTAACCATGTCCCTGAACTGGATGGTGCGCATGACCTCTGACCTGGAGAACAACATTGTAGCAGTGGAGAGAGTGAAGGAGTACTCCGAAACTCAGACAGAGGTGAGTTTGCATTCAGGAATTTCCATACAGTCACATACAGAATGATGCCAAACAACACCGAGCTGGAAGTATAAGTACATGTGAGGTCTGGAAAGTTACTGTACTCTAAGCCATCCACAGTTATCTCACCTCTCTTTCTTTCAAAAGTTTAAACATAAACCTTGGAATTCCCAATCTTAACTTGAACATGACAACTAATGACCTCACAAGTTAAAACAGAGTACTTTGAACTTTGGAGATATAGACAGATGTAGACAGACCAATAATAAAAGGTTAATGAAATAAAACACAGCTCCAGGTCTGTTCTTCAGGAGGTAACAACATTATAACATGACTTAAAGCTCATAACATAAGTATCAATGTTGTGTAGTATACGACCTTTAAACTGTTTAATTCATCTAATTTTGTATGAAAGACTGATCTAAAATGGTTCTAGAATTTAAAAAAGCAACTTGTAACTCCTTGTAACTTGTCCTTTACACTTTACCTTAAAGCCCCACCAACTTTTTACCTAAAAATAGAATCAAATAAAAGCCCGTTTGTTTGTTTTTCCTTTTGGATGCTTCATTGTACTGAAACGTGTACTTTGTTTTGTGATCGGGCTTGCATCTCCACAAACTTGACTCTAGGCCACCTAGGGCCCCCAAACCTGGATATGACAATATGACATTAAATGAGAGTAGTTTATTTTAAACAAAAAAACACCATTAAAATTAGGGGCGTGCAAAAATATTGAAATATCGATATATCGTATCACTTAATATGATGATACAGTATCGATATCATGAGTTGCTGTATCGATATATCACCAAGAGTATTTTTTGGAATATTTTACTCAATTATTTTGTTACAGCTACAGTTTTGTTATTTGTTCAAAGGAAGGAAACTCGTTTATGCGACACATTTGACATTTGACTGTTTTGATGATTAAAATGTTTGTGTTTCATATGAACTTTACACAAGACGTGGTTTAACAAAGACTTTTACTATCACAGACATGATTTAGCCTTTATTTTTATTCAACCGTATCGAATCGATTTGAAATATATCATATTGAATCGAAAGCTCACTGTATCGAGATATGTATGGTATCGTGGCCTATGTATCGAAGTATGTATCGTATCGGCAACTTCTTAATGATACCAGCCCTAATCAAAATAGTATCTGACTGTCTAATCTATTTTAACTGTCAAAGCTCTGTGTGGAGTTTGATTGTTTCTCCCCGTGTCTGGATGGGTTTCCTCCGGGTGCTCCGGTTTCCCCCATCAACCCAAAACATGCTACAGGTCTCCAGGAAAACAGTTGATAGCCAAGGTCAGTTAAATACAATCAATCCATGAACTTGTTCAGGGACGACAGGTGGAAGTTAACACTGATGCTTCAACCTGGTACAAACATCTCTCCTGTTAAGGTTCATGTAAACATAGTGCACTGTCCCTGTCTCATTAAATAAATAAGTAAATAAATAAGCATTTCCCCTGTCACATTAGAGTGGGCTTGATCCTGATTTGAACATAACTGTAGCAGAATCATAATCATATATAACGGATGTAAACAAAAATGTAATTGTACTAGCAAAAAAATAAAACTTCTTTTAGCTCTGGTTATGTAGTAGGCGACCTAACTAATAAGACAAGTTTCCAATCCACCCTAATTCAAATAGAGATGTGCGTGTCTCAAGAATAATGGAGAAAAACAGGCGATAAATTAAAAAAAAAATTATAATGAGGGAACCAAACTCAAATTGGCCTAGTGCCCCTAAATTGTTAACTTCACCAGTGTCTGGAGGACTCCTGCTTGTTTTCCATGGAATTGCTGTTCGTTGTCTTTAATCTTCCACAGTGTATGGGATACTGTGGAGCAGCACATGTATGATTTTAAGTTTCAGTTTCGATGGAATCATGCAGGTGACACCTCCAGAAAGTGACGCTTTGTTACTTGAATGTGACTGAATGACTGATATATCCAACAGTACTTAAACTGAGTACACATTTTCAGTACTCTCCACTACTGCTACTTGTTATTAGATCCCCACCAGTGCCAGCCTATTGCACAACACATGTGTTCTGTACACAACGTTCTCCCATTAGCTGCTAGAGTCTTCAGTGAGCACATTTGTTTTGAGCACTTCTCCTAAGCCCGTCCCATGGGTCCGATAAACGTTTGGCCACTACACGTCAGAGAATGATAAACAAATTACGCTGTGCCTAATGAGTTGTTCAGGAGAGCCCTGTTTGTGTCCCCAGGCGCCGTGGGAGATCGAAGACAAGAAGCCGCCTCCTGATTGGCCGCCACACGGGAATGTGCAGTTCAAAGATTACAGCGTGAGATACAGAGAGGGACTGGACCTGGTGCTCAAGAACCTCAGCCTGAGCGTCAAAGGAGGGGAGAAGGTCTGCACTCTTCTTCATCAGACTACAGCAGGAAATGGGACTTTTGACAAACATGACCTTAGCTTTGAATCAGATTATAATCTCCAAAACATGCTTCATGTGTTTCAGTCTTATTTTACTCATAGATTTGTTTTAGCACTTCATTTAATAGTAACTTTGCAGAGAGCTGCTATTGCTTTGAGCCTAATTTAAAGGAACTGTATGTAGGATTTTCATAAACGTGACCTAAAATAGCTTTTACTGAAAACAGCTGTAATGCTTAATTACAACAACATTTGACGTGACGCCCATGTTATTTGTAAATTATGTTTTAATTTGGTGTTTTGGTTCTCAAGGCTGTTGTCCAATCAGAAAGCAGAATGAGTCTCACATGAGGCTCTCATTTGTGTTGCCAGGTTCAATGTAGAAATGGAGTTGGTTTAAACCTAAAATGTCTCTCTCTGATCCGAATGGTCCGAAGTGTAAACCCCAGCACCTACAGCATCATGAGTCAGTGCTAGTGCAGCGTCTGCAGCTCAGGGAGGGAATTCTGGAGGTTTTGGGCTTTCTGTTATGTATTTTGTCTTCTCTAAAGCCAATAAAAATGACTTTTATCAATTTCCTTAACATGAACAACCCAGAAAACACTTTCTTCCTCCAAAGTCTTGCGTGTGCTCCAAAGCACATGCTTTTACTTAGAGAGGGGCTGGCTCTAGAGCTCTCGTCTGAAGCAGCACACAGAGGTGGTGAAAAGCTGACCTGTGTGTTTGTTGTGCAGATTGGAATAGTGGGTCGGACCGGAGCGGGGAAGTCCTCCATGACCCTGTGCCTGTTCCGCCTGCTGGAGGCAGCAGGAGGAGAGATCACCATCGACGACGTGAAGATTGCAGAGATCGGCCTGCACGACCTGCGCTCCAAACTCACCATCATCCCTCAGGTGCACTACTGTTCTGACACACACTTTAATTAAAGCTTTTGTCTTTATGTTCATGACTATTTACATTCTCACTCAAGGCTTCAAAACTATGAATGAGCGCATGGAGTGCAGTAAAAGGGTGAAATAACTTATGATTTATAGTTTAGATTCTTCAGAATATCCTCCCTTTTGCTTTGATCACTGCTTTGTACAGTCTTGGCATTCCTCTCCTGACCCTGACATGGCACAGCTGTGAAGTGAAACCACTTCAGAGACTTCATCATGAAGGTCACTGAGAGAAGGCCAAGTGTTTGCAGCAATATCAGCAAAGCAAAAGGTGGATAGTTTGAGGATTTCTATATAAAATATGAAATATATTTAGAGTTTGTTTTTATTTGTCTTATCTTTGCAACATAATTCCATCTGTCTTGCTTCATATATTTGATGTCCTCAGTGTGTATCAACAAGAACAAATTGGCCAAAACAAATTCAAGGAATGAGAATTTTTGTCCAAACTTTTGACTGGTAATATAGAATTAGACTGGGATGTTGTGCAATTGTTTGAAAATTCTGATAATCTGGCCTGTAAAAAATATTTATTAAACCTTAAGAGTCGCTATTTGGTGAAAAAATACAGATCTAGACATTAAGTTGATTTAAAAGTGCTGTACCTGAGTTTTACTGTCTAAAAACAGGAAACTAGTTCATTTTAAAGGGTTTTAAACGGTCCAAAGTTCTTCCTCACTTACCTTATGCATGAGAGAATCCTAATTATTCACCACGATGACTTTTTAAGCTTTAAGAGAACAGAAAGTAGTTGTTTCACTCACACATGTTTAACACACAAATCCTGCATATTTAGTCTGAGTTTGTCTCACATACAGAAAACACTCTGTTCCACCTTGTGATGTCATGTGGTAATACAGGAAATGCTCCACTGTGTTTTTAAACATATATAATTTAGATCATTTCAGCCTTGGACATGGCAGTCTCTACTGAACTAATGTTAAAAGGAGCTGTTAACTAGAAAACTACAGTTTCATGATATCACAAGGTGGAACAGAGCATTTTGACCTTAGATGTAGACAGACTAATAATACAGGATGACTCAAACATGTGTGAATGAAATAAAACACACCTCCAGGTCTGTTTTTGAGGAGATAATATTTTAACAGGGCTTAACGCCAAGTAATTTAGGACCTTTAAGTAGAGCTGTGTGTTTTGTGTTGGCCCCAGGAGCCCGTGCTGTTCTCAGGGACTCTGCGCATGAACCTGGACCCGTTTGACAGATACAGCGACGAGGAGGTGTGGAAGGCTCTGGAACACGCTCACCTGCACAAGTTTGTGAGCAACCAGCCGGCTCAGCTGCTGCTGGAGTGTGCCGAGGGCGGGGAGAACCTCAGGTGAGACACACACTGTGGAAAGGAGTGGACTAAGAGAGTGTGACATCACCCACAGCATCTGGCTCCAGTCAAATAAAGCTCACAGAGGCTAGCAGTTATAGGAACGAATTTGGACTTTCTCTACGGACAAAAAAGCAAAATAAAAACATCGGGAGCGTGTAGAGCAGGTTAATATGAACATGTTAAAGCCAAAATGACGAGGCTCACAGCAGCAGTTACACAGAGAAGGTTTTTCAACATTACGTCAATTGGAGCCAGAGTCGATGGAGCCAGAAGTGCACCCACGCTCATTTCCTATTTGGAATGTGGTGGATAGCGGGTTAGCTATGACCATTTATATATACAGTCTCTGGGGACCAAAGAAGAAAGGAGAAGTGAGATTCAACTTTTCTATACCATAGTTTTCAGACTATAAGACGCTCTTAAAATGGACATTGTACCTTATAATCCGGTGCACCTTATAAATTAATTCTGGTTGTGTTTACTGGCCTCAAACTGATTGTATGTGGTACACGGTGCTCAGAAATCTGTCAAAATGTTTTAGTACGACTTTTGTAAACTATGAAGCCCGACCGCTCGATGGATTATCAGAACATTACGGCTCCTGTAGTCAGGAGCCTCACAGAGTTAATCCAACAGGAGATGAACTGCATCAGCACACAAGGAGCAGCTGTTTTTTCAGTGCTTATAGTTTATGCAAATGAGTCATGTGGCTTTAAGTTTTGTTTCTGTAAAACGTAAACAAATGTGGCAAAGCTGCATTAAACATATTATTACTGAATGTATATTTGAGTCGTCCTCGTAGGAAATAAAAAAACAAACTTAAATGATCGACTCACATTCACATTCATAATCCACATTCATCAAGACAGGGAGACAACGCCGGGCGAAATACACCACGATCTGCCAATGGATCGTGGACGCCTGGACTAAGGATCAGTCTCAAGTGTTTCACTTAATGCACCTTATGTATGAAAATAGACAAGAGAATTCAACATTATTGATATTGCACCTTTATGATCTGGTGTACTTTATAGTCCAAAAAATATGGTACAATGTTTCCTAGTAGTTATTTACTGCATTAGAAGTTGGAGAGATGCAGATGCAGAGATACATACTGGTGTGAGAGCCTTTCCCACGCCTCCGTTTTAGTTGATTTGTCATCAGCAATACATGTCTTTAGTCAACCAACAATGTCTTTAGTCGACTATAGCTGTACTCATATGATCATATGTGCTTTAATGCCCTGTGTGTGTGTGTGTGTGTGTGCGCGTGTGTGTGTGCGCGTGTGTGCGTGTGCGTGTGTGTGCGTGTGTGCGTGTGTGTGTGCGTGTGCGTGTGTGTGTGTGCGTGTGTGTGCGTGTGTGTGTGTGCGTGTGTGTGTGTGTGCGTGTGTGTGTGTGTGTGTGTGTGTGTGTGTGTGTGCGCGTGTGTGTGCGTGTGTGTGCGTGTGTGTGTGTGTGTGTGTGTGTGTGTGTGTGTGAGCGTGGGGCAGAGGCAGCTGGTGTGCCTGGCTCGTGCTCTCCTCAGGAAAACCCGCATCCTGATCCTGGACGAGGCCACGGCCGCCATCGACCTGGAGACGGACGACCTGATCCAGTCCACCATCCGCACACAGTTTGACGAGTGCACAGTGTTCACCATCGCGCACCGCCTCAACACTATCATGGACTACACCAGGTACACACCTCGTATGAATGTGGTGTGTGATGGTGCAGGACGGATTTTCACCATCACAGAATGTGGAGTGAATGAATAAAGCTCTTTGGACGTCTTGAAAGTGAAATGATTACTTATTTAACATGTAATGTCATATTGTAGAATATTCCAGTCAAAGCAATAACATCTCCACAGAGACAAGTGTCCCTTTAAAACCTGACATAAAATGCTGCCACCATGTTCTGTCTATGTAACCCACTGGCCATTCCAAATTAATTGTTCTGAATTAAATAGTTTGGAATTAAAATATTCTCCTTTGAGTTTACATGGAAATAATAATTCTGAATTGAGGTTTACATGGAAAACATGTAATCACCTTTATTTAATTCCGCTCATCGTCTGGAGGTGGGGAAGTGTTCTGACTGGACAGAGACACAAACATATTTACGTCAACCAGAAGAAAACACACACTTCAGCTGCTACCGGCTTTTTTGTTATCTCAGTTTGTTGTTACACCACGGACACAAACTTTTTCCACAGTGGTTCTGATGATAATTGCACAGCAGCTGGAGAATTCTCTCATCACACTTTACGTCTGTCAGCTGAGGATCAGAAGGGAAGAGCGTCGGAGAAGGAGGAAGAAGACAAAATGTGTTTGAGGCTGCTCTACCTCAGCCCACTCCCACATCCCGCTCACAAATCCAAAGAGATGTGGATGAAAGTCTGAAGCCAGGACTGGTGGAGCCGGATCGTCTGGATCCGTTTACATGATCCAGGAAGAAATTAATTTGGCTTTAAAATCGGAATAAACTCCCCACTTACTTCAGAATTAAGTTTAATTCCAAATGATCACTTTCATTAGGACTTAAGTGTTTACACGGTCTTTTTAAAGTGGAATCATTTTTTGTTCAGAATTAAATCATTTCCATTCAGAATTAAAGCTCTGGTGTAAACGTGGCAGATGTCTTTCTTTCCACACACTAACACTAACAGTAGTCCTGTGCTTGTGTTTGCAGAGTGCTGGTGTTGGACAAGGGAAGAATTGCAGAGTTTGACACTCCGTCAAATCTCATATCTGAGAGAGGAATCTTTTACGGCATGGCCAAAGACGCTGGGCTGGCTCAGTAACACACCCTCCCCTCCCAACACAGGAGCAGACCAGGCCCTGGGCTATGAGACTGGAACACCTTATATCAACTAAACTAAACCAAGTCACTAGAGCAGGTCGTCCTCTGGTCTCTGGCAGAACTGTCACCATATTTAAAGGGGATCTTCCCCATTTTTTCATATTATTGAATAAAAACATGTACAGATATCTTATAGAATCAACTCTTAAGGTCAGACTTTATGAGAGTGTTTTTGTTTGACTTTATCTTTTGTAAAACAGGAAATGAGACTGGTGCACAGTTTGCATACTAGTTGTTTATGAAGTTACCGTATCGGCACATTTACAGTTTACAGATTTTATACAGATTTACATTTTTTTTGTACCGTTTGGGAGCACATTACCTAATTCTATCAATACCTTTATATGTTGGGAGATGAGCTGTTTTCATCTTGCACAACACATATTTCTGAATGAAGTAGAGTAAATATTGTGACATGTCTAACCCTGGTTTCTCTTTGGAGTTACCATAGAGACCTACCTCCACAGAAAGTGACCCAGTCTCCAAACCCAGGGCCCTGTACGTCCTCCTTTCTCCAGCTTGGACATTACTCTGTCTGAACTCACTCTAGGATTTCACACATCAACCGCTGAGAGCCAAACCAGAGCAAGAGACACTGTGTGACACCGGGACATACAATAAAAGAACGGATCATTTTCCCCTCATACTGATTAAGCCACATTTCCCTTCTATTTTATTTTTAATTTTAATATTAATTTCCTCACCATAAACAACAAAATGGTCACATTTCATTATATAAAGACTGAAATGGACTTAAAACAACTGCATTATGGATATTAGTTAGTGCGTAGCTGGATAGTCTCTGAGATAAATCTGAATATTTAAATTTTTCCTAACAGCTCCATAGGAGAGACTACTCCGATAAATACTCATGTATAAGTACAAAGGTATTTAGGGGAAGTACTGCACAACATCTGATTTATAATTCTCAGTGAAAGGACATTAGAGTCTGGTATTGCAGTGAACACAAATGTTCAAATCATTTCATATTGTCTGTGCAAAATATAACTCAAGTAGAAGTACAGTTACACTGTACATTATATTACTAAAGGAGAGTAAAAGTATAGTGTCTGAAATTACTCTCAGAAGTACAATTTTACTGAAGGTCCTATGTTACACAAAACTGACTCTCGTGAGCTGTAAGTCGTCTTCTAATGCTGTTACCTCCTCAAAAACTCACCTGGAGTTGTGTTTTGTTTCATTCCTATGTTTGTGTAATCCTGTATCATTTGTCAGTCTACATCTTTGTAGCTCAAAGCTCAAGCTCCGAAAATTTTAAAAGTTACTCAAGTAATATGTAGCTAAGTAGTGTCCACCAGTGTGTATCCCCTGTTTGATCTCGCAGTGTCCCCTGCACTGTTTGGCTCGTCTCTGTGGTGTTGAGTGAGGACACAGTATGAGTCGAGCGTGCCCCTTAGTGCCTTCTGCCAGTGTGAGGAAGTAAGCCAGAATGTATCACTGTCAATGTCAACTCTTTATGCTGAAACATGAGACAATCGCAACTTTTATATTTGATGTTTTTCTACTCCAGAGAATACTGTGCCACTGTACTACACTGAGCGTTTTGTGACAAGCCCACTTATTTTTGTACTGTTATTTAAGTTAAAGGAATGTTTCTGCTAGACAAGTTTGCTCTGTGTTTTATGTGTGATTCTTTTGTGAAGCAGATCTTTCAAAACTTGAATTGTCAGCCACCAAAATATGAAATATGATAATAATGCCTTTATTAAAAAAAGAGTCTATGATGATGTGTGCTGTTATTGGCTTTGACGTGACACTGATGGTTCATTAGAGGAGAGAGACTCCAGGCTCCAGCAACAGAACCTCATTTAGTGAGTAAGACTAAACATGAAGCCTCTGGTTCTGTCCATGTGCATGAGAGGTTTGTGATAAACATGAGTGTAGCACATGCACGTTCTCCTCATATCCACCAGAGAGCGCTCACACTCCTTATTCTTCTGCACCATTACACTATTATAGTATAGTTAGTGTATAGTATAAAATTGTATATTGTAGTATCACTAGTATATTATATTAGAGTTAGTA
Source organism: Boleophthalmus pectinirostris (assembly GCF_026225935.1). Taxonomy (NCBI): domain Eukaryota; kingdom Metazoa; phylum Chordata; class Actinopteri; order Gobiiformes; family Gobiidae; genus Boleophthalmus; species Boleophthalmus pectinirostris. The sequence continues at coordinate 4,709,837 of NW_026571047.1, forward strand.
TATTGTATATTATTAAAGCACATTATAGATATTATTATGGAATATAGTGTAGGTAAGTAATAAAGTAATGAGTGTTATTTTAAAAACAAAATAAAAGTATTCAAGAAACACTTGAAGATACAGTATATGGAAACAAGCAGCAGGAGGCCATTTTTTTGGGCCAAATAAGAGTCAGGTTTGTGGAAATGCAAGCCTGCTCACAGTAAGAATCTGGTTTTCAAATAAAAACAGCAAAAAGGGATTTAAAAAAGTACATTAAGAGTACATTAAAAGTTACATATTTACTACTGGCTTAAAGTTCAGTCAAAAGGACGTGAATGGAAATACCCCAGTTTTCATAATGACTGGACTGCTCTCTCTGTCAGTGCAGGTCAGAGGGGTCAGCTCACAATGACACATGTACTGCCTCCTCTGCTCAGTCTTGGTACTGCTGCTACTGCTACTGACTTATGGTCATTTGTCTCTTCCTCACTGACCCACACTCTCACACTTTTATACCACTCCTGAAACATGGGACACTCTGATCACTCCTGAAACACATGACACTCTGATCACTCCTGAAACATGGGACACTCTGATCACTCCTGAAACACATGACACTCTGATCACTCCTGAAACACATGGGACACTCTGATCACTCCTGAAACACATGACACTCCTGATCACTCCTGAACTCCACTGAAACACACTCTGATCACTCCTGAAACATGTGATCACTCTGAAACATGTCACTCTGATCTGAAACACACTCTGATCACTCCTGAAACACTCTGATCACTCCTGAAACACGTGTCACTCTGATCACTCCTGAAACACGTGTCACTCTGATCACTCCTGAAACACGTGTCACTCTGATCACTCCTGAAACATGGGACACTCTGATCACTCCTGAAACACATGACACTCTGATCACTCCTGAAACATGGGACACTCTGATCACTCCTGAAACACGTGTCACTCTGATCACTCCTGAAACACATGTCACTCTGATCACTCCTGAAACATGGGACACTCTGATCACTCCTGAAACACGTGTCACTCTGATCACTCCTGAAACACGTGTCACTCTGATCACTCCTGAAACACGTGTCACTCTGATCACTCCTGAAACATGTGTCACTCTGATCACTCCTGAAACACGTGTCACTCTGATCACTCCTGAAACATGGGTCACTCTGATCACTCCTGAAACATGGGACACTCTGATCACTCCTGAAACATGGGACACTCTGATCACTCCTGAAACACGTGTCACTCTGATCACTCCTGAAACACATGGGACACTCTGATCACTCCTGAAACACGTGTCACTCTGATCACTCCTGAAACATATGACACTCTGATCACTCCTGAAACACGTGTCACTCTGATCACTCCTGAAACACGTGTCACTCTGATGAAACACGTGTCACTCTGATCACTCCTGAAACACATGTCACTCTGATCACTCCTGAAACACATGTCACTCTGTTCACTCCTGAAGCGTGTGACAGTGGGAGTACAGATCACAGCAGTGTGGCTGAGTCCTTGAATAACCCTTAGCCTGAAGCAGCGCTGTAGAAGAGTCTGTACTTGACAAGAATCCCTCTATCATCAGACAAACGTGTGTGTGTGTGTGCGTGTGTCTGTGTGTGTGACCTGGGGCACTGTCTGTCTGCAGCTCTGGCACGCGCTTTTGGAATGTGGGTTTTGCATGAGAGTGCAGGGCAAAAACAATGGGCACAGTTAGAGAAGTGTTTCTAGGAAAACCACAAGTTCTACGGTTGTGCCTCGTCTGAAAGTTGCGTGTGCATCTGTGCCAATGATTACAGCCTCGCTTCCATCAGTCTGCCCCAGGGCAGCTGTGGCTACAGTGGTATGACACCACCACAGTGTGGAGTGAGTGAAGAGTGAGTAGAGTGTGGAGCAGCATTTGGGCGAGCTTTGATGTGTCTGTAAATCACATTACAAAATCAACACATCAGTTTAAATGTGACCTCCACCGGGCACCAGGATCACACTCCTCACCTGCTCATGTCTGTACAAGAGCCCGGACTGAGCACATTCATCTTCTGTCACATCTTCAGGGGCCGCTGAGACTGTTTTGGTTCTGTTCTGGTTCTGTTCTGGTTCTGTTCTGGTTCTGTTCTGGTTCTGTTCTGGTTCTGTTCTGGTGGAGCTGTGGACACGTCCTGTGGGCACTCTTTGAGGAGCACAGGGTCTGCACCAGTTTCATGTGCAGTGGCACACGGTGCAGTTACATAAAGTGTGCACAAAAGCGGGCTTTGTGTGGGCTCTTGGTGGAGAGCAGGAGGTGCCATTCTGCACATCTTTATGTAATCATCACTTAAAGGGACATATATGTTAACCTAACATGTGAATCATGTCAAATACACTTTTCTGAGCTTTAATCATGTTCTACAGGCTGAGTGTAAACAGTCACAGACCCCAAGGACTTTTTAAAAAGCCTAAATCCCCCTGTGACTCCAGCTGAGTCGAGTATGAGAACTGTCCTGTCACTTTCACTGTGTGAAAGATTTCTCAGTTTTTTTGTGAAGAGAATGTACAGCTGCTGACTTGTCTGTAAATCCTGATCATGCTGTGAATTTTGAGCACTTGGACTCGTGTGTCTTGCTGAACTGTCAAATGTTGTAGTCGAGCTAAAACCATGACTGTACAAGTGACTCTAGTCCCTCCAGGTTCTTACGAGATGTCTTACAAGTAATTGGTCCGTGTCTTATGATCATTCTGAACACCTCTGAGCTCGGGCTGTGTCTCTTGTTTTTTTAAACATGCTTTTGCTTTAAAAAAAAACACCATTTGAGGTTCTGTCAAACTACAGGCCAATTTCTAAGTTGTCTCTGTCTTTTTTGTCAAAAGTGTTGAAAAAAAAAAAAGGACTTTTTGTGCAACATTCAAGTCTATCTGGAGGAAAACTGCATCTTTGAAAACTTTCAGTCTGGCTTTAAAACTCATCACAGCTCTGAAACTTTTAAGGCTTTTTAATGATCTTGTTGCTTCTGTTTCCTCCGTGGTGTTGTTGTGTTTAGATTTGACTGCAGCACTTGACACTGTGGATCACCAAATTTTGATTTCTCGTCTTCAGGAATATGTTGGTACCAAAGGTGTGGCTCTAAAGTGGTTCAGATCCTACCGTGAAGAAAGAGATTTTCTGTTCAGTTAGGTTCCTATAGTTTAGGTGTGACTCAGCTGAGCTGTGGAGTTCCACAGGCTCCGGTTTGGGTCCTTAACTGTTTTCTTTGTACATACTGCCCCTTGGGTCAGTTTTCAAAAAACACAACATTTCCTTGCATTGTTTTGCCAAGTTTTTACACGTTTACTTGCCCTTAAAACCCAGCACAGATAATACCCAGACCATCTCATGCAGCCTTCAGGATGTAAAGGACTGGATGGCTCTAAGCTTCTTTAAGTCAAATTGTGGTATTTGGTGATTTATCTGTTGCCAAAACATCTCAGAGTTTCTGAGCTGAAATTGCCTCCAGTCTGACAGAAATCTTGGTGTTATTTTTGATAGAACAGGTTGTCAGAGCAGGTTTTTACCAGCTGCATCTCCTGAGGTGAAGTCATACCTGCCCCGCCATGACCCAGAACACTTCATTCATGTCTTCATCACCTGCTGACTGGACTCCTGTAACTCTCTGTACAGTGGGTTAGACCAGGGCTCCATCGTCCACTTACAGTCAGTCCAAAACGCTTCAGCGCGCATGCTCACACAAACCAAGACATAATAATGAGCTCATTTCTCCAGCTCTGGCCTCTGCACCGGCTGCTGTCAGCTTCAGGGTGGATTTTAAGATCCTGTTGATGATTTTTAAATGTGTAAATGCGTTGGCCTGTCTCTTTATCTCTCGGAGCTTCTGTCTGTCCTTGTTCCCAGTAGAACCATGAGATCATCAGACCAGATGACGTTAAATGTTCCATGGTCCAGGCTAAAAACGTGAGGGGACGGGGCTTTTGGCGAAGCTGGTCCCAGACTCTGGAACAGTCTTCCTCTGGGTATTACAACTGCCCCATCTTGAAATATTTGTAAATCTTTGTTAAAAACTCATCTGAAAGCCCTGTTCTGAACACAAGCTGACAGGCTTTAGTCTTTGATTCTTTTACTGTGTTGTTGTGTGTGTTATTTTACCTTTGTACAGCTGTGGTTGTTGTTAATTGTGCTTTATAAATAAACTGGACTTGACTAAAAATGATCGTTTTAACCTCCCCCTGTCTCCGCCCACTGCTTTTGCAAATAGCTGCACTAATACTTAAAAGCAGAACAAACAGCATGATGCGTTTTCTTTCATTATTGATGACTGATTATTGATGACTGATTATTGATGACTGATTATTGATTATTGATGATTCTCTTAGCTCACAAACTCTGACTTGAGTTGCACGAGTGGCTCATGCGGCTCCCTCCTCGTGCGCAGGGCAGTCCTCGTGCGCGGCACACACAGGGTTAAGCGGCTCGGGCTCAGACAGGTGCCGCCAGCAGAGCCGCATCAGACCAAACCCTCCCGAGCATCCCCGGAGCCCCAGAGGCGGGATGGTGGTGCTCAGAGCGGGGAGCAGGCTCACAGAGACACGAGGCTCCACCTGCAGCGCCTCTCCGCGCCTCACGCGCTCCTAAACTCTTCAACTCTTCAACTCTTAAACTCTTCAACTCTGCGTAAACTTGTTTCTTTGAGAACTTCTCTCGGACTCTCGTGCGGCTCGTGCACTGCGGACATGTGCTGGAGGCGGTTTGCGCGCGGGTTCTGGATGCTGGCGTGCGCGTCCATGTGGATGGAGTGGCAGCTCGGAGCGGTGCCCGCAATCACCTACACTCACCCGGGCATCTGCCCCAACGACATGAACCCCAACCTGTGGGTGGACGCCATGAGCACGTGCACGCGCGAGTGCCTCTCTGACCAGGTAAACTCCAAACTCTCATCAGAAAGGTGTATACTATACACTTTTATATACACTTTTATATACAGATGTACACTTTTATATACACTTTTATATACACATGTACACTTTTATATACACTTTTATATACAGATGTACACTTTTATATACAGATGTACACTTTTATATACAGATATACACTTTTATATACAGATATACACTTTTATATATACAGATGTACACTTTTATATACAGATATAGTTTTATACACAGATATACTGTTTTATACACAGGTGTAGAGTCTTGTATACAGGTGTATAGTCTTGTACACAGGTGTATAGTTTATATACAGGTGTAGAGTCTTGTATATACAGGTGTAGAGTCTTGTACACAGGTGTATAGTTTATATACAGGTGTAGAGTCTTGTACACAGGTGTAGTCTTGTACACAGGTGTAGAGTCTTGTACACAGGTGTAGAGTCTTGTATATACAGGTGTATAGTTTATATACAGGTGTAGAGTCTTGTACACAGGTGTAGAGTCTTTTATATACAGGTGTAGAGTCTTGTACACAGGTGTAGAGTCTTGTACACAGGTGTAGAGTCTTTTATATACAGGTGTAGAGTCTTGTACACAGGTGTAGTCTTGTACACAGGTGTAGAGTCTTGTACACAGGTGTAGAGTATTGTATATACAGGTGTATAGTTTATATACAGGTGTAGAGTCTTGTACACAGGTGTAGAGTCTTGTATACACAGGTGTAGAGTTTATATACAGGTGTAGAGTCTTGTACACAGGTGTAGAGTCTTGTACACAGGTGTATAGTTTATATACAGGTGTAGAGTCTTGTACACAGGTGTAGAGTTTGATGTGTGCGGTGACTTCAGGAGGTGCTTCAGTCTAGTCTCCATCAGACCGATGCAGCTGTATTTCCCTGAGGGACAGTGGCCCCTGAGCTGGTACGTGTACAACACCATCACTTTGAACACTGTTCAGGCTAAAATATCTCCAAAACTAGATCTGTTTTAGAAATGATTTCATAACAACTGCTATATTAGATTTTTATGAAAAATCAAATACAAAAGACTTTATCAACATTGAGAAATCCAGCCAATCCAGGACTGAAGCAGCTTAATCCAGGACTAGACTAGGACGAACCAAGTCTGAAACAGGACTAAACCAGCACTAAACCAGCACTAAATCAAGATTATATCAGGACTAAATTGGGACTAAACCAAAAAGAAACTAGCCTATAGCATAAAATACATGTTTTACATATATGTATAGAAGTAAGTAAAGTTTTTACAAAGCGCTTTACAGTTCATTCTTCATTCACTCCAGGCCTGATGGTGGTAAACTACTACTGTAGCCACAGCTGCCCTGGGGCACAGTTACAGAAGTGTTTCTAGGAAAACCACAAGTTCTACGGTTGTGCCTCGTCTGACAGAAGTGAGGCTGCTAATCTGCACCATCGGCCCCTCCGACCACCACCATCACTCACACACACACCACTTTCATACTAGGCAATGAGGGTGAAGTGTCTTGCCTAAGGACACAACAACAGTTATTCCCACTGGAGCCCCACTGTGGCTCCTGATTTTCCCAGTGTCTCCCATCCAAGTACTACCCAGACCCAGCCCTGCTGAACTTCTGAGATCTGTTGGGATCAGGCTTTGACGAGCCCGTACAGCCACATGTATGTTTGGAAGAGGGTTACGGGTCAGATCAGTGGGAGGGCCTGATCTGGCCCCTGGGGCTTACAGGTGCACTATGTAACATTTCTAGTGGAGGGTCCGCCACCTGTTTGTCTCTATGGAAATGTTATTGATTTGATGATTGATTTGCCTAGAATGTTCCACAGTATAGATTAAACCTGTCTATCCCCTGGGAGACAAGCAGGCTACACTACATTACAGTTCAGATCTGTGGAGAAGCGCCTCTATTCACTATGTCCCTATCTGAGTAATAGAAACACCTGTAATGAATAAATGTTAGATGGAAATGTTTACAGTCACACCATGGAACATTCCAGGAAAAACAATAACATCTCCATGGAGACAAGCAGGTGCGGACTTTCCACCAGAAAAGTGGTGCAGTGCACCTTTAAAGTCTGGTTTACAGTTCTCTATCAAATCTACGCTGAAGTGCTGCACAGCTCCATAACACACATGAAAACCAAACAGACACTCGTGTTTGCAGTGGCGCGCTCATGCCGCGCTCGTGCACCTCGGTCATAAAGGTTACTACACGACCAACAACTTGGAAGAGCTAAAGTTTGTCACAGAAATGTTTGCACATGAGCCTAATATGATGATTGTTTATTGTCAGTGGCATGGTTCTGGTCTGTGTCAGGACGTCAGCTCTCAGTTGAACAGGGCCTGACGCAGAACTGTTCACCAAACTTAAGTGGAATAGGCTTGTTGTGTTTCTGTGTATGTCCTTCATGTTCATGAGTTGGTGTGTGTGTTCCTGCAGGAGTGTGAGCCTTCAGAGAAGTGCTGTCAGAACGTGTGTGGGAACCGCAGCTGTGTGGCGGCGCGTTATATGGACGGGACCAAGGGTCCGGTGGGCATGCCCCCTCAGGCCAGCTGTGCCAGCTTCATGTGCTCGCAGCAGGGCTCTGTGTGTGACATCTGGGACGGGCAGCCCGTGTGTAAGTGCAGGGACCGCTGCGAGAGGGAGCCCCACTTCACCTGCGCCTCCGACGGGATGACCTACTACAACAGGTGCTACATGGACGCGGAGGCCTGCTCCAGAGGCATCAGTCTGACCGTGGTCACCTGCCGCTTCCACCTGAGCTGGCCCAACACCAGCCCCACTCTGCCCCGAGCCACCACAGGACGCCCCACTACCGCCCCCCTCCACACCACCGCCCCCCACCCCCACAGAGCCCCAGTCCCCCGCTCTGGTCAGCAGCCCCGTGCAGCAGACGGTCAGCGTGGGCGACACGGCCAGCTTCCTGTGTGACACAGTGGGGCGTCCTCGCCCTGACATCACGTGGGAGAAGCAGCAGCCCGAGGGGGCCGAGCGCGTGCTCATGAAGCCCAACCACGTCAGGGGCAACATGGTGGTCACCAACATCGGCCAGCTGGTCATCTACAACGCCCAGCCCCAGGACTCTGGGGTGTACACCTGCACCGCCCGCAACCCCTCTGGCTCTGTGCAAGCTCACCACCCCCTCACCGTCCTGCCCCCTCAGCCCCTCCACAGCCAGGGGGCCAACCTGAGCCGCTGTCTCCCAGAGGAGTGTGTGAAGCCCCCTGGCAGCTCGGAGCCCTGCCCCGGTGAGGAGAGGGTCAGCTGGTACTATGAGCGCAAAGCTAATAACTGTCTGTCTGTGAGCCACTGCCAGGGCCCCGAGCAGCCTGGCTCCAGGCTCTTTGACACGTATGAGGCGTGTATGCGCTGCTGTGGCCCCGAGCTGTCGGGCCCCTGTGGACTGCCCAGTCTGCAGGGCCCCTGTAAGGCGTACGAGCCGCGCTGGGCATACAGCAGCAATCTGCTCCAGTGCCAGTCCTTCATCTATGGAGGATGTGAAGGCAACGACAACAACTTTGAGTCCAAAGAAGCCTGTGAGGAGATGTGCCCCTTCCCTAAAAACCAACACTGTAAAGTGTGCAAGCCCCGCGGCAAGATGGTCACCAGCTTCTGCAGGAGCGACTTTGTGATTGTGGGCCGGATGAGCGAGCTGACCGAGGAGAAGGACTCCGGACACGCCCTGGTCTCTGTGGAGGAGATCCTGAAGGACGAGAAGATGGGTCTGCGCTTCTTCGGCGCAGAGCCTCTGGAGGTCACTTTCCTGAACATGGACTGGACCTGCCCCTGCCCCAACATCACAGGGGCAGCCGCAGAGGGCCCGGTCATCATCATGGGGAATGTCAGTGACGGAATGGCTGTGCTGCAGCCCGAGAGCTTTGTGGGAGCGTCCAGTCCACGCCGAGTACGGAAGCTCAAAGAGGTCATATCTAAAAACACATGTGACATTCTGCGAGCCATCACCAACAGTCCCCAGTAAACTTCTGTCCGTCCGGATGCTTTATTTTAACAAAAGAACTCTTCTGACACTAATGCTGCATTTGACATGTTAAAGTGAATGTTCTCCTCCTGTGTCCCGTGTCATACTTAATGTGCTCCTGTTGTTTACTGTGTCATACTTACTGTGCTCCTCCTGTGTACTCTCATACTTACTGTGCTTCTCTTCACTGTGTACTGTCATAAATACTGTGCTACTGGGACATGTTGTCATAGAAAGCATCAGACACATGTGAGTGTGTGTGGATCACACACATATGTGCCAGCCCTGCGCTTTTGTCTTCACATTGTGGCTGTTTCTTTCATCCAATTGTTTTCTTGTGTGTGCAGAGTGACCGGTGTGCTGTGTGTGTGAGTACACATACATGTTTGTGTGTAGTATATAAGTATATGTGTATGTAATTTGCTGCAGACATGCTCATTGATCTTCATGTAAAAACAGAGATATAAGGGCTGTGAGCTGGTAACCACAGAGTTTAGTTAAACAAAGCTTTGATTGGCCTCTCTGTGGGATTGTAAAAATGTGTGCCCTGTGCCCAGCCTCTGTGGTGGGCTGTAATTGGCGCAGGAGCCGGGCTGTAGGCTCACATGGAGCTGTGGAGAGTTATGCGTTTCATGGCGTGCCAACAGGAGGCTTCAGGGGTGTTCGCCATCGCGCACTCTGTTTCTCCCATCCTCCTCCACAGGCCTTTACGGGCTGCACCCCCGGGAGGCCAGCACACTCCAGCAGCTGTTGGAGCACCACAACAAAGAGAGGCCCAGCCGCACCTTCAATCACTAAGTGAGAGCAGCGCGCACAAAACAAACTGGTTCCATGCCTGGAATGCCATTATCAGATCATACACGAGGACACGTCGAATGAGAGACCTCTGGGTTCATTACAAACTGGCAGCCCACAGTGAGGAGTGTGTGAGCCAGAATCACCACTGTGGACATCCACTTTCACTTCATGTAAATAGTGCTTGTAATTATGAATAAATCTACTTTATAATTAACATCAGACAAATGTAACATTTCATTTGTGTCTTATCAAAAGCCACTTTATTCAAATGAAGAAAGGCTGATGAACAAAGTGTTTGGCTGAGAATAAAGTGCACTGAGTGACCCTGCACTGGAGTCCAGTCCAGCCACACATGGAAAAGGAGAAGGGAGGTCTCTGTAGAACATGCACACAGTGTGATGAGGGTTTACACACCTCCAGCTGTGCTGAGCCTCACACGGACACATGAGGGCAGTAGAGAGTCCACATTAGCCCCAGCAGTAGAAAGGTGAACGAGGTCATAGTGGAGGTCCTCCTGGAGGTCCTTGTGCAGGCCCACCCCAGGACGGGCCCAGAGCAGAGCACAGGCCTGGGGAAGGCATCAGCCAGAGCACATCTGCTCTGCTCATCTCATCTGGAGCCAGTACTGAGAGGACAGTGGCCTCACACGCAGTGACGGAGCCACACAGGTCCCATGGCTGTAGATCACAGGTGGGGCCCAGGGTTGAGGGTTTGAAGCCGGAGTCAGTCTGATGTTTGCAATGACTCCCCTGACTCTTAATACTGGCACAGATCTCCTGACACACTGTCAGAGTCCACGAGGCCAACAGTCTGTCAGCTCACTGTGTTCACTGTGCACATGTTAAGAGTGTGTAACAGCCCCAGAGGGGCCCAAACACACACTCAGGGATAATCCACATTAAACCTGCACTATGGAACCTTTCTGGTGGGGGGTCCAGTGCTGCCTTATCTCCATGTTATTACTTTAGCAGAATGTTCCACTGTGTGGCATTAAAACTGGTCTATGTAGAAAAGCAGGTGGGTCAAGTTCTAAGTCAGATCTGTGGAGAGGCGATGTGTTAAGCAGCACCTGTAATTGAATAGGTGTGTTTCATGTCATATTGTGGAACATTCAAGCAAAAGCAACATCTCCACTTCACAAACATTCTTCTTTACTTCTGTAAATTCCAGGATGATTCAGATTTGAACTAGTAGCCAGGCTGACGCCAACTACTGCCTCTGCTCAATTTCATTTCTCTCCAGCAACTAGGTCAGTAATCAGAATACACTAGACAGTTCACAAAAACCCAGAAGTGTGAGTTCAGGCACCAGCCAATCAGCAAAGAGACATGTATTCTGTGTTGCAACGATTCCCAAGATCAAGGATTTAAAGTCGGAATAAAAAGATTGTGTGGTGAATTTTATCAAGGGAAAAGACATTATTGTCCTTCTTCTTACGGGATTTTGGAAAAGCTTAATATACCAGTTAGTCCTGTTAGCGGCATATTACTTATGTCAGTGATTGGTTAAATAAAAAAGTACCCACTTACCGTCGAGCGAATGAATTCTAATGCTGCGAGGTCAGACAGTTTCTACGAAGTGAAACCGGCTGATGAATCAGGCTAGAGAACTCGGCCACTTGGGTTTGGTTTAGAGATGACAGAAGTGGTCACTGTTATGCTCGTTAGTATTTATTTAGCCAACAGACTCATTGTAAAAACACATATTCATGCTTAGTGAGACTTTTGAGTACTGGCACGTTACAAATAATGCCAACAACAGTGAGTTGAGTAGTTGAGTACATGTAACAAGCCAAAACACGTGGATCAAAGACGTCATTTAACATTTATACATTTAGTGTTACAAAAAAATAAGTAAAAATCTTTGTTATAATGTTGTTTCTTCATCAAAAACATACCCAGTGTTGTTTTTGTTTCATTCACATGTTTAACACACAAACTCTCAAACTGAAAACACTCTGATCCACCTTGTGATGTCATGAGGTAATAATACAGGAAGAGCTCCACTGTGTTTTTAAACTCCACACACCTTCACTAGAATCAACTGGATGATTTCAGCCCTGAAATTCTCAATCTCTACTGAACTAAAGGTAAAAGGGCACGATTAACTGTACCACTTCATGACATCACAAGGTGGAGCAGAGTGTTTTGAGCTTTGAGATGTAAACAGGCTAATAATAAAGGATTACTATGTCAATCTAACAAATGTAATAATATAGTTTGATTTAACTAAGTGAATATTTAAGTCAGATTTCGTGGCACAGACAGATCAAGTTAATACAATTTCACATAAACGTCTCACTCTGTCTGATGATAAAGCTGCACTGTGTAACTTTCCTGGTGTAGGATCTTGTTTCCATGGAGATATTACCATTTTACGTTGATTATTGCAGAGTATGGAAATAAACTTTGTAAGAAACGTGGTAAGAATTTGAGTTTTTTAAGATATTTTCGAGTTATAAAACATGTGCAAGGGAGATATGTTTAATGCCCTACTGTGGGACATTCCAAACAATAAGGAATAACAGAACTATTATTACTAGTAGAGGGTGAGTGTGTGTATATGTAAGTTTTGGCTCCCCCTGGTGTTGTCTTGAAGTAACTACACAATAATCTCAGTATCAGGATGTGATTTTCTTTGGAGATACAGGAGTTCCTTGACTGTGGCCGCGTCTCATTTCTCTTTTCTCGCTTCCTTCTCCTTGATTCCTCTCCTCGACCCTCATTTTATCAGCTGTCAATCAAATCTAATTCATATTAAGCAGTGTCCCGAAGAAAACTACAGCAGGAAGGAGTAAGAATCTGACATCAGAGAAAAGAATCAGACTTTATTGGTGTCAGTGAGGAGTTTATTTCGTCTCTCCTCTCTGTGTCTTCCTCGCCCATTTCCTGCAGAATCGAGGAGAGGAATCAAGGAGAAAGAAGTGAGGAAACAGAATATACTCCAGTTTGAATAATCTTTCCTTTGAATGTGATTTATCTTTTTTTTTTTTTTTTTTTTTTTTTTAAACACTCAAAATCTATGCTAAAAAATGTGTTATATGATGTAATGATATGCAGAGGTGGAAGAAGTACTCCATTTTGTTAATTGTTTTGTTAAATTAAAGTACAAATAATGAAGCAAAAAAAAAATACAATAGAAAATACTCAAGTAAATATCACATGAAAAAATGCACTTAAGTAAAAGTATTAAAGTACCAGTTTAAAAATAAAGTATTTCACAAATTTTTGGTCTAATAAAGCTTCAAATGTCCAGCCAAAACTTTTTTTTTTTTCCCTTTTTTTTTTTTTTTTTTTTAGCTGTTTTCATTTGTATACTTTTGTTTGCTCAGACTATGGGTTAGTGTTATAGTACTCGAGTCTTAGTCTTGAGACCAGCCTGGAGATTATTGTTTTTGTTTTGTTTTTTACAGTCTTGGTCTCGTCTCGAACTCGACCACATTTGGACTCGGTCTTGAAGGCGCTTGGTCTTTGTCTTGTCTCGGTCTTGAGGTTTGAAACTCGACGAGTGTGATCATATTTCATTACAGCCGCTGTTGTAATTAGGTAATTAGGCAAACAAACCCACTTTCTTCACAGTTTTGTGTAAATTGCCAGTGGAAGTTCTCTTAAAGAAGGGTTCAAAAGGGTCCATAAACAGGGCACAGTACAGTTCAGTGCAGTACAGTTTGCTTGTCTTAATGAACATTAATCTTAAATGAACATTAATCAGATAAAATGGAAATAGATTTATAAAAACATTGATATATTTGTGCCAAAATAACTGGAAAATACAAATAAATGTAGAAAGTTACAAAGACGGTCTTGATTTGGTCCCGATGGGCTGTGGTCTTGGTCTTGTCTCTGTGTCGACTTTTAAAAGTCTTGGTCTTGTCCTGGTCTTGGGACCCTGTGGTCTCGGACTGGTCTTGGTCTCGATTAGTGCGGTCTTGACTACAACACTGCTATGGATTAGTCTTAAAATAAACCCTCAGCCTTTTCAGCAAGTCTCTAAAATAAAATTAAAATAAAAATACTTTTTTTTTCAGTCCTGTTTAAAAATGCAGTGGAGTAAAAATTAAAAGTAACATATACCTACAATTCTTATCTCAGTACAGTACTTTGCTACTTTTACTGTTATGTTCTGTCACTGATGATGTTTTGTTGACACTCCTGTAATAACTCTTCAAGAACACACGGGGGCAGCACACGTCCACATGATGCACAGAGGTCATACCCAAACAGAAACAGACGCTGACGCATCTTCCACTCACTGGCAGCAGGACACAGTCACTGCTCATCCAAATCCATCGCACTTCAGAATTGTATTTATTTATTTATTTTGGTAAACTGAGACAAAATTTTGGACAGAATTCTCCCAGTGTGAGGTCATCAGTGTAGAACTCTCAAAAATAGAACTCTGCACTTGTCATTTTAAAAAAAAAAAATTCAACACAAACTGCTTCTTGATTTGTAAAACTGTTATTTAAATTTACAACAGGTATTACTCCAACAACTTAAGTAGAAATTAGAGAATGGCCAAATCCGCTCATACATTTGGATACATGTTTTTGCAGGTCATTACTTCATGCAGGAGTCTAAAGCCTTTTTCCTCCAGTGAGCTACTTTTACAAACAAAAACGCCGGAGAGCTACTAGTTTTAGCAAATACAAGAGTCACGGTTTTAGATGAGGTACAGTTAGATGTTTATAAAACATAAACCTTTATCCATTTATTAGTGTACAAAGTTAGGCATCAAAATGACACATTGTACTATGGTAAAAGGGATTTAATAAATACAATTGGAGAGCTGCTGGTAGCTCCTGAGCTGCAGGTTGGAGACTCCTGACTGAATGTATTTCTCTGGGTGATTTTAGAGTAGAATAGATCAGAGTGGACTAATTATAATCAGTGTTGGGGAGTAACAGATTACATGTACTAGAGTTATGTAATCAGAGTACAAATGATGAGTAACTGTATTCGGTTACAGTTACTGTTTCAGTGAGTGGTAATTGGATTACAGTTACTTTGTTGAAATAAATGGATTACACAGAGATATCTTCCTGTTTTCACATTTTGCCCCCCCCCCCCCCCCCCCGGAAACTAAACCAGGACTAAACCAGGTCCAAACCAAGACAAAAACCAGGACTAAAACCAGAACTAAATCCAGGTCTAAACTAGATTTAAACTAGATCTAAACCAGGTTTAAACTAGATCTAAACTAGATCAAAACCAGGTCTAAACCAGGTCTAAACCAGGACTAAAACCAGGTCTAAACTAGATTTAAACTAGATCTAAACCAAGTCTAAACCAGGACTAAAACTGGACTAAACCAGGGATAAACCAGGTCTAAACCAGAATTTAACAGGACTAAATCATACTGTGTGGACCGTGTCTCCTCTTCTTCTATCAATAATATTTTTTATATGGTTCAGTAAAGTCTGGGCTTTTTATTTTCTTTTATCAGACAAAACATCTTATGTTACGATATCCTCGTCTTTGCTTCTCTACAACAAATCAAGTAATCCAAAGTATTCAGATTACGTTACTCACTTTAAGTAATTTAATGGATTCTGTTACAAACTACATTTTGGGGTGTGTAATCTGTAATCTGTAGGGGAATACATTTTAAAAGGAACCTTTCCAACATTGATTATAATGTGGAACAAACAACAGCCTGTCCCCAAAGGTGCTCTCTTGTCCGCTGCTGGTGCTGTACAGGAGCTGCTGGAGGTTCTTCAGGATGGACAGGAGCTTGTTTAGGGCCTTCTTCTCTGCCACAGATGTGAATGAGTCAAGTTCTGCGCCCACTACACATCCTGCATTCCTCAGCAGTTTATCCAACCGCATGTCATCCCCCAAATTGCTGAAGAGGACACTGGAGATGAGTGTCTGGTAGAACATCAGCAGGAGCTTCTAGCAGATGTTAATGTTATGTTTGCCGTGTCTTTTTCTGTAGAGCAAGTCTGTATTCTCTGACTAGTCCAGTCTGTGGTCAAGATGTAAGCACAAGTAACTCTCTACTATCTTCCCCTCAATGGTCACAGGTTGCCTACTCCTTCTAAAGTCAGTGTTCATTTGAAGGTCGTTAATCCTGCACTACACCACAAAGTCTTCAGTGAGCTGCCTGTGCTCCACTTCATCACTGTTCTTGATACACGCCACATTGGCTGTGTCGTCAGAGCACTTCTGCATGTGACACAGCCCTGAGTTGTATCTAAACTCTGGCTTGTACAAGACAAACAGAACTGGTGACAGTACAATCCCCTGAGGAGCTCCGGTGTTGCAGTACTAAGCTGTCTGTAATCCAGTAAACAGAGAAGAATCCACTCCCGTCTCCGTCAGTTTGTTTTGGAGCAGCAGAGGTTTGGATGGTGTTAAACAGTTTGTTATGTCACATGTTATTACAGGTTCTTACACATGTTATTACAGGTTCTTACACATGTTATTACAGGTTCTTACACATGTTATTACAGGATGGCAACGATGAAAATTTTGGGTTCGTTTTTGCGGCTTCCCATCAAACTTCAGTTAACGATACTTTGCACAAACTTTGGCTGATTCACTCAAACTCTAATCTAGAACCCTACGAGACTTACGAGACCCGACAAAACAGTGCGGCACTGGAAAGCTCATTTCGGTCGAGGTCGGGACTGCGCAATGTGGGATCGGGTGATAAACTGCAGTCTTGCAAACTAAATATGAATATGAATGTAAAGTAAAATATACCAAAGATTATTGTTTGCCTATTATACATCATTTGTGCTGGACGTTTTATTTGGCATTAATAAAAAACATTTTACGCAGCCTAAATTTGCGGATGTGGTCTAATCTCTCGCAGATTTTAGACAATTCCTTTCCGCTTCTCTGTGTTTGATAGAGTTTAAGAAAGCAAACATCCCCATCTTGCAGGATTTGTAGCCGGGAGTGGGACAAAATATTGCAGATGTGAGCAGGAGAGGGAATGAACATTACAATTCTTTGCGGGCGCAGACGGGAGCAGAATTTTCTGTCCCAGGCAGACCTCTACTCTAATTTTTGGTGGACACCTCAACCTTGAACATGAACATATAAGAAAATCAACAAAAGGGAATTTGAATGGAACAATAACATTTTACTTGCATCATGATAATTTGAAGAAAAATATTTATAAAGAGTAGTAGCACAGGCGACAAGATATTCATTTTTTCTTTATTTCTCAAGTGAGTTGTGGCTGCTATTTTTTGTTACTGTTTATCCGATCATCTGATCTAGGGATGTAACACGGACTATTACCCGAGTTGAACCGAATTGGATTTGGAACACTTAAAGGTGCTGAGGATTAAACCGACAGGACCCAGATCTTCAGGCCGGTAACACCCATCCATGTACTTTCTCTTAGCGCGGTTGGCGAGGTACGAGCCAGCACAGGAGCATGTTCCTCCGCTGTGGCTTTGCGGATGTAAGTTTTTGAATATTGGATTAAAAGACAATTTTGTTCAGTCCTATGGTGGGATTCTGAACTGAAGAAGTCCCATGGATAAAAGACGATATGGTTGCATGCACATGGAGAATAGACATTAAAGCGGGTGCTGTTATAAACTTTGTCATTTATGTTGCGCTAAGTGGCCTAATATAATTTAAAGTCAACACTGCAAAAAACTAAATCCAGCCCAAGTTAAGATGACTTCAATTAAGAAAGTTTTATCAAGATTTGAGTAAATTTCACTTGACAAGTAAAATGATCTAGCCTGCTTCATCAGACGGTTTTACTTCATAGAAACCTCCGTACAAACCGTCTGACCTCGTGGCATTAGGATTCGTTCACTCAAGGGTAAGCAGGTGCTTTTTTTGTTTAACCAATTGCTGCTATTTGGTCGTGATGTATGTAATGCGCCGCTAATGGCTTTTTCAATTGTTACGAACACAGACGCTCAGAGCATCGACCATTTTAACTCACTACACTCTCTGGCAAAGTTGGCCCAAGCACAATGGATGGAACACATGAGTTTGGGGAAAACAAAAGTTCCTATTGGACACTGCTTTTCCCTACATCATCACACAGCATGTGATAATAATGTCAGAAATATGCTTGGAAAACTGCAACTTGCCAGATTCATCAGCTGGTTTCACTTCATAGAAATTGTCTGACCTCTCAGCATTAGGATTCATATGTTCGATGATAGGCGTGTACTTTTTATTATTTAACCAATCGCTGCTATTTGTATGTAATGCACCACTAACAGGACTAACTGGTACATTAAGCTTTTCTAAACTCCTGTAGGAAGAAGAACAATAGCGTCTTTCCCCTTGATAAAATTCACCAAACATTCTCTTTGTTCCGGCTTTAAATCCTCGATCTTGGGAATCGTTGCCAACACAGAATATACCACTCTTCGCTGATTGGCTGGTGCCCAGACCCGCACTTCTGGGGGTTTTGCAAACCATCTAGTGTATTCTGTTTCCTGACCTAGACACTGGTGAGAAATTAAACTGATCGGAGGCACTAGTTCGCATCAGCCTGGCTACAAATGATCTGCCAGTGGAATAAGACTTTTTGTACTTAAAATATGAAAATGCATCTTGCTACACTTAAAATAAGAAAAACAACAACTTTTTGCACTTAAAAAAAGAAACAAAATTGAATGTTGCTTGAATTAAGAAAAACACACTTATTCCATTGGTCGATCATTTTTCTAGTCAAGTTCATTTTAAGTCATTTTAACTGACTTAGATATAGTTTTTGTTTGTTTGTTTGTTGTTGTTTTTCCAAGTGAATGCAGCTTTTGTCTTTGTTTTGATTATTTATTACAAGTGAATTCATTATAAGGGCGATAGTGTTACAGAACAATCACTTACCCAAATAATACTTCATTTTGATCGGTAACCTCCTGCTCTCTCTGTGTGGGTGTTAGAACATTGGCACAGAAGACATGTTGGCGCCCCTAACTGGGTGTAAGAAGAAACACTAGTGGACAAAATAATGCTGCCCAAAATAGAAACAGTGTGAGCGCAATCTAGTCTAGAAAAAAAAAAAGAGACAGGAAAAGACAGTGTGTGGCAAGTGAGGGCCGATCATTGCCGCTTGCAGCTATATTTATTTTCTTCTTCTCTCCTCATGGATTTGTATTAAATATGAGTGTGTATGGATGTGATGTGTGGGTGGTGTTTGTCGAGTGTGAAGTCTGATCCTCGGGTTTGTCAATAATAAATAAATTAGAAAAAAACTCGTCCATTTTGCAGCTAAAAAAATGCTGCTTCAGTTGTTTACAAACATCTCGTGTTTCAGCCCCTTCGCTCGGCGTGGGGATTACTCCGTGCATTTCCGCTCCACTGCTAACGATTATGTAATGAAACACACACACACATACACACACTTGGACATACACACACTATTCCAGCACAACGCCAACTCAGCTTTTTGGTCCATCCTGGAGCTACTACAGAGCAGAAGTAGGAGAGAAAGTGCGTCTGCTGTAGTTTTCTTTTGGCGTGAGGGAGGAGATAAGTGACAGGTGTGTGACCCTCTCCTGAATATTTCATTTCTGTCCTTTGTTTAACGCTGATGGGACTGTAATAGAAACCGGGCTTACATAAGGGAGGGGACATGAGGCAGGAGGAAGTGCGTAGACAAGGTCGCGCTGCTCTGAAATGTTGACTAAATGAAAATGTACAGACACATGTATGGAACACTGAGCTGCAAGGCAATAGCCTACTTTTGCTGTTTAACCCTTCCAGACCGACATGCTGACATGTTTTATATAACTGTGCATTACTTTCCAACCATAAAAGACAGAAACTTACTAGTCTGATTCATCAGTTTACCGGGGATAACGAGGCTAAATGATATATTAAGCTTTTCCCAAATCCTGTAGGAAGAAGGGCAATAACGTCTTTCCCCTTGATAAAATTCACCAAACCTTCTCTTTGTTCTGGATTTTAATTCTCCATCTCGGGAATCATTGCCAACACAGAATATGATGAATATGAATATGATTGGCTGGTGCCCGGACTCAAACTTCTGGGGTTTTTGTGAATTGTCTAGTGTATTTTGATTCCTGATCTAGTCGCTGGAGAGAAATTGACTAGGTGGTGCTATCCTGGCTAGAGAGTTGCAGCTTTCCAGGCATATTTACAACATTATCCTCTGTCACATGCTGTGTGATGATGTAGGGAAAAGAAGTGTTCAATAAGAACTTTTGTTTTCAGCCAAACTCATGTGCTCCGTACATTTTGATTGGGCCAAACTTTGCCAAAGAGTCAAACTGTCAATGCTCTCAGTGTCTTTGTTTGTACCAATTGAAAAAGTCACTCTAAGTGCACTTATTTCTGAAATAAATGGAAACTTTTGCATCTTGATCTGTCTAATTGCACATCTCTTGCTATTTTTCAGGTTTATTTCAGTCCAGATGTCCAAATCCAAATGTAATAAACCCCATGAAAATGCAGGAAGGGCTCTGTGCCCTGGACCTGACACGGTTCCATGGAACCAGGAAAGTAAAGGAGCGATTGCACTTGAACTTTTTGAATTCACGTTCTCCGCTACCCTTCCAACACCTCAAAATGTGATTATGTAACCATCAGAGGATGTTTAGAGACATTACTTTTGCTTTAAGACCCTGTGCCAAGGCCACAAGAAAAAGAGGTTGGATTTTAAAATAAAATATACAGTATTTATGAACTAAATCACAAACAAAACATACACTGTTTCTGCCTTTTGACTTTGCACGAAAACTTATTTTTGGCTCATGATACAAAGGCAGATACAGGAACTGACAAATAAGGGTCAAAGGTCAATTTTGAGCTCAATACTTTTTACAATATTTATTCACATGATAAAGGAGCTCTCAATCCCATATTCGACCATTCTTTTCCAACAAAAACATTTGAGTAATAATGATGATGTCATGTCGTGTTATTTTTCAGTGAACAGCTCCTTTTACCTTTTGCTCAGTAAACTGATAATTCCAGGTCTGAAATCATCCAAATGATTCTAGTGAAGGTGTGTGGAGTTTAAAAACACAATAGAGCACTTCTTTTATCACCGGATGACATCACAAAGTGGAATCGGGGTTTTGTTTGAGCCTGTGAGGTGTTGGTGTATTTTTAGCCGAGCCCGGCGGGGGGTCAGGAGTAACATGTCCCGCACCAGCTCACAGTCGAGTCGTGTCTGTCCTAATCAGTCAGCCGCCCTGACCCCGATCTCTCCTCCTCCTCCTCCCCCAACACCAACACCACCTCCACCACCGCCACCACCGCTGCGCTCTTATGCAATCACTCAGGGAGGGGGGGAGAGAGAGAGAAGGGGGGAGGAGAGAGAGAAAGAGACAGAGAGAGAGAGAAAAGAGGGTGGAGAGAGAAAGAGAAAGGGGGGTGGAAAAAGAGAGGGCGAGAGAAATAGTGAGAGTAACGGGAGGTAGAGAAAGTGTGGAGAGAGAGAGAAAGCAGAGAGAGAGAGAGATAGAGAAAGGGGGTGGAAAGAGAGAGGGAGAGAGAGAAAGAGAGGGAGAGAAAAGGAAGGGAGAGAAAGTGTGGAGAGAGAGTGAAAGGGAAGAGAGAGAGTGAGAAAGAGAGAGACAGAGAGAGAGAAAAGAGGGTGGAGAGAGAAAGAGAAAGGGGGGTGGAAAGAGAGAGAGAAAGAGAGAGAGAGAAAAGGAAGGTAGAGAAAGTGTGGAGAGAGAGAGAAAGTGGAGACACAGAAAGAGAGACAGAGAGAGAGGGGGTGGAAAGAGAGAGAGAGAGAGAGAGAGAGAGAGAAGAGAGAGAGAGAGAGAGAGAGAGAGTGTGGTGTAAAGCTCGACTGCCCCTCTTCTCTGGACACATTATGTAACGAACTTTAGTGGTTTAATGTGAGAGTCGAGTCACAGCACTGACCACACACGCACGCACGCACGCACGCACGCACGCACACACACACACACACACACACACACACACACACACACACACACACACACACACGGGGGGGGGTTATGCAAACTTTCTCCCATGTTATAACACTGTTCCCTCATCAAAAACACGCCCGAAGAGCTTTTAGATGTCATCCGTGCATGTTTGAGTCATCTAGTGATCTCCCCAGGGTCCTAGTCAAACACTCCTTACATTTGACATGAATATACAAGAAAGCAGTGCAGTACAACTTCACAAACCTGGTGTGATGTGCAGTCGTTTCATTAGTAGGACCCACACTGATTGGAGAGTGACACAGCAGAGAAAGAAAGAGAGGGGACTGAACAATTCTGTTTTTGATGAATATAGCGTTTTAAAAACAATAAACGGTAACATGGTGATTTAAATATGTTATACGTAAATACTCCATAGAAGTCAAATACCCCCTCTTAAAAAAAAAAAAACAAAAATAAATAAATAAATATAAAACTAGTGCTGTAAATTAAAATATTTAAACTTATAAATGTCATAATTAACTTGTGATTAATCATAAATTAAACACATTTTTTGTCCCTAGAATAATCATTTTAACACTCATATCAACACAGAAAAGTAGACAGCCTTGCTTTGTGGAATTTTTATTTATTCATTTATTTATTTATTTTTTCCGACCGTGTTTGTCAGGCCTTCTCAGTTTCATAGAAATGGTTTTACTTCCTGTTTACAGTTATATAATTTCTGTTTTCATTTCACTGCCATGATATTCAAATAAATACACTCTCTTTCCCTAACCCTAACCCTTTGTGCAGCAGAAAAGCCACACAAATCTGAAAAAATAATAAATAGAATGTGACATGTTCCGAAAGCGGGTAAAACTGTAAAGATGGAGCTGCTGATCTCCTGTTACATCTCCAAATGCTCTGTTCCACCTTGTGATGTCATGATGTGGTAGTTTTCAAGCTACCGGCAAGTTTTCACCTTTAGTTCAGTAAAAATCAGTTGGAAATCCCAGGGCTGAAATGATTCAAATGATTCTAGTGAAGCTGTATGGAGTCAGTGTTGCCAGATTGGGTTTAGTGATTTCAAAAACTTTCTTCAGCCAAAAAAATGAACAATATTTTGTCACGGAAAACATTTAATCTTTGAATAAACGTCTGTAATCCATTGTTAGGATTTTTAAAAACATTGTCAGCAAACATGTTAAATGTAGAACAGCATTTTCATTTGTCACAGAAGAAAGGACATTTAATTTTTAAATACAAATTTTGCAGGCTATTTAATCTGTAAACATTTTTTCAAAACACTGCCTGGCTTGAGAAAACATGTCATTTAGCCTAATACTTGAATAAACATGCTGTAATCTAGTGAGTATTCTATTGGCTTTTTAAGCAGATAAGCAGCAGATTGAGAAATAACAAGTTGTATGGGGGAAAAAAGGATGTATAACACTTCATTGAGGGTAAAAGGAGGAGTTTTAAGCAAAATTAAGAAAAAAAAATCCAGGCGAGGAAAAATGTATTAAAATTTACTTTAGGTTTGGAAGGGTTAAACTCCACACACCTTCACTAGAATCATTTGGATCATTTAAACCCTGGAATTGCTAATAAACTGATACTAAAGGTAAAAGCAGCTGCAACTTGCAAATTACCGCTTCATGACATCACAAGGTGAAATAGAGATTTTGAGCTTTGGAGATGCAGACAAACTAATAATAAAGAGTTCCTTAAATGTGTGAATGACAAAACACTGTTTTTGAAGCTGTAACAACATTCTAACATGACTTGAAGCTCACAAGAGTAGAACCATAACACAGAGAACACAAAGGTCTTTCAGTGCGCTAAACGGGGGTAAGCTAGTGGCTAACAGGTTACAAAGTGGATAAAGACATATTATCTAAAAATAGTCTATTGCGCTAGCTGACCTAAAACCACCACTTATGAGCCAGGAGCTGTTACGGCTTGAAATTATGTCACTGAGTTAGCTGAAAGTACCTCAACAACTGTTCCAAAAATAGCCCCAGTACTAGTGTTTATCCGCCAAGAGTAAAGACGCTAATTAGGCGCTAAAAACAGCCCCCAGCTAGCTTTGAAACCGACTCTGTTGCTATAGAGAAAAGCTAATCTCACGCTAGGCTAGTCTCTGTTAATGCGCCGCTGGACTTGGTTTAGATCTGGTTTAGTCCTGGTTTTGTTCTGTTTCTTAAAGGGAAATTATGACGCTATTTTCTGATTTATGTTACATTGTAGTTTCTTCATTACAAATAGACCTGGACTTGTGTTTTGTTTCTTTTACACATGTTTAATACTCAAACCCTGCATTTTTAATTGAGTTCTTCACTCTGTTTCACCTTGTGATGTCATGTGGTTATACAGGAAGTGCTCCACTGTGTTTTTAAGCTCCATACAGAGTTGCCAGATTGGGTTCTTGTGACTGTGTCAGGTGGGGAGGGGAGGCCTTAGGCGGGCAGATAATACTTGGGCAACTCATTGGTGGAGTTAGCAATTTTTGGGGGCCTCACAGTGCACCATTTTTGTTTTGTATTGTTTTGTTTAGTTTTTTGTTTGTTTTTAATATATACATTAAAATGATTATTGTCTGTTTTTCTCCATTGTTCTTGACATATGCACATCTCTATTTATTTGAATTATGGTGGATTGGAAACTTGTTTCATTATTGTTATGTAGCCTAAATAACTAGAACTTAAAGTAGTTTTATTTTTTTGCAGTACAATTATATTTTTGTTTACATCCGTTACATATGATTGTGATTATTTTTCTTATAATTATTGTTTAAAAGTAAACTACTCTCGTTTACTGTCATATTGAGAGAAAATCAAATTGCTCTGAGGCCTCGGCCATTAATAGCACTGAGGGCAACCTGTTGGGAGCCCCTCCAGGTTTGGGGGCCCTGGGTAGCCGCCTACTTTTGCCAAATGGCAGCACCACCTCTGGGGCTACTTTCAAAAAGTTTGACTGTTTTTGTATTCACAGAAATCAACGTGATATGTAATAATGCGAGGAGCAGTATGGGACTTTCACTCCTGTCCAGTCTATGCACAAACAGACGTCCACTACGCTCAGACCTCCCGGTGTTCAGCTGTTGCACAGATTCAGTTTTTCGATGTATGAGTCAGTAGACTCTGTGCCAGCTGTTGTTGCAGTAGCCAAGGCTTTAGCAGACCACTGATGATCTTCATTTTTATGTGTGATGAAAACGCTGTTCTACATTTTAGGTTTTACAGAACATCATTTCTCAATCCTGACAATGTTTTAAAAAGCCAGTAGCAGATTGCTTATTAGATTACAGCATGAGATGCCACCAAGTTAAAAACACAGTGGAGCACTTGCTGTATTACCACATGACATCACAAGGTGGAACAGAGTGGCTGGGCAGCAGTAACTCAGTTGGTAGAGCGTTTGTCCACAGGGTGACGGTGCAACTCCCTGGAATCAATTTTGAGAACGCTTTTAAAAGGTCAAGCAAAAAATTATAGATCAAAATACCAAATAAATAAAATCAAACAAACAAAAATGCATAAATACATAAAAGATATAAGATTGCAAGCAAATTATTTGTGTTATCATGTAAAATATTTATCTTTGTTCCGCGTCCTTCACAGTTTTGTTTGATGCCATTTTCTTTGGTTCTAATTCCAGTCTTCTTGTGTGCACTCCCTAACTCTTTGGTTGCTTTTTTTTTTTTTTTTTAAACAAACAATTTGCATAATTCATTCATTCCAGAGCTCTATATCTTTCAAAACATAATGCTTTGAAACTAACTCTAACTCTAATAATGCTAAAAACTAACTCCTCTAACAGAAATACAATCACTTTTTTTTCTTAATTCTTATCTTTCTATCTTATCTTTTTTTGAAAGATGCCAGCTTTGATTTATTTTTATTTTATTTTATTTTATTTTTTTTATTTCCAAACCTTTTTTTTTTTTTTTTTTTTTTTTTTTTGAAAGATGCCAGGTTTGATTTTCTATTTTATTTTATTTATTTATTTATTTTCCAAACGTTGAGTATACACAACTTAATCTAATTAATTATTTTGAACATTGGGTTTACAGTGAATTACCATTCCATGACATCACAATGTGGAACAGAGCATTTTGAGCTTTGGAGATTTACTCAAACATATGTGAATGAAACAAAACATAACTCCAGGTGTGTTTTTGATGTGGTAAAAAGTTGATTTAGTTTCACGTTAAACTTTAAACTTAACAAAATAGCCTACCCTAAATATATGCTTATCACATAACATGCAAAAATGACTTGAGTTGCATTTTTAGCAAACATTTTGACTTGAGTAATTACTTCCATACTGGGTACGTGTAGTAATTTTATTTTAGAGTACACTAAAGCTGTGATAATTGGCAGCTGATCGCATCCCTTGTCGACGTCATCACCCCATTCGCCCTCTAAACTGGTGCCATCAGAATTCAGAGTGGTGCCAGGGCTGGTATGGGTACACCCATACTGCGCCGGGGGCCATATTTAGGTCACTGGCCGGGACGGCGGATCAGATTATAATGGGGGGGAGACATGATCGGAGGTGTTCCAAAAGTACATTGCGATTCCTAAAATTGGACGCCAACCAGGAAAACAAGAGGCTGGTACATTTTGTTCACTCCCACGCTCAGACTGACTCCAAAACGCTGGGGCCATGGTGACAGAAATAGTCTCAAAGCAAAAGACAATACGGCAGTCTGCTGTAGTTTTTAGGATCAAATATTTGCAGGCAGTGCTTTTATGTAAGTATGCAACTATAATGAGTGAAGTACCACAGGGGTCAGTTTAGGGACCACAAGATTTATTATATTTATTATAAGATAGCATTGTACCTGATGTTTTTTTCCCCCAATGTATTTGAGCAAAATACATCAGATACACAACCAGTCAAAGATTTTGGACTCCCATTCAGTGTTTTGTTTCTTTTTTCTTACTACTTTCTACAATATATATACACACGGAAGACATCAAGTATATGAAGTAAGATATTATACATGGAATTATTTACTTAAGAAAAAAAGTGAAATAACTCTACTGATTATTTCAACAAAGCAAAAGATGGATAATTTGAGGTTGATTATGTTATGAAATATTTTTTGCGATTTAACAGTGTTTTTTTTTCTTTGCTACATAATTCCGTACATCTTGCATCATATATTTGAGGTATTCTGTTTTAGAATAAAATGTAGAAAGTGATAAACATATAGTGTAGAAAAAAAACACTGAGTGAGAAGGTGAGTCCAAACATTTGACTTGTAGTGTATATGGGCCAAGCAGCTCTGGAGGTCAAAAGTCCACTGTGTGCACTCTGCATCTACTGTCTGATGGTCAGGAAGTGCGTGTTAGCATGCTAGTGGTTGTTAGCTTTACCGTCACTGGGCTCAGAATGTTGTGAAAAGTGCTCGTACAGCAGAAGATACATTCATAATAAAATAAAATCAGTCACAGCAGCTCTAAACCTGAGGGGAAATGTTAGTTGCTTTTTAAAAACATCTACATTATCTAGAGAGTGTAGGTGAGGAGGCAGTTTGTTCCAGAGTTTAGGGGAGATGACTTGAACGGATCTGTCACCTCACGCTCTAAAACACATGTGGCAAGGCCAAGGCCCGCGGGCCACATCTGACCTGCCAAGCCATTTTATGTGGCCCACAACGGGTTAAACGGTATAATTTATTATTATGTTGTGACTCTGTGCTGCTACTGCATCTCCCACAATGCACCACAGTTGTTTCCCGTGAAGTGACTGCATCTCGCCACTAGAGAGGCAAAGAAAACTCATCAAATTTCCCCAAAAATGTCCAAGGAAAGAAAGAAGGACGGCTATTTCATGAACGTTACTGAAGGATTAATGTGTTTTAACTTAAACCTTTAAATCAAATCCAGTCCACTTTATTTCTACAGCACATTTCATAAACAAAACAGTTTCCCAAGTGCTGCACAATACAGATAAAACATATCCAATAGAAATATAAAGTAAAACTCGACTTAACTCTACTAGTCCTCATTAAGACAATAAAACTAGTCAACTCAAATAAGAGCAAGAATACCAGTAAATAATTAAAACATAACTAAACAAAATGAATAAATATGAAATGAAAAATCAAATACAGACTTTTGCAGATTTGTAACATACTGATATTACAGTTACAGTTACAGTCTTAACTTTACAACCAGCCCTTTGACGACAATCATGATCCAAATATGGTCCTTGGTGAAAATGAGTTTGACTCCCCTGATCTAAAACTTGTCTCAGGGACCTTTAAGAGATTTTGGCTGGTAGACCTCAGGCTACAGGCCGAGGTGTATTACTTTATCAGATTTGTGATGTAAGCAGGAGCCTGAACACGTAGGGCCCTAAAGGTCAGCACCAGGATCTGTCCCTGCGCTCAATTATCTTCCGACGCCCACTTGGACTTTGGATTTGACGTCACGTTCGAGCTTGAAGCGTACTATTATTATGTTTGGAGTGACGGACTACGTGGATTATGATTATGACTATTCCCTCGTCTTATGAAAACGCTGCCGCTTTAATTTATTTCACTTTTGAAATTTGCACTTCATTTTGTGTTATGATTTCTCTTCCGTTACAACCTTAGGGACATTAATGCCTGTTAAATCAAGTATTTGTTCAATATTGGCCTCAACACAACACTGACTACCAAACCCTCAGGCAGTCATATGTACACGGTAAAGTACTGCAGTGACATGGAAACGGTAAAGTACTGCAGTGGACACGGTAAAGTACTGCAGTGACATGGAAACGGTAAAGTACTGCAGTGATATGTACACGGTAAAGTACTGCAGTGACATGGACACGGTAAAGTACTGCAGTGATATGTACACGGTAAAGTACTGCAGTGACATGGAAACGGTAAAGTACTGCAGTGATATGTACACGGTAAAGTACTGCAGTGATATGTACACGGTAAAGTACTGCAGTGACATGGAAACGGTAAAGTACTGCAGTGATATGGACACGGTAAAGTACTGCAGTGATATGTACACGGTAAAGTACTGCAGTGATATGGACACGGTAAAGTACTGCAGTGATATGGACACGGTAAAGTACTGCAGTGATATGGACACGGTAAAGTACTGCAGTGATATGGACATGGTAAAGTACTGCAGTGATATGTACACGGTAAAGTACTGCAGTGATATGGACACGGTAAAGTACTGCAGTGACATGGACACGGTAAAGTACTGCAGTGATATGGACATGGTAAAGTACTGCAGTGATATGTACACTGTAAAGTACTGCAGTGATATGGACACTGTAAAGTACTGCAGTGATATGGACACGGTAAAGTACTGCAGTGACATCGACACGGTAAAGTACTGCAGTGACATGTACATGGTAAAGTACTGCAGTGATATGGACACGGTAAAGTACTGCTGCAGTGATATGGACACGGTAAAGTACTGCAGTGACATGTCACGGTAAAGTACTGCAGTGATATGGACACGGTAAAGTACTGCAGTGATATGGACACGTAAAGTACTGCAGTGATATGGACACTGTAACAGTAGTTGCAGTCACGGTAAAGTACTGCAGTGATATGGACACGGTAAAGTACTGCAGTGATATGGACAGGTAAAGTACTGCAGTGATATGGACACGGTAAAGTACTGCAGTGACATCGTCACGGTAAAGTACAGTGATATGACACGGTAAAGTACCAGTGACTTGCCAAAGTACTGCAGTGACACGTAAGTACAGTGATATGGACACGGTAAAGTACAGTAAAGTACAGTACTAAAGTACTGCAGTGATGTACTGCAGTGATACAAGTGACTGAAATTATCATTTGCATCACAGGGCAGGTTCAACTTCCTAAACATCCTACCTGTCCATCTGCCTCACGTCAGCACGCCGCCCCTCGCCTTTTCACGCTCTCGCTCCTTCCTGCGTACAGCCAACACAAGCCCCTCCCACAGTGCGGCTGATTAGAAGAGCAAGACCAAACGTGAAGCAAAAACCAGTCTAAATTTGTGTTCCAGTGTTGGCACAAAGCAGGTCTACAGCATAGAGCGGATCTACAGAACAGACCTACTGCCACATTTGGCTGAAGTTTGTCTAACAAAAGTGCACAAATGCATCTGTGTTTGTCACGATGTGCGTTTGGTTTGGTAAACGTGCAGAGGCTGGTAAATATCACTGCAAAACCAGAAAAGAATGTAACTCCAGTTTGGAACTTTAAAAAACAGGTTTAAAAATCTTCCTTCACTTTTTTCACAGTTTTGTGTAAAGTGCCAGAGGAAGTTCTCTTAAAGAAGAGGTTCTCAAACTGTGGGTGAGGGTCCAAAAAAGGGGCACAGAGTGTTTCAGTGCAGTTTGTTTGGCTTTGTATTAGGTAGATCTTTATGACTTGGTCATTTTGTAAGTAGCTCACATGCTGAACAAGTGTGAGCAGCCCTGGTTTGGACCATCTCCAATCAGGTCAGTTCCTTCTTGTTCAGGCAGGTAAACACACTGTTACACTAGTCTAGTCTGGAGGACATAAATGCATGGATCACCATCTCTAACTCAGCTTTAGAAGTCATCGTTTAGATAGTTTAGATATGTTTCACAGTTGGAAAAAGCATCGCACAAGACATCGCATCATCAAAAAATACTCCTAGATTTCTTAAGTTGTTTCATCCGTTTCAAATGAACTAGCTCCACGTTTTTAAGAACATAAAAAAAAAAATCAGGCACAGTGTCTTCAAGCAAAACATTACAGAGAACATTCATACATCATCCAGTAGAATAAGAGGCCAAATGTTGTATTAATAAAGGAGAACAAAGAGTGAGAAATATTATGTTTTGGTATATTTATGGAGAGCTGCTTTTACAATATATCTGTACTGGACACATTTTACTATTTACTTCTCCGTTGTAGAAGACTGTGGAGTGTACTGTTGCAGTATGAAGCAGCAGGTCCCAGCAGCTGTTTCCTTGTCACTGGTTCCATCAAAGCTATGGGAGGTCCTCAGATCTGCTCGGGCCTCACTGTCTGCTCAACATGTTCTGCGCTCCAATCAAAAAGAAGCATCTGTCGCGTTATGTTTGTTACGTAAAGACGAGACATGAAAAAGACGCAGCAACATGGAGTTAAAGGTGCAACAAAAACAACTTCTGTCACTACAAAGTCTATAGTTTTAAGGTTCTACGTTACGCAATGTGGACTCTGGAGCTTTAAGACGTGTTATTTTGTTGTTTTCATTCACACATGTTTGAGTGATCCTGCATTATTAGGCTGCTTGCACTTTGTGATGTCATGTAGTGGTTAAGATTAACACTATTTTTCGTCTCAAATGAACTTTCTCACTCTTCAATTCTCAGAAATACCCTTAAGTTGTTGTTTTATTTTTGAATATTTTCTCCGATATCTGCTGGTGCACCGAGGAGTGAAGCTGTGTCACTTTCGTTTTTGATGCTCTGAGTCCACCCCCTTCCTTTGCTCTCCGTGCTAAGTCACTCTTCCTTCAGAGCATGAGGTTTGTCAAATCGCTGTGTGCAGTTTTACATTGTGTTTTGGTATAGTGGCCATACACCGGTTTGTAAAAGCCTGATCCCGTCAGATCTCAGAAGCTCAGCAGGGCCTGGTCTGGTTTGTACTTGGATGGGAGACACTGAGAGTCAGTGGGAATAACTGTTGTTGTGCCCTTAGGCAAGACACTTCACCCACATTGCCTAGTAAGAAAGTGGCGTGTGTGTGTGAGTGATGGTGGTGGTCGGAGGGGCTGATGGCGCTGATTGGCATGGCAACCGCGCTTCTGTCAGTCTGCCCCAGGGCAATTGTGGCTTCAACAGTAGTTTACCATCACCACGTGTAGAGTGAATGAATAATGCTGAATAATGCTGTGTAAAACGTCTTTGTGACAAAAATGTCTGTGAAAAGTGGTATATAAATAAAGACTTACTTACTTTATATTTACGGAGAAGACATGCACACACACGTTAGTCCAAAACTCTGAAGGAACAAAAAGGAGAGAAGAGCACATCACCCCAATCCTTGCATCTTTGCACTGGCTTCCTGTTCATTTTAGAATTGATTTTAAGATTTTATTGTTTGTTTTTAAAGCTTTGAATGAACTGGCCCCACAGTACGTCTCGAACCTCATCCAAATTTATACCCCTGCTCCACGCTCTGAGGTCTGAGGTCCAGCTCCAGCTCAGGGGGCCTAAGACAAGACTTAAAACCAGAAGGACAGGGCTTTCTCTGTGGTCGGCCCTAAACTCTGGAACGATCTGCCGCTCCACGTTCGAGCAGCACCACAGTGGAGAGTTTTAAGTCTCGTCTGAAGACCCGTTTTTATTCTCTGGCTTTTAACACCGCGTGAGTTGTGTGCTCCTCTGTGTCTTTTATTTTATTTTTTTTGTGTTTTTATTGGTTTTACTGATTTAATTTATTTATTGGTTTATTTATGATTTTGTTTTTATTTTATTTTACTGGTTTTATTTTATTTTACTGGTTTTATTATTTTAAGACTAGTATTATTTTAGTAGTTTATTTTATCATCTTATTATTGTTGTCTTATTGTTGTTTATTTTTATGTATTTGTGCAGCACTTTGGAAACAGTTTGTTTGTGAAATGTGCTATAGAAATAAAGTGGATTGGATGCACACAGAATCTCAGACTTCCAGTCATCGTGCAGTGCATACTGGGAAGGATCCTCTGAAAAAGTGAGCATCCAACTGCCATGTTTGATTTCCCAGTGGGATGCATCTATTGTCAAAGCCGATCTTTTCTAGTCTTTTGAACCATCAAATCAAATCAAATCAAACTTTATTTATAAAGCGCTTTTCATACAAAAATGTAACACAAACTGCTTTACGGTGATTAAAAACAATCCCACATTTCATTCCACGAGCCCACAGGACACACCCCGGCAGCCTAAAATAAATAAATATAATAAAATGTGTACAGTAGAAACAAGTAAAAATGTGATATTTCATTCAAAAGCTGAGCTAAAAAGGTGGGTCTTGAGCCTGTTCTTAAAAACATGAACGTTCTCTGCAGCCCTGAGCTCCTCCGGCTGCAGGTCCATAAACGAGGGCTGTAGTACTGGAAAGACGCCTCCTCTCTGTGAGTGTGTGTCCTGACTTTGGGAATAACCAGGAGTCTGCTGCTGGAGGGGTACAGGTTCCACGAGGGTTCGTAGGGTAAAAGCAGTTCTGCAAGATAAGAAGACCCAAGACCATTAAGACATTTAAAAACCAGTAAAAGAACTTTAAAATCGATCCTGAAACTCACAGGAGCCAATGAATGAACCATATCACTTTTGTTTCTGGTTCTGATATTGTCATATTTTAATTTTGGGATTCAGACATTGTAATTGTGTGGTTGTTGGATCCTAACAGTGGAAAATGACCTTCAGAAGTTTGTGAACTCCATAACTGTAAAAGGGAATCAGATGTGTGTGTGACTGCATTCTGCACTCGCCTCATTCAACTCGACCTTCGTTTAATTGACAAGTCATGTGCTTTTTTGTTCAGAAAGTAACTGTTAACTGTTTACCACAATCATTAAGATCCACTAATTCATTGCTGTGACTAAACAAGCTGAATGCAAGTTAAATTTGACAGTGTAAACGACCACTGCGATGTACTTGAGCCTGGTCAAGCAGAAGTAAACAACAAGACCAAAAATTCAAGTTAATGCATCTGATATAAAAATGTATTGAACAGATACATATGTACTCTAGTTTATGAAACTGTTGACCTTTTTTCTGTACCATTTTTGGTTCTAAAGTTCCATATGTTTTAAACAGACCATGTATGAAACATGGAACAAAATTATTTCCCAAATTTCAAAGACCTGCAAAAATCATGTCAATAAATGGATGTATTTCATCATATCTTGTGTTATTCCATCTTTGAACTGTTGATGAAGGTACATGATTTTTTTTTTAAAAAGTATTTAAAATGATAAAAATTTGCTTGGAAGGACTGACATATTTTATAGAAATAGTTTCCTTTCATTTTGAAGTAATATTAAAGTATTCAGAAGAAAAAAGCGACAAATGATGTAAAATCCTGCACCTTCTACTTGTTTGCACAATTTTCCCTCTGTTACTTTTCCCTCCGTTACCATGACCTTTCTTACTAAAAAAAATCTCATGAGTCAAAAAGTAAGAGGTTTTTCAACCTAATCTTGTACCATATGGTAGAAAACTATATGAAGCAAATATTCAAACCAGTTTGTTAAGGATATGGAAGTGAGAACCAAGAGTTATCACTGTTTGGATTTATTGCCCAAAAAGTGCTGCATATTTCATTCCCTCCGTTACCAACATGAGTTTTTAAAAAATTTTTTGTCAACAACTTGAAAGAATATCACAGGTTTAACTTGACCCTGTTGGAGTGTAACTCTTTCCTACATTCTGATACTTTACTTATTTCAATAGTCCCTAAAAATCTGCCCGTTTCCCTCCGTTACCACTTGACCAGACCCACTTACATTTTTATCCAGTTTTCTTTTCTTAATCAGTGACACTCGTAGGATTCAGCAGTGCTGCGAAGTCATTTTGGTATCTATTTATCTCTAGTGTGATGTGCAGTATCCATCAGAGGTGCAGAAGGTCACAGGGCTCTTTGTTGTGCTGACGTTTAGGCCGACGTCAGCTCCAAATGCTCATGTAAGTTGACGTTGCGTAACATCTGGTCCACACTGTCTGTGTAACAAGAAACATCTGAACACAGAACATTTGATTCCTCGAGCTGTGTCATCTGTGAAACTCACTCTCCTCTTTCTCAGAATAGAAACATCCCTCGCTTTTTTACATGTTATTTTCCCCCTGAAGATCTACAACCCATCTCTCTCTCTCTCTAATCTCTCTCTCTCCCCCTCTCTCTGTCTCTTTCTCTCCTTCCTCTGTCTTGCTTTATCCTCTCTGTCTGTCTTTCTATATATCGCTCCCTTTCTCCATCTCTCTCTCTCAAGCTATCCCCCCTTCTCTATCTCTCTCTACACCTCCCTCTCACCCCCCTGTCTCCCAGCATCCCTTCCTCCATCCCGCTCTCTCTCTCCCTCTTTTACTTTCTCCCTTTCCCCCTCTCTCTTTCTCTCTCTCCTTCCCTCTCCCTCCATTACTCCCTCTCCTCCCTCTCTCTTACTTTCTCCCACCCCCCCTCTCTCTCTCTCTCTGCCTCTCTCCCCCTCCATCTCTCTCTCCCTGCCTCTTTTTCTTGCTGCCTCTCTCACCGTCTCAGTCTCTCTCCCTCCCTCCCTCCCTCTCCCCCTCTCTCTGTCTCTCACTTTCTCTGCTGTCTCTCTCTCTCTCCGTCTCTCCTTTTCCCTCCATTGCTCTCTGACTCTTGCTTTCTTCCGCCCTCTCTCTCTGTCTGTCTCTTTCTCCCTCTTTCTCTCTCCTTCCCTCTCTCTCTCTCTACATATCCCTCCATCTCTCTTTCAATCTATCCCCCCCTTCTCTATCTCTCCCGACAGCTCCCTCTAACCCTCCGCTCTCCCAATATCCCTCCTTCCCTCTCTACCCTCTCCATCTCTCCTCTCCTCCCTTTTGCTCTCCCACCTCTCTCTGTCTCTCTCTACCCCTCCCTCTCTCCATCTTTCTCTCAATCCATTCCCCCTCCTCTTCTCTCTCTCCCCCATCTCTCTCTCTCTCTCCCTCCGTCTCTCCTCCGTCACTTGTTACCGTGGGAAGAACAGTGCTGACATCACGCCGGGGCCCATTATGCAATCCCATCATCTTTTTATAGTAACGGCTCGGATACAGGCGGGTCACAGCGGACTCCACATCTGCCCCCCTCCCCCTCCCCTCCGCACACACACACACAAGCCCCTCCCCCTCCCGAGTGTGTGTGTGTGTGTGTGATAACATTACACAGATGATGGTGAGGGAGGAGAAAGAGGAGAGATGGAAAGATAGAGAGAATGGAGCGAGTGGCCCAAGGGCAGTGAGGAGAACAGAACATCCTCGCATCTGGACGGGAACAAAAGCACTGCTACTGTTACTGCTACTATGACTACTACTGCAAATACTACTACTACAGGCCTACTAGTACTGACACATTTTGAAGTACAATACAGTATCGCTACAGAGATATACTACTTTATGCGATAAGTTCAGGTTTTTTTAATATAAAGTATCACTGAACGAAATAAACAGCAGAATAAAACAATCATTTTCCGTAGAAGTTATTTATTTATTTATTTATTTATTTACAGCTCAAAATTGTCTGTATTACAACTAAAATAACACAAATTTCCACATTATTATAAAGAATATGTACACACGGTAAACACTGAGTGAAAAAAAATATTGTTCCAGTTTTCATATGATGAACAGACGGTCAATATACTGTAGTATTTTTTTTAGTACTAGGTCTACTGCTACTAATACTAATGCTGCTGCAGCTTCTACAGTTTTGTTGTTTGTTTAGTGGAAGGAAACTCAACACATTTAACATTTTCACTGTGTTGATGATTAAAATGTTTGTGTTTCATGTGAACTTTGCACAAGAAGTGGTTTAACAAAGACTTTTAGTATCACAGTCATCATTTAGCCTTTATTTTTTATTGAACCATATCAAATTGACTTGAAATATATATATTGTTTCGGCAACTTCTTATTGATACCTGGGTCACGTCAGATTGATCTGTGTGTCACTCTGAATTGAGTTCTTCACTTTCTCCATCTGGAGCAGCGCTCGCTGAAAGAGTTTAGAAAAGCAGCAGAATGAATCGAGCTCATCGAGCAAACCACCCGCCATAGTTTCTTTTTAGGCACTTTTGGCCAACTTGCTCCAGGTAAAACCAAAGAAAGTGTCTGGAGAGGGAATATGTCCATAAACCAATTTAGCCAGTTTTGTGATACAAATTTGTGCATTAAGGGCATCATAAGCTAGTCAGGCTGGTGTCACCTAGTGCCTCTGTTCAATTAAATTTCTCTCCAGTGACTATATCAGGAATCAGAATACACTAGACGGTTTACAAGAACCCCGGAAGTTGGAGACCGCGCACCGGCCAATCAGCGAAGAGCTGTGAAGTCATGATGTCAGATTCAAGCACCTGTCTGTCAGCACAACAGTAAACAAAGCGTCGAGATGGATGTAAACGAAGACAGACATTCTGTGTTGGCAATGATTCCCGAGATCGAGAATTTTAAGATGGAACAAAAAGAATGTTTGGTGAATTTTATCAAGGGGAAAGACGTTATTGTCCTTCTTCCTATGGGATTTGGTACATTACATATGTCACAACCAAATAGCAGGACTGGTTAAATAAAAAAAGTACCCGCCTACAGTCGAGCGAACGAATCCTAATGCTGCGACAGTTTCCACGAAGTGAACCGGCTGATGAATCAGGCTCGTCATAAGCCACCATCAGTGTCTGCCAGCACCAAACTTGATGGAGCTTGGGGTTGTCATCATGTCTGAAACTCCTCCCCCTGCCGCAGAAACCCTGTCATTGGGTCAACCACTGCACCGGTCGAATTTAAACCGTACAGCAAGAGCACCTAAGATGGATTCTCGTGAGTTTGTGAACTAACAAATGTCAAACTGTCAAATCATTTGCTCCCGTCTAGAAAACTGCACACATGTCTCAGTCATTGCACTTTTTACAGTTTTCTTGAATGTATCGAGTGCCACCACAGATTCCAATTGAAGATCTGTCCACAAATGATTCCAAGACCATGGAGGTGTAGAAAAGCTCAGAGAAGCACCTGTCCCAGTGAAAAGTAACTGTGAGGAGGAGGAGTGAAGCCAGTAACCACTTGAGCTTATAGTAAAGTGATTACTAAAGTTCTTCACAAAGTCTAGCCAACAAGACCATAACGAGTGCAGTGGCTGGTGATAAAAGTCAGTGATGTATGATACACAGAGTCCAGTTTTTGTAGAATGGAAGACGAAACATGCACAGGGTGACCAGATTTTCAAAACCAAAAACTGGGACACACTCGGTTTGTGGTGTTTGCTCCATGTTTTCGCCCAGGTGTCTCCAGTGGTTGTCTGCTGTTCCCTCTGGAGATGCCGGCCAGCTCCCTGCCTCCTCAGCCTGCTTTCCGTTTGTAAAATAAACTGTTAAAACTTGGACTGAGTAAACCTAAACAGGCTAAACTGCTAATTGGGGTCCCTCTATACCTAACCTTAACACAGATTATGTTTCTCACCTTAAGTAATTTAATGGATTATGTTACAAACTACATTTTGGGGTATGTAATCTGTAATCTGTAGGGGAAATACATTTTAAAAGTCACCTTCCAAACACTGAGCATGCATATACAAGGTCTGTGAATGGCCTACTATTATTACTTTTAGGCTACGTTCAGACTGCAGGGCTTAATGCTCAATTCCGATTTTTTTGTGAAATCCGATTTTTTGCGAGGTCGTTCACATTTCCAATTAAATGCGACTTGTCTGTGACTTCAGTGTGAACGGTAAACGGCCCGAAAGTGTCCCGCATGCGTACTGGAGACACGATGACGTCAACCCGTGCGTCAACCGCAGCGAGCGTGCTCTGTGTTTACGGAAGTTGTCCAAATATGATCGCGAGCATTGAGCACCTGGCGATTTTACAGTTCTGGTTTCCGCCTGCTTCAGCGCAGAATAGTGACGTTTGTCGCTTGTTAATGACGTGTAGGTCGGATGGATGCGCTTTGTCCGTTCAGACTGAAGTTGCATGTCAAAAGATCGGATATGTATCTGATTCAGGAGCACATATCCAAGTGGCCTGGGTCACATTTGAAAAATTCGGATCTGTGCCGTTCAGACTGTCATTAAAAGATCGGATACAGGTCACATAGAAGCCAAGAAATCGGATTTGGGTCACTTCAGGCTGCAGTGGAACGCAGCCTTAGTTTTGTTTTCATACTTGACGATGACCATGTCATAATGCTGTTACCTCCTCAAAAACAGAGCTTTAGTTCAGTAGAGATCAACAAATCCATGGCTGAAATGATCCTCATGATTCTAGTGAAGGTGTGCGGAGATTAAAAACAGTGGAAGTGAAGTTCCTGTATTACCACATGACATCACAAGGTGGAAACAAAACACAACTGCAGGTCTGTTTCTGTGGAGGTAACAACATTAGAACATGGCTTAAAGCTCACATGAGTCAGACTTGCGTAATGTAGGACTTTTAAACACTTGAGGCATGAATGATGAAGTGACGTTATGTGAAATCGGGCCGTAAAGAGCAGAAGTCAGAGGACAAGGTCAGCGCCTAAAAACCCGTGCGACAGGGGGATTCTCACGACTTACATAACAATAATCTGTCATGTTTTATCTGATCGGGAAGAAGCGTTGCTGATGAGACGTGGTGATTGTATCTTTGTAGTTATTTGTGTGCTTGTGGTGTCTAAAAGGAAACTTACAACGTTGTTCCCTCGTCAACAACATACTTGGGCCGCGTTTCTTTTTCCTCGCTTCCTTCTTCTTAATTCCTCTCCTCGATTTTGTAAGAAACGGGTGAGGAAGGCCCACCCACAGAGGAGACACAGCGAAGACAGAGGATATAAACTCCTCACTGACACCAATAAAGCCTCCTGAAGTCTCCCTCATGTTTACTGCTTCTTTTTGTGGTTTTCTTTGGGACACCACTTAATATGACACATTTGATTGACCGCTGAAAAATGAAGGATCTCTGGTTTTGGGACTTTGTGGTCTCGGACTGGTCTTCGTCTCGATTGTGCGGTCTTAACTAGGGATGGGCATTCGATGAAATTTTCTTCATCGATCGTCGGAAGAATTAACGATCGATTATCGATTAATCATTAACGTTTTATATTAAAATGATCATCATTATTATTACTATCTGCACTACTAATCTGCATAAATAAATTCTAACTTTACGACAATAAACCGTAACCACTCTAGAGCCACATCAGCCTGTTTGACATTATAATGTGTTTAATTCAGTTTTGTGAAACTCTCACAGAAACAAAACTTAAAACCGCATCACTAATTTGGCTACAGCTCTTGTGTCGCTGATGTGGTCAACTTCTGCCAGATTAAAAGACATGATTCAGTGAATACAGGTTAGTGTGACCAGATTTGCATTTGTCAAAACCAGGACACCGTACGGGAGGAGGGAGGTGGGGACTCGTCATCGATATTGAGCGACTCTCACCTGACAAAGCTTTTCCCCACTGGACACAGAAATATATGTGCTGCTTTGTTCACTGTGCACATGGACTCACACTTGTCCCGAACGCAACGGAAAGCGTGGAAAGTCATCGTTAAATCCACATTTGTGCTTCGGTACGTTGCAGACTGACCCACTGTTTGTGTCTCGCTCCTTCTGATGCAGAGAGACACATGTACAGACCTGTTTGGTCACGCTACACACAGCAACCTACATTCGGTTTGTCGATTAAAATGAACGTAATCGATGAAATTCTTAATGATCAGTTATCGATTAATCGATTAATCATGCCCATCCCTAGTCTTAACTAAAACACTAGTAGACCGTCATACTGCCAGACGGAGGTAAGAAACAGTTTTCCCAGTTCATTACACAGTGTTCCAAGTGTTCACGCTCTTAAGCCTCCAACCCCATCAAAAAACGACTGCCCGCCCCACAATCCAGAGCGCCCCATACACGAATCCACTCGGGTGTCCCAGCACGACTTTAGTAAACTACAAAGCCACACCACCCGCAGAGCACACAAACACACACGGAGCAGACAGAGACCGCACAGCCAAAAACATCCACAGACACACTCATCACTCCACGCCAACGAGGAATGAAATGGAAGAACGAACCGAAAAAGTGAGTGCAATGTGCCACTTCCAGACACAACTGAACAACTGAGTCACTGCGAACACGCCGACAATCCAGGGTCCCAGACAGCACCCTACACGCCACAACTGAACAAAGCCCAGAATCACCATCAAACAAAGTCCAACTCAGAGATCTAACTGTTGTGTTTCATTTAAAGTCTGGTTTATTTGTGAAAAAAGTGTGAAAATAGACCATTCTATGACAGTGCGCCTTATAATCCAGAGCACCTAATAGTGCGGAAAATACGGTAAAAGCACTAATGATTATTTTTTAATACCTGTTCATTTTTTACTGATTAGTAGATCTCAGACATCGCTGTATTACTACAAAAATCTGCATTTTTAAGGGCTCGTGTAACCCAGGTGATAAATCCTGTAAAACGTCTGCCTCTCTCTCTAGCATCTGAGCCTATCTGTCCTGTCTCTCTCTGTTGCACTTAAATCTCGTGGTATTTCAGTGTGTTTTCATGGGATCTTTGCATCACAAGATCACGTGGGTCAGTTAAACCAATCTGAGTTTGGTGCTGTTGGAAGCTGGTTGAGAGTCGAGCTGCAGGAGCCTTCTATCACGTCCCAAAACTGTGTTAAAGGGCTTGTGTGCAAGGCGTAGTCTGTGGAAACTGTCCAGGTTTCTACCCCCCCAATGGTGCGCGCTGAAAGGAGCAGGCCTCAAGCTTACAGAGCCTTCTGAAACACTGCAGAGTCGCACCTCTCCTGCCGGGTCGGTAGGAGGCTCTTTGCATCCCCACAAAAACTCTCCCAATGAACCCACGTGCCCCTTGGCAAGGCAAGTTTATTTGTACAGAACAATTCATTCACAAAGTACTTCGAAGTGCTTTACAGAATAAGAAATACATTAAAATCACAATAAAAACAAATCAAAACATAAATAATCATCATAAAATTAAAAACAAAGAGACATTAATTACATAAATTAAAGGGTAGAGTACAAAATGAAAAACCTTTCAGTCATATGCAGCTAAACAGAACCGTTTTGAGCCTGGATTTAAACAGCGTCACAGAAGAGTCTGTCTCACATCTTCAGACTGTTCCAGGTTTTAGCTGCATGAACCTGAAACTCTGTCTATTCATGTTTAGTTCTGACTCTGGGCACCAGCAGGAGGCCGGTCCCTGAGCTCCTCAGAGTGTGAGATGGTTCATATGGAACTAACATGTCACAGATGTACCTTAGTGCTCGGCCATGGAGACACTTGTACAAACAGAACCACTTTAAAGTCTCTGAGCCACAGGGGGCAGTGCAGAGACCTGAGCACAGGACACATGTGCTCGTACTTCCTGATTCGAGTCAGGACCTGAGCTGTAGGGTTCTGGATGTACTGCAGTGTCTTTCAGCTCGTTTGGAGAGGCCAGTGAACAAACCATTACAGTATCTAACCTACTGGAGACAAACGCATGATTTGATGTGGATGTTAAAGTTCAAGTCTGAGTCCATTATTACCCCTAGATTTCTTGCCTGACTTGAAGGTTTTAGAGAGAGAGACTGGAGGTGACTGCTGACTCTGTTTCTTTGTTTCTGTGGGCGTTGTTTCTATGACTTCAGTCTTGTCTGAGTTTAGCTGGAGAAAGTTGTTTTGCCTCCACACACTGATCTGTTGGATGCAGTGGTAGAGTGAGTCCACTGGTCCATAGGCTCCTGCTGCAGTGAGACATAGATCTGAGTGTCGTCTGTGTAGATATAGAACACATTATTACTGTGTTGCATGGGCATTGCCCACTGACTTTCACACATTATCCTCATGAACTCTTGCTGCACTTTATTGCCTCTGGATATACAGTCAAACCCAGACGTGAGTCTCACTGAACTGTGTGTGGGCTGGGTTTATATTTTTGTTCCTGATTACACTGATTATCGCTGGACATATGGATAGATTGTGTGCAGACAGATACTGCATGTATCGTTGCTGAACTCTCAATATATTTTGCACTTGATTATCTATTGTGTGACTAAACCTTATTATTGAACTGTTGTGTATTATTGAATGACCATTCACACTGAACTGTCAAAGTTTTATGTTTTATGTCATTTAACTATGTACTATAATATATGGCACCAAACCAAAAGATAACTCATCTCCTGTCACGCCCTCCTAGAGTTGAATTCTAGTCTTCTGGTCACTAGTCCATAGTACTACTCCACTACCACATGATTACTGTGTACCCATGTATTTATACTAGATTCAGTGACACAGATGGTATTGCACTATTTTCTGGTTCATGTTCTAATGTAGTTTCCTCATCTCAAACACCTGGAGTTGTGTTTTGTTTCATTCACACATGTTTAACACACAAACGCTGCACATTTATAGGCTGATTTCTTCTCTCAAACTGAAAACACCATTTACCATTTTAAATATTCATTTCAGCTTCTCCTTGACTGTAGTAAATATTACCGGCCTATAGAATGTTGTGGTAAACATTTTGAATTTATAGCAAGTCATAACATTTGCATAACATTTCCCCACATCTACTTTGAGCCAATCACATGAGGACATTAATCACTGATAATTACAAATGTGATGCTGAACTGTCTTATTGATACATTTGTCAGCGGCACATCCAAGAGTAATGGGGCCTGTCACACAGCACATTAAACCGAGCAGGTATACACTACAGGGACACAGCACAGGTTTAATGGCTTCCGATCAACAATTAACGCCTTAATTACCTCATAATTCATGCATAATTAACATTTATATGCACTAAGAAAATGGCTCTATACCACTGCGAGTTAGTCAGCTAGTGTTGTGTACTCGAGTAGAATGTACAGGCAGTGTGGGGTACTTCTGTTCTGAATACTTGAATAAAGGAGTATTGTAAAACTGAG
This sequence comes from Boleophthalmus pectinirostris, assembly GCF_026225935.1. Taxonomy (NCBI): domain Eukaryota; kingdom Metazoa; phylum Chordata; class Actinopteri; order Gobiiformes; family Gobiidae; genus Boleophthalmus; species Boleophthalmus pectinirostris. Next base: position 4,752,959 of record NW_026571047.1, read on the forward strand.
ATCAGAAAGTGTATCGGATCATTGTGGTGAAGAAGGAGCTGAACCGAAAAGACAAAGCTCTCGATCTCACCTATGGTCAGTGTTGGGGAGTAACAGATTACATGTACTGGAGTTACGTAATCAGAGTACAAATTATGAGTAACTGTATTCGGTTACAGTTACTGTTTTAATGAGTGGTAAATGGATTACAGTTACTTTGTTGAAATCTCCTGTTTTCACATTTTGGGATATTCCCTTTTTTTTTTTTTTTTTTTTTTTTTTTGTTTGGTAATTCCACTCATTGCCGGACACTAAACCAGGTCTAAACAAGGTCTAAAACCAGGTCTAAACCAGGTCTAAACCAGGTCTAAACCAGGTCTAAAACCAGGTCTAAACCAGGTCTAAAACCAGGTCTAAACCAGGTCTAAACCAGGTCCAAACCAGGTCTAAACCAGGTCTAAAACCAGGTCTAAACCAGGTCTAAACTAGGTGTAAACCAGGTCTAAACCAGGTCTAAACCAGGTCTAAACCAGGTCTAAACTAGGTCTAAACCAGGTCTAAACCAGGTCTAAACCAGGTCTAAACCAGGTCTAAACCAGGTCTAAACCAGGTCTAAACCAGGTCTAAAACCAGGTCTAAAACCAGGTCTAAACCAGGTCTAAACCAGGTCTAAACCAGGTCTAAACCAGGTCTAAACCAGGTCTAAACCAGGTCTAAACCAGGTCAAAACCATGTCTAAACCAGGTCTAAACCAGGTCTAAACCAGGTCTAAATCAGGTCTAAACTAGGTCTAAACCAGGTCTAAACCAGGTCTAAACCAGGTCTAAACCAGGTCTAAAACCAGGTCTAAACAGGACTAAAAACCAGGTCTAAACCAGGTCTAAACCAGGTCTAAACCAGGACTAAACCAGGTCTAAACCAGGACTAAAACCAGGTCTAAACCAGGTCTAAACCAGGATTTAGCAGGACTAAACCATGCTGCACGGACCATGTCTCCTCGTCTTCTATCAATAATATTTTTAATACCATTAAGGAAAGTCTGGGCTTTTTTATTTTCTTTTAGCAGAAAAAATATCTTATGTGAAGATTTCCTCATCTTTGCTTCTCTACAGCAAATCAAGTAATCCAAAGTATTCAGATTACGTTACTCACTTTAAGTAGTTTAATGGATTACGTTACAAACTACATTTTGGGATATGTAATCTGTAATCTGTAGGGGAATACAATTCAAAAGTAACCCTCCCAACACTGCCTATGGTCATGAGCTCAGGGTAATGACTGAAAGAACAAGATCACAGATACAAATGGTTGAAATGAGTTTCCTCTGCAGGGTGTCTGGGCGCTCCCTTAGAGATAGAGTGAGGAAGTCAGTCACACGGGAGGAGCTCGGAGTAGAGCCGCTGCTCCTCCACGTCGAGAGGAGCAGCTGAGGTGGCTCGGGCATCTGTTCTGATGCCTCCTGGGTGCCTCCCTGTTGAGGTGTTCTGGGCATGTCCCATCGGGAGGAGGCTCCAGGGAACACCCAGGACATGCTGGAGGGACTGTGTCTCTGGGCTGGCCTTGGAACACCTTGGAGTCCTCCTGGAGGAGAGGGAGGAAGTGTACGGGGTGAAGGAAGTCTGGGAGTCTGAAGAAAATGGATGGAGATTAGAAATACATAAAAATAAATAAAATACGTTTAAAACAACTATTTATTTATTTCACCATTTGTTATGCATTTTTTAGCACAAATTATACAAGAAAAATCACGCACATTTTCCTATAAGACTGCACAGGTCAGTGTAATGGCCTGGTAAGTCCAAACAGTATCTATTGAGTGTTTTTTTTTTTAAACAGAGATACATCAGTCTGGTCACCACGCCCTCTGTCATGCCTCACGTCAGCCTCAAACACCGCCATCCAATCAGATTTGTTTATTTTAGTGACTCATGTGAAACGAAGGAGTTCACTGGTCACAAATCATTTTCAACAAAATGACTTTTGTTTTTTATTACCTCATACGTATTCATAGACCCTCATACACCTTCACTAGAATCATTCGGATCATTTCAGCCCTGGAATTGTCCATTTCTACTGAACAAAAGGTAAAAAGTGAAAACTACCACAACATGACATCACAAGGTGGAACAGAGTGTTTTGAGCTTTGGAGATGTAGACAGACTAATAATGCAGAATTACTCAAACGCATGAGAAACAAAACACAACTCCAGATCTGTTTTTGATATTAGTTTATTACAAACAATCTGCTGAATGTCCCTCCTCACTCTTCACCCTCATACCACATTACTTTCTATCCTGTCTCTGCATGAAGGCAGACAATCTTTAAAAATATCAATAGTCTCATTCAAAATTCAGCTGAAGCAGATTGTTTTTGCTGCTGCGTCTGTGGAGCAGGGCAGAGGGAGCGCTGTGGTGTGGTGGAGTGTGGTGTGCTGTGGTGTGCTGGAGCGTGGGAGGTGTCCCTGTGACCCACTGGGCGACACAAATGAGGCCTGACCTTTGCTGTGGCTGCATGGGGAGCTGGCAGAGACCCAGGCCTGCACAGTGGACAGTCTGAGCGCTGCACTGGGTAAAATATCATTATATCATTCTCTAAAGAAACACAAACATAGGACTGTTACATAATAAGCTTAGTCAGAACTGTATGCTTTCATGGTCCTTGCCGTGCATCCACAGTACACACACTTTAAGAAGAGATTGTCTGCAGAATTACCGAGCAATGCACTAAACCAGGGGTGTCAAACATACGGCGCGGGGGCTAGATCCGGCCCTCCAAGACCTTTAATCTGGCCCTCGGCTGATTTTCTACAAAAATATTTTAATTATATTTTCTATTAAAATATTGGTAATTTTCTGTGCCGCTGAGCATAGGAGCATCTCCAGCGCCTCTGTGCGTGGCCCCTCCCACCAGAGCCTTTTGACTGTTGACCGTGACACCGCAAAATGTCAAAAATGAGAAAAGTGGACGTTGAGTGCAGGATTTTCCAAGAAAAATGGCCTTATTCCTATTTGCATACAAGTTCATGTTAAAACATTGTGTTGAAATTGCATTTTTCTTAAAGTTTCAGGTTGTTCATAATATAATATTTTGTAAAAGAAAGAGTTTATCAATTAAAAAAGATTTCTGTAATAGATTTGTGTTTCTCTGCACAAATATTTGAACTTATTGATATTTTGGGGGTTTATATGACATGAGTTTTCTGATCCGGCCCCTTTTGGATCAAAGTAGGTTGGATACGACCCCCGGACCAAAATGAGTTTGACACCCCTGCACTAAACACCGTTGATCTGAGGTGACAGAAGTTTGATTTTGTTCAAAATGAAAGGTGACCAATGAGCTCCTTTGTTTCACACGTGTCACTGAAATAAACTAATCTGATTAAAAAATAAATAAATAAATAAAACCTAATCTGGTTGGACTAACATGTTGGGTTCTGGTTTTAGACGCGATGGTGGATTCATATTCATCTGTATAAAAAATACAGAGATATCATTCTGGTAAGATACGTAAGGTAAGTAACATATTACATGTTTATGTTCATATTACATCTGATACATAACTTTATATTTATTTATTTATTTATTTACAGTGCACCCGTTCATATATATGTTTTGCTCATTTCTATATCTCATCCTTATTTTCAATTTTTCTATTTATATTCTAATGTTGTAGTCAAGACCGCACTAATCGAGACTAAGACCAGTCCGAGACCACAGTGTCCCAAGACCAGGGCAAGACCAACACCTCTGAGAGTCAAGACCGAGACAAGACCAAGACTTTTAAAGGTCGAGACTGAGACAAGACCATCTTTGTCATTTCCTACATTTATTTATATGTTAGTTGTTTTGGCATCAATCCATTTGATCTAAATAATGTTCATTTAAGCCCAAACAAACTGTCCTGCACTTAAACACTCTGCGCTTCTTTTTTGAACCCTCACCCACAGACCCCCTTTTTAATCCCACTTTAATTAATTTAACTTTACAGAAAACAACTTCAAAATGAATCAAGTGTTTGTTTGTTCTTTTCAAGTTCATAACATTTACAGTTACATTCTCTTACAGGTTTTGCAGTGATATTTAGCCTCTGCACATTTTCGGTCTGTAGTGAAATATGATCGCACTTGTTGAGTGTCAAACCTTGAGTCCGAGACAAGACCGAGACCAAGCACCATCAAGACCGAGACAAGAACAAGTCCAAACGCACTCGAGTCTGAGTTAAGACCAAGACCGACCAACACGACTACTACCACACTAGTATATTCTAATAAAGATTTTCATGTAAACTGCATTATTCTTTACAGTACATCTGTTTATATATCCCCCATATATATGATAATGTTGTTAATTGTTCCCTCCTGTTCATACTGCCATATTTATTTGTAAATATTCACTACAATCTACACTGTATTATACTGTAGATTATACTGTAGATTACCTATATTGTACATACTTCCCATTCTGTATATCACACTTGCTGCTCCTGCACTTCTTATCACACGCTAAACCACATTTTGTTATTTTGTATTTGTATTGTAAAGAGGAACTGTCGGAATGTTAAATGTAGAAGAATCAAATGTTCAAATCCTTTCATATTGTCACGTAAAGCTTTTGTCACTCGTAGACTTACTTACAGTGGAAAGAGTAACCTCATCTTGTACTCAAGTAAGAGTACTGTTCAATAAAAACAGTAGAATGCTGTTAGAAAAGTACTCTCAAAAGTACAGATTCTTTAAAAAGTTACTCAAGTATTGTAAATTCCGGACTATAAGCCGCTACTTTTTTCATACTCTTTGAACCCAGAGGTTAATAAAATGATGCAGTGAATATATGAACGGATTATTTGTTTGGTACATTGTCCATTCATATTCACGGTCGATGGCAGCCTGAGTGCAGAAACTGATTGGACGTGGATCTAGGGTTCACATGAAGTTGCTACACGAGCTAGAAATATTGTCAGTGCACACAAATAGTTTATCGCCATGTGATTAAATAAGTTATAATGCTAAGATAACATTAGTGAGGAGGATATGTCTAGGCCTGTAACAATAATCAATAAATCAATTAATCGTACAATAACTTTTAACGAGCTCGATAACTTTTCTGGCCGCAGTAAATTCTATTTGCATGTTTGTTTGTTTTCCTCGCTCTCAAAGAGGGTGAATGTTAGAAGGTTTCTGTCGCTCTCTGACTCTTCTCGTTTAACAAGCGGAATGATGCTTGAACCAAAGTGCGCAGTGTTTATTGACACAGCGGATGCGCATGCAGCCTGAGTACAGAAAGCGCCGCTGTGTGTGCGGCTAACATGAAGCCGCAACATCGCCGCAATAGCGCCGCTGTCAGAGTGACAAAACTGTTCAGTGCCGAGTACCAAAACATGTCACGATCCTGAATCAACACTGGCGAGCGTGGCACGTCTCAACAGCCACACGCGTCAAATGCAGCAAGTGCGCAAACGATGAGAAGAAATGTGTCAAACAGAACTAGTCAAGCCCCCGGGAGAGCTGGAAATCCCAAAACCACACAAGAAACCAACATGATACCAGACAGGACAGCGGCTCCCTCATAGCAAAATAGCATCCTGTGCCCTGGGAGAGTCTGAAATCTGCTGAAATCCACCAAGACACATGACATGATACAGACAGGACAGAGGCTCTAGCAAGAGACATGCTCAGTAGAGCGCGGGGAGAGATGGGGTTGAGGTTCTGAGGAAGATGCTGTTTGATTGTGTTTGAACAGTTATTTTGTGCTTCATACACACACCCTCTTCATGGAAAACACAAAGAAATTCAGATGATGCAGCTTTTAAGTTAACGGTGACTGATGTGGCTGTGGAAGAAGGAAACAGAGCTGCTGCACGTGAGCTCGACATCAGTGAGCCGACGGTGCGATTTTGTCGACGGCAGCGTGACGAACTGACTCAACGCAAAAAGACGACAAAAGCTTTCAGAGGTGATAAAAGCAGACGACCCGAACTTGAAAACATTCTTGAAGACGTGGACCCCTGCGGCTTATATTCAGGTGCGGCCTATTTATGTACAATTTTATTTTTCAGGTGCGCTCTATAGTCCGGAATTTACGGTAAATGCAACTTAGTAAATATTACAGCTGCTTACGAGGAAAAAAGGAAGAAAGAAAAAATAATACACGGGAAAAATATGTCAGATTTCTACAAGATCAATGAGTGAGAGAAAAGTCATTTTGTTTGGAAATGATGCGCGACCAGTGAGCTCCTTGTTTCACGTGTGTCAATGAAATAAACAAATCTGAGTGGACGATCGTGTTGGCTTGAGATGCACCGAGGATTCTGTGTGCACACGGATATACCTCTATATAAAAAATAGAGAGATTTCATTGTGGATTTACCAGGCGAGGTTGGTCCTGAATTCTAAGTGTAAAAGTGCAGAAAACTTCTACAGACTTTACAACGTCACGCTATTTTTACCAAATAACAATCACCTGTATCTACAACTATGGCTCATTTTACACTCACACATTGTTCAAACTGTTTTTCTGGGTTCGTTTGGCGCATGATATACGAAAGATAATAGTCTTGGCTTCAAATTCCGAAACAGATGGCACCTTTCTTTGTGATGAAACACACATAGCATTGCAAAGAAAATGCGTTGATTTCTAACTGTTATTTAGCACCGCAGGATTTGGGACAAAGATCTAGTGAGAGTTGTGATTGTGATTAGATTAATGTTTCTGTTTGAATAAAAGGATACGGTTCAAAGTTCACATTTTAAACACATGCAGAAAAAGTGACAAAACGATTGAAATATGAACTTACAATAATAATAGTAACAATACAAATAAAACCTTTTCAATAGATGTATAAAATAAAGCACTACTTAACACCACTATCCCTCGTTAAAACAATAAAACTAGTCAAATAAAAAAAAGCAAGAATACCAAAAACATAAAAATAAATTAAAGACACAGGAGCACAAAACTCATGTGGTGTTAAAAACCAGAGAGTAAAAGTGAGCCTTAAGACAAGACACTCCACTGTGGGGGCTGTTCGGACGGTAATGTGGTTGAAGTGCCTTGCCCAAGGACTAGAGTAGTGCAAAAATATTGAAATTTAAATATATCAATATATTGTATTGCTTAATGTGATGATCACTGTTGGGCAAGTTACTTTAAAACTGTAATGTGTTCTTTATGACTTGTTACTGTCATTTTAAAGTAATTTGTTACATTACAATATTACTACATTTACAATGTAAGGCATTATATTACTATTGTATTACATTTAAGTTACTCTCACCAAAATAACTGTGAAGATGCTGAACTTTTGCACCGTATATGGACTGAACCTGGACTAAACCAGGATTAAACCAGGACTAAATTAGGTCTAAACCAAGACTAATCTTGGACTAGAACTTGGTATCTAGGACCGCCCCTGAGAGAACCCCGCGCCCGTGGAACAGGGTGTCTGCAAGGCGCGATCAGGCATTAGCTGCGTTTAGCCCCGTGGAGCGCGAAGTTCTGCGCCGGTCCTTTCACCTGCGATCACCTGACGGTCTACGCGAGCGCATTTCCAGCCTTTCACTGCTGCTCATATCGCAGTGATTTTAGCGAATTTGTATGAAGAAAAACCCACCACTTCAATCCAGGTTAAAAAAGCATTGTAACTCACATTACTGACATTGTACCAAGTAAAATATTACTATTTTTCCCTGTAATGCCTTACATTACTTCGTTACAGCAAAAAGCAGCACATTAATTTGTTACTTTTATAAGGCATTACTCCCAACACTGGTGATGATACAGTATCAATATCGTGGGTTGCTGTATCGATATATCACCAAGAGTATTTATTTGGTACATTTTACTTTAATAGTCATTTTGCAGCACTACAAAACAAAACAAAATACAAAACAAAACATAGAGTCCAACCCCATGGATCATGACTGAAAGGGTTTAGGCTGAAGTAAAAAGTACTTCTAACACCAAACCCGATTAAACAATGACAGAATTCCAAGAAAGAAAAGCAGCATATGAACAGCAGGTTTGTATTTACAATTTCACTTACGATTTACAGTACACATAAGAGAAAAAATATCATTTAAAACAAACAGAATTGAATGCATTGTTCATCCATTCCAGAGCTCAAAACATAAAGCTTTATACTCTTTAGACTTTTTTTTAATCACTCAGATTGTTCCATATACTAACCCCTCGAACAGAAATACAATCACTTTTTTTGTTTATGGTCATACAAACTAATAATAATGATACAGAATTTATATTTATATATGTATATTTTACTCAGTGATTTTGTTACAGCACTACAGTTTCTTGTAGAGGAAGGAAACTCAACACATTTGACATTTTCACTGTTTTGAGGATTAAAATGTTTGTGTTTCATATAAACTTTGCACATGAAGTGGTTTAACAAAGACTTTTACTATCACAGCTAGGACTGGGTATCATAAAGAAGTTGCCAATACCATACATACATTGATACGTTATGTTTTTCCATACAATGCACTTTCAAATCAGTACGATTCGATATGATATTTCAAACTGACTGGATACAGTTCAGTGAAAAACAAAGGATAAATCATGACTGTGATGCTAAAGTTTTGGGCAGAGTTAATATGAAAAACACACATTTTACTCAAAACAGTGAAAATGTGAACACAACTGTAGATCTTGCACAAAATAATTTAGTCAAACTTAAGCAAAAATACTCTTGGCGATATATCGATACAGCAGCCCATGATATCGATACTATATCATCAAATTAAATGCTACAATATATCGATACTTCAATATTTTTGCACACCCCTAATCACAGCCATGATTTAGCCATTATTTTTACTGAACCGTATTGAATCGTTTTGAAATATATCGGATCAAATCGAAAGTGCAATGTATCGAGATATGTATCATATTGTGGCCTGTGTATCGAGGTATGTATCGTATTGGCAACTTCTTAATGATACCCAGTCCTACTAAGGACACAAGGACAGTTTTTGCGACGGGCTCCTCACTGTGGCAACTGACTGTCCTAGCGGTCTCCCATTCAAGTACTAGGAAGTATTACCAAGTACTACCAAGAACTACCAAGACTCGGTCCTACTGAGCTTCTGACATCTGATGGGATCAGGCTTTGACATGGAGGTATGGCCACAAAAAACACAAGAATCACATTTCAGAACATGTTTGTACAGACCTAAAGTGCAGGGTAGGCTGCATCATTTGCCCCAATGTCAGAAATTCAACTTGACCCCAAATTCAAAATGTGACAATACCAAATAAAAGAAAATCTGTGGAATATTTGCTCAATTGAATAAACTCTACTGGTCCACCAAGCCTCTTAAGTTTCATCCTTACGGTGTCCATAGACTCTGGCAGAAATAATCTGTTTTTCTCAAATAACTTAAAAAATAATGCATTTAGAGCTATGGTGTCAATGGGAGTTGAATGTAAATGTTGCTGTTGTATCTTTTGGTAAAAAAAATGTATATCTTCATCTTCATAACTTTCTAAGATATGACAATTTTATCAAGATTTTCAGTGTTTTTTCATAAATATCCAATATCCACAAAGGCCAAAGATGAAATGAGAAACATAAAGTTTGACAGCATAAAAATGAAGTAAGTGAGTGTGACGTCACCCAGAATGCCCCAATGGCATGTATGGCTCAGGGTTTGGTAAACCCAAGTTTCCAGAAAGAATAAGGATGTTATTAAAGAAAAACTGATTTTTCAGCTCAGATTTAAGACTTCCACAGGTCTACTGGGTCCACTAAACCTCTGAGGTTTAGTTGACCCAGTAGACATCAATAGAATTTCATGAATTTTCTCATGGAAGTTTTCTTTGGCAAGTGTAAAAAATTTATACTAGGTACAGATTGATTTTCAAACATTTTTAAAAAGTTGGGCAAATGATTTGCCCTACTGCAGTGTTAGCAGCTTTTATACAGAATAAGAGGAGATTTGGATGGTTGTGGAGGAAATTATGATACTTGAAAAACTGCAGTGATTTGCTAATTGCGTCCATTCAAATTGCAATTTCAATTTGATTACAATTAGTCTTGTAGCCCTACTTTGTACATTACAATCAGCGCTATTTCTTGTTGATGTTCCACTCATGATTCATAATTGTGATATCCTCATGATCTTTCTATGCCAACATTACCCATCTAAATTTAAAAACCATCTGTCTTTGCAATGTTGTTTACCCCGTTGTCAGCAGGATGTTCAGCTATGGCGTTCTTTACTCTTTGCATCGTGCATGACTTCATTCCCTCCGGCGGTGGCGTTTAAGCTGGTGCGTCCACGTGCTATCATCTATACCTTGCTCTTTCCGTGGGTCAGGTGACGGGCCAGCTGGGTCGGGGTCTGTTCCTTCATCATGGGTTAGGTCAGCCGTGTTACTGACAAGTCAAGTGGAGTGACGTTGGCCCAGCAGCAGTGAGCACAGCCTGGGCTAAGAATAGGAAAAGGTGCAAGGGGACACGGGTGAGAATGCAGAGCCTGTAGAGTGGGAAGAGGGTGTCAAAGTGAAATATAGTAAGTGCTCATGACAGGTTGGACCACACATTTTACTAAAACACACTCTCATTTTACACTTTCTTTCCAAGTCTGGGCATTTTTTCCGTTTCAAATTTGACTTCCTGCTTAGAAATCCTGACATCACTAGGGAATTCTATAACTGTTACCCAGCAACCACGATGTAGAGTAGGTCAAAACTCCTCTAATGTACGAGTTATTATTTGACACATAAAAATCTAAGAAAACACCTTTATGTTGTTCAAATCATATTTAAAGATGCATCGTGTAACGTTTCTGGTTCAGAGTCCATCAAATGCTTGTCCGGAATGTTTCACAGTATGGCATTAAACCTTTCTGTCTTCATAGATTCCAAACTAGGTGAAGTTACAGGTCAGATCTGTGGAGAGGCGACCTCACTCACAGTCAGAATGTTTGTTTTTCAAGGTATTTTTGAGCTATAAAACCATCTGTAATTAAGTAAATGTAAAGTAGGGCTGTTTAATGTCACACTGTGGAACATTCCAGACAGAGCAATAACATCTCCATAAAAACAACAAGGTGATGCACACACTACCAAAAGATTACATAGTGCAGCTTTAAAGTTTTTTTTTTTTTTAAAGTTTTGTAAGTATAAATTGTGCCCAAATTTTGTTCTATCTAGTGTGATGTCATCAGTACAAAACTCCTAAAATAAAACTCTAATTTTCAACATATTTTTCAACTTTTCTTCACAAAATGTTTCTCGTTTGGTGGAAAAGTATAATTTATATTTACGACAAGTATTACAGCACTAAGTATTAAGTAGAAATTAGACAATGTTCCAAACTTGTCATGCATAGTAAAAAGTGAACTAAGAACAAAATATACTTTTTTTTTGCTACTAAACCAGTGGCGTAGCATAGTTGCGCAAGGCCCTGGTGCAAGTCTGGCACTGGGCCCCAACCCCCCTCCCTCCAACCCAAACCATCTTGAGCCATCCCTGACAAACATAAACATAAATCCACTTCCCAAAGCACATAAATAGCAATCAGTGAGATATAGAGTTATATGCAGTTGCATATGCGTTGTTTATGTTGACAGAAATTTATACTGAGTCTGTACTGTGGAGGGGGGCCAAATCTGTCATCGATACGGCTCAATAAAAAAATAAATAAAAAATAGATCATGGGTGTGACACTAAACATCTTTGTTAAACCACTTCTTGTGCAAAGTTCATATGAAACACAAACATTTTAATCATCAAAACAGTGAAAATGTCACGTGTTGCATCAAAGAGTTTCCTTCCTCTAAACGAGAAACAAAACTGTAGCTGTAACAAAATAATTTTTTTAAAATACACCAAAAAATACTCTTGACAATATATCGATACAACAGCCCACGATATCCATACTGTATCATCACATTATTTTGATCTTTTTACACACCCCTAGTAAATGTTTTACAAAACAATGAAATATGGATCAGGAGCTGCTTCCAGTGGCCACTGCAAATTCGAGTACTATGTGACATCACTTATGACTGCATATTAAAGTTGGATTTTCTGATTACAAACGCTAGGCTATGGGGCGGAGTTTGAAGTGTGGATACTTGTTAGACCAATCACCTTCCTCCTCCTCCCTCACTCTCCCCTTTAGTCCTCCAGACCCCTTCCCTCCTCCTCCTCCTCCCTCACTCTCCCCTTTGGTTCTCCAGACCCCACCCCTCCTCCCACCTCACTTTCCCCTTTAGTCCTCCAGACCCCGCCCCTCCTCCCACCTCAGTCTTCCCTTTAGTCCTCCAGGCCACTCCCCTCCTCCTCCCCCCTCACTTTCCCCTTTAGTTCTCCAGACTCCGTCTTGTCCTCCTCCCCCCTTTAGTCCACCAGACCCCGCCCCTCCTCCCCCCTCACTCTCCCTTTTAGTCCTCCAGTCCCCTTCCCTCCTCCTCCTCCCTCACTCTCCCCTTTAGTCCTCCAGACGCCTCCCAGTTTAGCAGCTCTATTTGCAGTGTGGTTATGGGCGGAGCTTGTGGTCAGAAGGTCGTGTCCCTGATTGGCTGATCCACCTGTCAATCACGCCCACCTGAACTCGGGAGATTCACCTCTTCGTAAAGTTCTGGAGAAGTGTGTATTCTGCCAGGCCATGTATTTTCTGTATCAATAAATTGCACTTGCACATTTGTTACCGCGACAGGCCTAGTGCTTACACAACTACTGTCAGAGGCTTCATAAAAAGTAGAAAAGTATTCGGGGAAGCTGTGTGCAGTCTCCTAGGAGTACTTCAGTCTGAGAGCAGTGCAGACACACACACTCGGCATACCACTGTTAGAAAGTGTCAGCGTAGTGAAGTAGACTGCAAAAGTTTGTTCATCATTTTAAAATCATTTCCAAGATACTCAAGTGCACACATTCAGTATATAATGCTAAAGGGTGGTTATTTTGTGTGGATTTAGTATGTTTTTTCCATGTTTGTGTTAACAGGCTCTATTTACGTGGACGTCACAAACCAGGAAGACGTTTGGAAAGATGCAATTAGAACTTCTGGTGGGCTCTGTTTGCAGTAGTAAGTCTGACACAATCTAGAAAAAATGAGAAAATGACCCAGTTTTCTTCATCTCAATGTCATTGTAGTGTTCCGTTATGTTCAGTTAATCAATAATTACAACCAACCTCAGGTTTTCATAATTTCCCCACTGACGCACTCCACGTACACTGGATACATGATGATTCCAAACAGCACATACGTCTGCAGGCTTCATTTTACCGCTGATCACATTTACTTCAGTGGGTTTGATCATAGTCGGTCAGTGAGTCCAGTGTCGGAAACTACACCGAAAGTTTTCATCGCATCTTTCCAAACTTCAGACACATGTCACAGTAAGAAGTTTATTGCAGACAGCAGCGGCCGTAATGAAAAATTATCACATTTGACGAGTGTCAAGACAGAGACAAGACCGATTCCAAGCGAGTTCAAGACCGAGACAAGACCGAGTCCAAGTGCCTTCAAGACCGAGACAAGGCCGAGTCCCAGGTCCTTCAAGACCGAGACAAGACCGAGTCCAAGTGCCTTCAAGACCGAGACAAGACCGAGACAAGGCCGAGTCCCAGCTCCTTCAAGACTCGGACAAGACCGAGTCCAAGGGGCTTCAAGACCGAAACAAGACCGAGTCCAAGTGCCTTCATGACCAAGACAAAGCCGAGTCCAAGCGCCTTTCATACAGAGACAAGACCGAGCCTCAACAAGGTAGAGTCAGAGACCAAGACCATAAAAAAACAGTCTCGAGACCCAAGACTGGTCTCGATTACTGCGACACTACTAATTAATTGCTCGTTTTACATTTTTAGTTCAGTAGAAAGGCAAATCCAGGGCTGAAATGATCCAAATGATTCTAGTGAAGGTGGAAAACACAGCAGAGCACTTCCTGTATTATCAGGAAGGAATGTTTTCTGTTTGAGAGAAGAACTCTAAATCTGCAGGGTTTGTATGTTAAACTTGTATGAATGAAACAAAACACAACTCCAGGTTCGTATGTTATGTATTGTGATGAGGAACATTATATAAATGGGAAAATGGCTTGGACCCTTTAAGAAAAGTTTGAACACTATTGAAGCTTTACTTTGTGGTGGAATTTAAGGTAAACGCAGTGTTATATAAAGGCTAAAAATCTCCAGTTATACCCCCCTCTTACAATGACAGCTCTGTAACACACTGGGTGTAATAAGCAGGAAGTGGTTAATTGCTTTGACATACACCTTCCTTCTCACAGGTTCTGACAGCTGAGAGGCTATGTCAGGTAAGATCTGCCTGTCCCCGCTGTGAACCTCCAGTCTGTTTCTGTATCTCCTCTCCATCATGCAGCGAGGGAGCCCAATATACTGTACAAGAAAGAACCAAGTCAACTTTTGCAATAACAATATATTTGGCAGTGCTGGGAGAAGTACTACATTTGTTGGTGAAGTGAAAGTACGTTTACAGAAGCAAAAGGAGAAGTAAGAGAAAAATCTACTTCAAGTGTCTTTACCGGAACGTGCCTGAAGAGGTTTTGTGCGTCATCCATGCTCGCTTGGGTAATTTTGCAGTTTCGCCTGGACACTATTCAAACCCTCCGTACGTCACTCATACAAAACAATACACTACCACTTCATGCAGTAGTTTCTTAAGTGAAATGCACACTGCACTCTGAAGGGGGAGCAACTTAACACAGAGAGCAAACATAGGGCAAGATGCAAGATACCCCTGTTGTGGAAAAAAAGATGTACAGAAGATGATGTATAATAAATAATTGTATAAAAGATGATAAATAATTAATCCATTTGCAAAAACTGATGAGTTTTTTGAATAGAGGAAGGTGTATTCTTGTTGTTAAAGCAGATATGGACTAGCCTGATTCATCAGCTGGTTTCACTTCATGGAAACCATCTGACCTTGCAACATAAGTATTTGTTCGCTCAACCGTGCTACTGCTATTTGGTCGTGACGTATGTAATGTGCCAAATGCGCCATAAGAAGAAGGGCAATAACGTCTTTCCCCTTGGTAAAATTCACCAAACATTCTCAACATTTGTTCCAGCTTTAAATCTTCAATCTCAACACAGAATGTATGTCTTCTACATCCATCTGGACCGCTTTCTATACAGCAAAAGAGACTCAGACAGGTGTGACGAGTTTGACGTCATGGCTTCAAAACTCTTCGCTGATTGGCCAATGTGTGTCTATAACTTCTGGGGTTCTTGGAAATCGTGTATTAGTGCAGTGTATTCTGATTCCTGACCTAGTCACTGGAGAGAAACAAAATGAGCAGAGCCACTAGGTGGAGCCAGCCTGGCTTGATCTTTTTTGCATTCTAATGCATTTATCACAAGATCAGCGAGCAAAGGGGAACAGAAGTGTTTACACCATTGTTTCCCAAAGACTGGGTCGCGACCCTCAGGTGGGTCACAAGAGATTTTTTTGAGTCGCCTTGTCACGATCCGCGCACCCCTGCTCTTCACTTTTCAGCAGCACTGTCTTGCCTAACCAGTTTTCTGTGGGAAACACTGATTACTGTTTTTCCTTGTTTAAAACTTGAGTACCGTATCTTTTGGACTGTAAGGCACTTAAAATCTCTTAATTTTCTGAAAAATGAACAGTGTGCTTTATAATCTGGTGGACCTTATGTATTAATTCTGATTGTGCTTACTGACCTTGAACCAATTTTCACACATATTCCACTGAGTCGTGTTCTTTAGTCTGACAAGGACCGAGCTGTTTCTTTAGAGAATTCAATATTATTCATATTGCGCTTTATAATCCGGTGCACCTTATAGTATGAAAAATACAGTAATACTAATTGTTCAGAGAAAAAAAAAAAGAGTATCATATCATCAATGTTGGGAAGGTTACTTTTAGGTAGTATTCCCCTACAGATTTACAATACTCCAAAATGTAGTTTGTAACGTAATCCATTAATGTTACCTTAAGTAATTTAAGTGAGTAACGTAATCTGAATACTTTGGATTACTTGATATTGTCATGTTTTTTAAAACTACATGAACGTACCAACCACATCCTGAAAATTTTAGTTTGTTCAGTCTTTATTTGACCAGATTAAAAATATTATTGACAGAAAAATTATTTTTGTTTTATTTATAATATATAATTATGTCCACCTACTGTTAGTGTCATATTGTATTAGTTTAGTTCTAATTTAGTCCTGGTTTTAGTCCTGGTTTAGTGCTGGTTTAGTCCTGGTTTAGTCCTGGTTTAGTCCTGGTTTTAGTCCTGGTTTTAGTCCTGGTTTTAGTCCTGGTTTTAGTTCTGGTTTTAGTCCTGGTTTTAGTCCTGGTATCTGGTTTAATCCTGGTTTTAGTTCTGGTTTTAGTTTTGGTTGAGTCCTGGTTTAGTGCTGGTTTAGTCCTGCTTTAATCCTGGTTTTAGTTCTGGTTTTAGTCCTGGTTTTAGACCTGGTTTAGTCTTGGTTTTAGTCCTGGTTTAGACCTGGTTTAGTCCTGGTTTAGTCCTGGTTTAGTCCTGGTTTTAGACCTGTTTTAGTCCTGGTTTACCCCAAAATGTGAAAACAGGAAAATACCGCCGTGTAATCCATTTATTTCAACAAAGTAACTGTAATCCAATTACCACTCATGGAAACAGTAACTGTAACTGAATACAGTTACTCATAATTTGTACTCTGATTACGTAATGTCAGTAACATGTAATCCATTACTCCCCAAAACTGCATATCATGTATTGAGGTATGTATAGTATCAACAACTTCTTAATGATACTCAGCCCTAGTTTGGACTGTCCTGTCACTTGGTCTGGTTTGGTCTCCATGAAGATAGAAAAAAGCATTTGACGCACTTTCCTCGAGAAAAGTTACACAATGCACTTTCAAAATGCACGTGTCCATTGTTCCGCATAAAGGCCCTGACACCTGCTGGTCCTCTCCTTCAAATCAGCCCCAAACAACTATGAGAATAGAACCAGCTATTTACAACCTGAGCCCTGCTGTTCAATGACTCACCGGCAGACCACAGGAGCACTGACATAACAAGGCGAGTACAGCTGCTACGAGCACACACCGTAAGTATACTGAAGGGGGCACCGTGGAGCAAAGGATTTGGACAAATCTGTTATTGAAATGCCAAGTAATGCAATATCTGCTGTGGCACAGGAGATTCAATTAAATTTGTCAACTGGACATTTGGATGTTTGTTTAGGTCAAAAATGTTTCACCGCTCGTCCAAGCTGCTTCTTCAGTTCTGGTCACAATAGTTTGTTTGTGGCTCAAAGCAATGTGGTCTACTCCCTTCAGTGCAGTGAAGATGCAGTGAGCAACACTGGAGAAACAAGAAGATGTACCAACAGAGACGAGAGAGCAATAGTGGACCTCGGTCTGCCGTACATCTCCATCGAAAAAGGACCTCAGTCTGCCATACATCTCCATCAAAAAAGACCTCAGTCTGCCGTACATCTCCATCAAAAAGGACCTCAGTCTGCCGTACATCTCCATCAAAAATCTTTGCTTTGAAGATACTGAGTTACAAATCCTAGCTAGAGAAAAGAACTGGTTTGAGAGGGGAGTTAAAGACGCAGTTTTTGTTAAGAGAATCCATCCTTGAACAGAAATGAAGCTGTCAGACATCATCTGTCTCCCATCTACAACTGCTTCCTCAAACCTAAAACAAAGAGAACAACAGGGGGAGTCAGGTTATGGCCCTGAATGATTCTGCGACCATGACTCCGCACTCAGTACAACAGGCTCTCTTCACGCTGACGTCATAAACCAGGAAGACCTTTGGAAAGATGCGATGACAACTTCACAGGCCCAGTTTTCTTCATCTCCATGTCATTGTAGTGTTCTGTTGTGTTGAGGCTAATCAACATTTACAACCATACCTCAGTTTTCATCATTTCACCACTGACACACAACTCCGAGTGCACTGGTACATGTGATTAGAAGAGATGAGGCGCCAAATTCCAGATGATTCCAAACAGCACATACGTCTGCAGTCTTCATTTTACCACTGATCACATTTACTTCAGTGGGTTTGATCACAGTTGGTTTTAATGCCGGTAACTACACCGAAAATTGTAATCATATCTTTCCAAATGTCTTCCTGTTTTGTGGCGTAGAGCTTATTGAATAGGCCTAGCTAACAAATAGAAACTGTGAACAGGTAGTGTGTTAGTTTCAGAGTAGTTTCAGTGTAGTTAGCTCCTCCCTGCAGGCAGACATGAGGCAGTGTTCACCAGAGTCTGACCAGAACTGAAGAAGCAGCCTGGATGAGCTGAGAAACGTTTTTGACCTAAATAAATATTTATCCAGTTGACAAATTGAATTTCTCCTTTTCCATGGATTCTACCAGGACGACTGAAGGATTCTGCACAATATCTGCAGTGGTGGAAGAAGTACCACACAAGTGTAACGAGGAAGGTCACAGGTTATCTCATTTCCCACCCGGCGTCACTGATTGGAACCTAGTGCACACATCAGTGCTGTTGTCGGGGCTTCCGGTGGGTAGTTGTATGTAGCGCGCATGTTGTACGGAGTTGATGGAGTTGGCGGAGTTGGTGGCAGTGACAGCGAGCGCTCTGATCGTGTCCCAAGTCTCATGTGGGGAATGCTAGTCAGTAACTCTTGCCCTCTACTTGACTCTTGGTCTATTTGATGTGTTTTTTAGTGTTAGTGATTTTTGGATGATTGTTGTCGTAGAGCTAAAGTCATACCGTTATCTTTATTATTAGTCTGTCTACATCTCCATATTTCAAAATGCTTCACTCCACCTTGTGATGTCATGTCGCGGCAGCTTTCAAGTTAATTGCTCATTTTAAATTTAGTTCAGTAGAGATGGGCAATTCCAGGGCTGAAATTATCCACATGATTCTAGTGAAGGTGTACAGAGTTTAAAAAACATAGTGGAGCACATCCTGTATTAGCGCATGACATCACATCGTGGAACATCGTGTTTACTGTTTGAAAGAAGAACTCAGCGTAAATATGCAGGGCTTTTGTGTTAAACATGTGAATGAAACAAAACACAACTCCAGGTGTATTTTATATTGTGATGAGGAAACACCATTAGAATGTAGATCAGAAAATGACGTGGACTCTTTAAGAAAAGTTTGAACACATCTGATTTGCTAAATGCAATATATGTTCACGTTTGTGATGCAGTAAAAGGTTAGGCCTCAGGGTTTAGCACAAGTCACTTTCACCCAGATACCCCCTATAAGACCGTCACACACTACAGGATTTTTTGGTCTTAAACCATTTTTAAACGTGCAACAAAAAGTGCACACCACAGACACAAGCAGAATATTACAAGACTTAAAATCTCTGATCCAAAGACTGCAGTAATAAGATCCTCTCATTATTTTCACTATATCCCGAGTTTGTATCTTGTGTCTCTGTGTCTGTCACTCCTCTGCCCCTGACACTTTGTTTATTGGCTGTTGTTGCTGTTTGGTGGTTATGATCTGACAGTGACACCACACATGAGGAGCGCAGCTCCTTCACAATCGCACACGAAGACACAAAGTCAAGTCATGATTCCTCAAACTCGGGTAGAAGAAATTGCAGACAAAATCGGGTGAGTGGCGGCCTTTAGCACAAGGCACTTTGACCATCTAGAACTCTATGCACTTTAAAATCAACTCATTCATCATCCATGTTTTGCACAGCTCGAGCACTTTAACTTATTGTGAATGTTAGGGGTGTGCAAAAATATCAAAATATCGATATATCGTATCATTTAATGTGATGATACAGTATCAATATCATGGGCTGCTGTATTGATACATCACCAAGAGTGTTTTTTGGTATATTTTACTAAATTATTTTGTTACAAAGCTACAGTTTTGTTGCTTGTTCAGTGGAAGGAAACTCATTTATGCAACACATTTGACATTTTCACTGTTTTGATGATTCAAATGTTTGTGTTTCATATGAACTTTGCACAGGAAGTGGTTTAACAAAGACTTTTAGTATCACAGCCATGATTTAGACATAATTTTTTATTGAACTGTATCAAATCGAATTGAAATATATCAAAGCAAAAGCTCACTGTACTGAGATATGTATCGTATCGTGGCCTATGTATCGAGGTATGTATCGTATCGGCAACTTCTGAATGATACTCAGCTCTAGTGAATGTGGCGTTTGGCTAAATTGGTTTGATTTTACATTACTAATTTGATGACAACCAACTACTAATTTGATAATTACTAACACTGCTTACTGATTTGTTGTGTTAAATTAGTTGTGGGTTGAACTCTACATTTACTAAGGTTCATTTGTGAGTTGTTGTTATTTACTGGTATACCTGGAAAAAATGAAATAACTTTTAAATGTTCCTGACAACAGTTGCTGTTTCGACCATTGTGATGAAGAGGGAGCTGAGCTGAAAGGGAAAGTTCACTCTTGGGGTCCCCATGGAGAAGCTGGAGGAAGTGTCTGGGGTGAGGAAGCCTGGGAGTCGCTACTTAGACTGCTGCCCCCGCGACCCAGCCCCGGATAAGTGGAAGAAAATGGATGGATTTTTAAATGTCTAGAATATTAAATAAAGCCGTGTAACTTTTTCAACCACATTGTCCTTTCCTTAGGCCAGAACGACTCGAGGGATTAAATGATTAATAAAACGGGTGACCAACCTTAGCACTCGGTTACACAAGCTAGATTATGCAACGCTGTCTCATTCTTTAATATGGTTTCCTGCTCAGGTCATAAGAATGTTCAAATGCTATTACAGTATTAGTGGTGGAAGAACTACTCCATTTTGTTACTCAAGTAAACGTAGAGATACTGGAGCCAAAGAATACTCAAGTAGAATTTGAAGTATGAAACATGAAAAATCTACTTAAGTAAAAGTATTAAATGAACTGTTTAAAACTGTACTTAAAGAGCAAAAAGTAAAACTATTTTATGCAGATTTTGAGGTCTAAGAAAACTTGAAATGTCGTGATTTTGATAAAAGTTTGTGCAGAATTTTTAAGAAAGAGAAACAGTTGAGTCAGTGTATATATTTAATCTACCAGAGGCCTTGGAGCTTGAGAGTTCTGCACAGTATCTTTGCTGTTCCTAGTACTGCACTTTTCAGGACTGAGATGTTGTGTATCTGTTGTAGCCTCTTCCAGTTTGGGGGTTACAGCCCCGAGTGTCCAATCACCACAGGCACCACTGATGCCTTTACTTTCCAGGCCTTCTCCAGCTCCTCCTTGAGCCCCTGGTATTTTTCTAGTTTCTCATGTTCCTTTTTCCTGATATTACCATCGCTTGGTATTGTGATGTCCACCACCACGGCTCTGCTCTGTTTCTTATCCACCACCACTATGTCTGGTTGGTCCATCACCTTCCTGTCAGTCTGTATCTGGAAGTTCCACAGGATCTTGGCTCGGTCATTCTCCACAACCTTTGGAGGTGTGTCCCACCTTGATCCTGGGGTCTCCAGCCCGTACTCTGCACAGATGTTTCTGTACACTATGCCCGCCATGTGGTTATGTCGCTCCATGTATGATTTCCCTGTAGCATCTTACACTTGCAGATGTGTGCTGGACTGTCTCAGGAGCCTCTTTGCACAGTCTACACCGTGGCTCTTGTCTGGTGTGACAGATCTGGTCTGGTGTGACAGATCTGGGCCTCTATTGCTCGAGTGCCCAGAGCCTGCTCCTGAGCACTCCTGATATATATTAATTGTAAATGTAAAATAAACCCTCAGCCTTTTCAGCAGGTCTCAATTATAATAAAAAAGTACTTTTGCTTTTCAGTCCTGTTCAAAAATGTAGTGGAGTAGAAAGTAAAACTTATCCAAGCTGAATGTCTGTATACCAACAAGTACAAATGAAAGGTTTTCTTTTATTCACACATTTGAGTAATCCTGCATTTTTAGTCTGTCTACATCTCCAAAGCTCAAAATGCTCTGTTCCACCTTGTGATGTCATGAAGCGGTTGTTTTCAAGTAAACAGCTCCTTTTGCTTTTAGTTCAACAGAGACAATTCCAGGGATGAAATCAAAACATAAAACACAACTCCAGGTCTGTTTGTGACGAGAAAACAACATGATAACAGAAATGAGAAAATACTGTAAAATGAGCCCTTTAAAAAGCACAAACCATGGAGCAGAGGCTGGACTTCTATTGGATTTGGAAGGAGCTCAAATGACAGCGATGACATAATCTCTTAACAGTCCTATAATGAGTTCCTTGGCGTATTTATATGTTTACCCAGACCCCCTCTGCACTGTCTGTCAGCACAAGCACTTTTGGACACACATAGGCACATGCACATGGAGTAAGTCATGGTTATTTGAAGACTAAAAACAACAAATATCATGCATTATTTGTAACAGGGTTGTCAAAAGTATCAACAATCTGATACTAATCGATGCTAAAACTAGTATCATAACTAGATACTTCTTTTGAGCAGGTTTCAATACTAAAAAAGTCACATTCACAGGACAAAAGTGAGCTTTTTCTGAATGTCTTTAGAATGATGTTGAGCTGTATCAGAACAAGTATAAGAGTACATGGACTAGTATACACCCATGGGCCATTATGGTACCTACCTGGACCACTGGTAAGATGTAGCAGGAGCACTTTTAGAGCAAAAGAAACAAAACAAATCTACTTTAGTAGCTTAAAGTACTTACCATATTTTTCAGACTATAAGTTGCACTTTTTTTTTTCATGGTTTGAGTGTTTCCTGTGACTTATACTCTGGTGTGACTTATATATTAACATTTTCACACTGAAGCGTTGAGAGGTCCTAGTCTTGTGTGTGAGTATCTGCTGCTCCTGTTCCTCCTGTACCACTGTCACTTGGCTCTACTGCACATGTCTCCTGCAGAAAGAGCCTCTGTCCTGTCTGTATCACGTCAGTCGATCGCACCATTACTCCTGTACCACTGAACAATTTAACATTTAAACAAACTTATGAAGACGACTGAGAAGACTGAACACAAATGCCCCCAAAAACAAAATCAGATTTTGCAGATTACAAACTGCAAGTCGTGAAATCTGCAGCTGAAAACAGTAATCGAGCAACAGAAAGAAAGATTTGGAGTGAGCGAGAGACTTGTGACACCGGGAGGATGCACCATGAAACTTTCCTGAAGTCACTGGATGGATGTACAAAGCCTGGACTTCAGTGACAACCAAATAATTCTAACAGGAACTGATGCTGAGTCTGACGACAGCGACACAGAAGAGGAAGTGGTGATCTGTTTACCTCCAGACGTCACAGAGTTGCTCAGAAGTGACACCGAGGATGAAGAATTGAATGGATTTAGTGATTTGGAGTGAGATGGAGAGTTTGATAAACTTGTTCTGTTCTGTTGTTTATGTTATATTTATCTGAAGAACTGTTCATATGTGACGTTAACAGTCTGTTGTTCTCTCTTCTGTTGTTACTAGAACTTGACTTTCAACAGGAAATGTCGGTTTCTGGTCTGTGTGTGACTATGTGTATTTACTATGTAAGTGTGACTTACTTTTTTTTTTTTCTACTTCATTACACATTTTTGGCTGGTGTGACGTATACTCCTTATATAGTCCAAAAAATATAGTAAGTAAAATATGCTTTAACATACATAGATTTTGAGAACCACTAAAGCATCAAATGTGGTCATGTGCTGCAGGGCTCAGGTTGTAAGGAGTTTTATTCTCACTGTTGTTTGGGTCTGATTTGAAGGAGAGGCCCAGCAGGTGTGAGTGCTTCATGTGTGTGTGTGTGTGTGTGTGTGTGTGTGTGTGTGTGTGCGTGTGTAAGTATAAACACGTGTATGAAAGACACGCTGTTTCCACACCACATGTATCGTGCAGAGGCAGGGTTTGTGTGAGGAAAAATGACTCCTCTGACCTACTGTGGGAAGAGTAAACTGTGGATAAAGGAGAACTGAGTCTATGAACACTTTGAATGTGGCCTTTTACTCTTCTGTGTTATGTCTTGTGTAGCTGTTTTGTATTTTGTAGAGTTCTGTCTCACCTAGCCTTGTTTCTGCACCCACACCTCTTAAACACTTCTCTCTGCAGTGACGACCAGAGCCACACGTGCCTCCACCAGGGGACAATGTATCACACAAACACACAAGACCTCGTTCACACAAACAGTTTTCTTGTACATTGCAATAAAGGAGTCGAACAACCTCCCAACTGAACTAAAAAAAACAAACCCTATCACATTTTCTATGGAGCTTAAAAAATAGCTCTGGAATAAACAAACATTTGACAGTAGCTCAGTTGGTAAAGTGTTTGTCCTCTGATCTAAAGGTTGACGGTTCAAATCCCGCTCTTGACGTAAACATCATTGGTTGAGTGGTTAGTTAGTTAGTCCCACAGATAAATGCTGTCGTTGTGCCCTTGGGCAAGACACTTCACACACCTTGCCCCCAGAGTCTTTGTACACTGGTGTATGAATGTGTGTCTGAATGGATGAGTGGTTCCTTGCAGTAAAGCGCTTTGACTGACTTGGTGGGAAAAAAGGTGGCTCTGAATAGGCGAGTTTCATTGTTGACAAAAGCGCGCGTTGCATGCTGGGAATTATTTTGGTCGGCGGCAAGAAATACTAATTCAACATGACGGACGGAGCGAGAAAGCACGTAAAGGGTATTGATCCCGGTTATTTATCCACTCTAACGGCAGAGGACCCAAGACCATTTGACCAGAAATTGGTCATAAGCATCGATGGAGCCAAATCACCCTTTTCAACCCCGACAAAAGGTGGAACAAACCAAATTTCTGGTCAGAATCACCAACTACCTGGACAAATATTCACTTCGGCGATATCCACAGTGACTTGGTGGAAACTCCTGGGCCATTCACAGCAGAAAAGATGAAAACCTCCAAGAGTCTCGATGTGTTGTTGAACTTGTTGGAGTCCACGGTTTGTTAGGATCTTCTACGTTTGCTCTGCGGATGTTTGAAAGCCGTTTAATTCACCGTTAACGGTTCTTTTCACTCAGAATACGAAAAAGACATTTTCCTTCTTCCGCGCTTCTATTTGTGCATCCGATAATGCAGCAGGAATTTACCATTATCGGGGATAAATACGTGAGGTTACGCACTGTGTTTGACGCTATCGTGTTTCTTGCCTCCGCCCAAAATACTTCCCAGCATGCAATGCGGGCTTTTAATAACAATGACGTCAGCTGAAACTCGCCTATACCACTTACCAAACCTGCAGCACTGATAACAAGTGTGGAATAGCACACACTTGTAGTCTGAATAGTCTGGAACATTGTATTTTCTGTATACTGTGGACTGATACAATAGACAAGACACATACACAAAGTAATTCAAAGTGCTTTACAGAATAAGAAAGACATTAAAATCACAATATAAACTGATCAAAACATAAATAATCATCATAAAATTAAAACGAGAGCGAGACATTAAATGAGAGAGAAGAGTGAGGAATGAAACCCTTGTAGTCACATGCAGCTGAACAGAACTGTTTTGAGTCTGGATTTAAAGAGCGTCAAAGTAGAAGCCTGTCTGAAGACTGTTCCAGGTTTTAGCTGCATGAACCTGAAACGCTGACTCTCTGTTTAGTCCTGACTCTGGGCACCAGCAGGAGGCCGGTCCCTGAGATTGTTCATATGAAACTAACATGTCACAGATGTACTTTGGTGCTCGGCCATGAAGAGACTTGTACCAGAGTCCTGCACCAGGTTGGGCACCCAAATAATTGCTGAAACGGATGGGTTTTAATATTCTGGAATTTTACGGGTGGGTATGCGGGCAGGTAGTGACTACACAGGTGGGTCAGGTGAATCAAATGAACGACGAACAGGAGAAAAATACTTGACGTGCATCCATGACATCTGTTGCCCTGGAAACAAGTGCAGTGACTTTAGTATTTATCACACAAAGCCATCAGTGGAGGTGATTGGCTCAGCGGCTGTGCTCTTTGTTTAGTCCTGGTTTAGACCTGGTTAAGTCGGGCAGATGCGGATTTAACTTTGATATAATCTCGGGTTAATGGGCGGGTGTAGTGCTGTACTGCACAGGTGCAGGTCTCCAAAAATGGACCTGTGCAAGACTGACTTGTACACAAACAGAGCTGCTTTAAAGTCTCTTCTCTGAGCCACAGGGGGCAGTGCAGAGACCTAAACAGAGGTGTATGTGTATGTGTGTGTGAGTGTGTGTGTGTCTGAGAGTGGACAGTGTGTATTGTTCTGATTGTTGACTAATTGCATTGTATTATTTATTTCTCTCAACCGGGTTCTGGAGATGCAAACAGGCTGTTTAGCTCTAATCTGGTGCGTAACATTTAACGTCTCTGTACATTGTCCCTTCAAATAAAGACTGAACTAAACTAAACTGCCGACTGAAAACAGATGGAAATTATCTTTTTTGCTATAATCTGTCATATTGAATGTATTTACAGGTGTTCATTTATATGCACTGTTCTTATCCAATAAATACATAAGACTGAGGCTGATGCTTCTGCAGCATTTACATGATTAGTCGAGAGGCAAAAGCAATGAACTACATTTCGGTAAAGATGAAAAGACGACATTTGGTCCCGTGTGAAGCCTGTGCCCCTCCGGACCCCCTCACCTCCCCCACATTAACATAATCCCAGGTAATGTGCACATGAGCTCTACCCAGTGTGCGGTAGAGAGATGAGCTTAAGCAGAACACAAGAACACAGCAGCTCGCAGAGGTAAACACAGGAGCCGTGCTGCGTCTCTGCTCCTGTGAACGCTTAATGACAGTATTTTTAGAGTTCTATAGGGACGTGGAAGGGCTGTGGAGGAAGCTGGACCGGTTTGTGCATTTACTGCTCATATATACTCTGAAAAACATTCTCACTGTGAGCAAATCCTGCAGATTTAGACTGAGCTCTTCTCACTCTTTTCCAACTTGTGATGTCATGTGATAATTGTGTTTTCAACTCAAGCTTCATTAGAATCATTTGGATCATTTCAGCTTTGGAATTGCTGATCTCCACTGAACAAAAGGTTAAAAAGTAGCTGTTAAAACATCACACTGTGGAACAGAGCATTTAGAGCTTTGGAGATGTAGACAGACTAATAATAAAGAATTACTCAAACATGTGAATGAAACAAAACACAACTCCAGGTCTGTTTGTGAGGAGGCAACATTATAACATGGCTTAAAACTCTCAAGAGAAAAACATAACACTGAATAAGAAGGTGTGTCCAAACATTTGATCTCGATACATCAGCTCAGTTTGTTTCTGTCCCCATGTGTCCTCGTCTCTGTGTCCTCATCAGGGGTCCGGGCAGGTGCCACAGTGGTCCTTGAACGCGCACGAGTCTATGTGTTCATATGAAATCACCTGTTGTGAGTGGAAAGAGCGAGGAGGTCCACCTGAGCCCGAGCGTGGCGACCTGCTGGCTCCGATTTCCCCCCAGGTCGCATGACACCGCATGTCACTCACCTGTCGTGCTGTCCCTGTCGATGAAACAAGCATACCTCCCTCTGCAGTGTGGTGCAGCAAAAAAACAACACGGATCATCTTACTCATTGTTTGCACATGTACACAGCACAGGTACTAGCAAAGGTATTAAAGTAGTCAAGTACTGTACTTAAAGGTGCATTATGTAACTTTTCTGGTACTTTTTTACTTTTACTTTGCTACATCTGTATACATTTTTTTACTGGACTGAAAAATTATAGTAATTTTCATCTGATTTTAGGGGTTATTTTACCATATTTGAGGTAACATCCTGACTAAAGGTTTGAGTTCAGCTTTGAGCAAACAAAGATAAATACACAGAATTCATTAATTTATTAAAATAATTAAGAAATGGATTTGTATTGCTACTGTTAACCAAAATATCTATCATTTTTGATCAGTATCACTATATACACAATACTCGTGTGAAGTACTTTAATACTTTTACTTAAGTAGATTTTTCAAGTGATCTTTTCCTTGAGTAACTTGTGAGCTCTTTCTGTGTACGTTTACTTCTAGGGAAGTAGAGTAGGTAATAGAGTAGTTGGTCCACACTGGTGTAGAGTGTTTCGTGTGTTTCCAGTGGGAGACTCTGGTGACGTTGTTTACTGTTGGAAACGGTTGACCTCTGACCTCTTGCTACAGAAGAGTCGACTCGTACGCGGTTTCAGACTGCAGCCAGACTACTGTCAATGAAAACACATCAGTCAAAGATAATCACACACAACTATAGACAGGAGTGTGTAATGTGTGACATCATGCTGAGGGTGCAATTCCCTTTCAGATCAAGTTGTGTCCTTAGGCAAGACACTTCACCCACCTTGACTAGTATGTGAATGTGAATGTGAATCTATACATGTGAATGGCACAGATAGTCAGCCTCAGTTCCATCAGTCCCAGGGCAGCTGTGCCTTCAGTAGAATCTCACCACCACCAGGAAAGGAGCTAAGAATGAATAGAGTGCAGTACTTTGAAAGGCTCTGACAGCCCTGTAAAGTGCATTACAAAAGTATAAGGGAAAAACAAACAAAAACATGTTATGGATTGACCAAGTCGGCTAAACATATAATTTTATATTCATTATTGTCATGGTCCTATCCGGTAAAACGAGGCAGTAATCATGAAGTCGTGGTCATACCAGCTTGTTCAAATCTGATCCCATCAGATCTCAGACGCTCAGCAGGGCTGGGCCTGGTTAGTACTTGAACTGGAGACTGCTGAGAAAATCAGGAGCCACTGTGGGGCGCCAGTTGTTAAAACTGTCCTTGTGACCTCAGGCAAGACACTTCACCCTCATTGCCTAGTATGACAGTGGGGTGTGTGTGAATGTTGGTGTTGGATGGAGGGACCGATGGTGCCGATTGGCATGGCAGCCACGCTTCCATCAGTCTGCCTCAGGGCAGCTGTGGCTACAATAGTAGTTTACCACCAGGTTCATGCAACAAATACCTGGAACAGTCGTCCTGAATATGTGAGACAGACTCTACTTTGACTCTGTTTAAATCCAGACTCAAAACGGTTCTGTTTAACTGCACATAA
The DNA here is from genome assembly GCF_026225935.1 of Boleophthalmus pectinirostris. Lineage (NCBI taxonomy): Eukaryota > Metazoa > Chordata > Actinopteri > Gobiiformes > Gobiidae > Boleophthalmus > Boleophthalmus pectinirostris. The sequence continues at coordinate 4,781,866 of NW_026571047.1, forward strand.
CTGAAAGGTTTTCATTCAGCACTCTTCTCTCTAATTTATGTCATTAATACCTCTCTCTCTTTTTTAATTTTAATCTTTAATTTTATGATGATTATTTATGTTTTAATTTGTTTTTACTGGGTATGCCACTGGGTCTGGAGTGAATAAATAATGATCTGTAAAGTGTTTTTGAGTGCCCAAAAAAGCACTACATAAAACTGATGCATTATTATTATTATTATTATTATTATTATTATTATTATTATTAAGCTTCTCTGGATTCCCCACTGAAGGCTGACAAAGCAAAACATACTTTTGGTTGTCTTTTTTTCATGATTCAAGTATAACTCAGTCATTTTGCACCTGGCTACAGTCCATCTCTCTCCAGAGCTCAGGGTTCATGCTAACTGAAATTTAGAAGGATTTACACAACACACACAGGCCTACTACAGATATAAACCTACTACAGATATAAACCTACTACAGGTATAAACCTACTACAGGTATAAACCTACTACAGGTATAAACCTACTACAGATATAAACCTACTACAGGTATAAACCTACTACAGGTATAAACCTACTACAGGTATAAACCTACTACAGATATAAACCTACTACAGGTATAAACCTACTACAGATATAAACCTACTACAGGTATAAACCTACTACAGATATAAACCTACTACAGATATAAACCTACTACAGGTATAAACCTACTACAGATATAAACCTACTACAGGTATAAACCTACTACAGGTATAAACCTACTACAGATATAAACCTACTACAGATATAAACCTACTGTGCACAGAGTATCTCCACCTGATCCAACGTAAACATCAGTTGAGCGTTGGCGTGGGGGCCGTGGGGGCCGTGGCTGCAGTGTTTCAGTTCAGTGAAGTGTGAGGAGGTTCTCTGGCTGAGGTCAGCACACAGGCTAACAGAGGCTAACAGCGCTAATGCTTGTTGACAGAGGCTGGTGTGTGTGTGTGTGTTTGTGTGTGTGTGTGTGTGTGTGTTGTGTGTGTGTGTGTGTGTGTGTGTGTGTGTGTGTGTGTGTGTGCGTGTGTGTGTGTGTGTGTGTGTGTGAGGGTTTACAGCAGCCGTTAGCGCGCTAGCCCAGCTTTAGCAGCACAGCGCTAATGCTCAGAGACGGCTCTAAACAGCCCGGTGCAGTCATGGCTAAAATAGCAACACGGTTAATCGATACTGTCTATTATGAGGCTCTGAAGATGGATTTCTGTGGGACCGTGTGGAGTCTGATATTCCACACGACAAGGACAAGTGGCTGGGCTAAAAGAAGGAGCTACTTCAAATTCAAATATTACAGTAAAAAAGATAGTTTGGGATTATAAACAGCGACTTTATTCACTGTATTCCAGAAGTTTCCATTGTCACTGGGGGTGTATTATTTTGCAAGGAGTGGCTGATCTTGACAGTAATTAAAGGCCCTATCAGGGTTCCCATGGTCATGGAAATCCTGGAATAGTCATGGAAATTGAAAATGTCTTTTTCCAGGCCTGGAAAAGTCATGGAATTTTGTAAATTCAGTGAAGGTTTTGGAAAAGTCATGAATTTTTGGTATCTCTTTCACACAACTACAGCGTTCTGTTAAGTTCTCATGAGGCTACAAAGATTATTTCTGTTTACGCTTTTTGTTTAAAAGAGACGACAATAAATGCACTGACAGTATTTTAAATGTTCAAAAACTATAATCCTAAACCATAAGGTGAGTGATAAGTGATTTCATATTTAGCCCTAAAAGTCAGATCAGTTCTACACATGTAGGTGCCATAAAGTCATTGAAAATTCACTTTAGGTCATGAAAAAGTTATAGAAAAGTTTTGAAATTTTGTCAGTGAAAAAGAGTGGGAACCCTGTGCCATATTTAACAAAAGATATTTTAGCGGTAAAACTTTCTCACATTCTGCACTGAAATTAATAGCATTTCCATTAACCAGAACATTCTAGGCAATGAATGTTCCAGTTCATTCATCTTAAAAAGTAAAAAAAAAAAAAAAGTTCATTTTGCAGTGGTCCAAAGTTATTCCTCACTTATGCATTCTGAGCGTCCTCTTGACTCACTCTTTTCAAAACTTTCACAGACCAGAGTGAAGTTTTGTGTTCACAGGAAAGCTGAAAACACGTAGCATACTAAAACACTTCAGACTTATTTTGACCTCAACAGCTGCTTATGTACAGACAAGAAGGTTCCAGGTTCAGTCCCTGGGGCCAGTTTGCATGTTTCTCCCTGCATGAGGGTGCGGGTTTCCTCTGGTTCCTCCCATCATCCCAAAACATGCAGATGGGTACACATGGGTACACATGGGTAACCCAACAGGTTGATGGGTCAAATGCAGAGTGTACCTTAAATCAGTGGTCCCCAACCTTTTTTATGACATGGGCCGGTTTTATATCCGACAATATTTCGCGGACCAGTGGGAGGGGGTGGGCGCGTGGCATGATTAAGTCCTCGGTAAATCCTGTTGGTTTAGTCTTTGTTTGAGACCTGTTTTAGATCTGGTTTTGTTCTGATTTAGAGGCGCAACGTACAGGAGGAGGCATGATCCACATGACGAACAGGTAAAGACACGGCCCACACAATGTATAGGAGGAGGCATGATCCACATGACGAACAGGTAAAGACACGGCCCACGCAACGTACAGGAGGAGGCATGATCCACATGACCAACAGGTAAAGACACGGCCCACGCAACGTACAGGAGGAGGCATGGTCCACATGACGAACAGGTAAAGACACGGCCCACACAATGTACAGGAGGAGGCATGATCCACATGACGAACAGGTAAAGACACGGCCCACGCAACATACAGGAGGAGGCATGATCCACATGACAAACAGGTAAAGACACGGCCCGCGCAACATACAAGCGAGGGCATGGTCCACACAGTGTACGGGAGAAGGCACGGTCCACGCAATGTACAAGACTGAAGACACGACCCGCGTGACATACGGGAAGAGGCACGGTCCACTCGGTGAATGGGATGAGGCACGGTCCACACGTGGTGTACATGTGAAGACATGGCCCGCACGACGTATGGGAGGAGGCATGTCCATTTGGTGTACGGGAGGAGGCACGTCCGCCCGGCGTACGGGAGGAGGCACGTCCGCCCGGCGTACGGGAGGAGGCACCTTTATTGACCTTTATTGTGACCTTTATTCCATGTTATAATGCTGTTTCCTCCTCAAAAACAGACCTGGAGTTGTGTTTTATTTCATTCACATATTTGAGTAATCCTTTATCATTAGTCTATCTACATCTCTAAAGCTCAGAATGCTCTGTTCCACCTTGTGATGTCATGAAGTGCTCATTTCCAAGTCATTTCACATTTCTTTAGCCCCTTTTACCTTTAGTTCAGTAGAGATCAGCAATTCCAGAGCTGAAATCATTCAAATGATTCCAGTGAAGGTGCATGGAGTTTAAAACACACTGGAGCTCTTCCTGTATTACCATGAGGGTGTTTTCAGTTTGAGACAAGAACTCAGCCTAAATGTGCAGGGTTTGTGTGTGAATGAAACAAAACACAACTCCAGCTCTGTCTGTGATGAGGAAACGGTAATATGGATCCTTTAAAAAGAAAATCTGGACTGGGACATTTTTTCCTCGAATATAATGAAATGAAAAAACGATGTTGTTGTTTGATTCTGTTTTGTTTATTTGTGTGCACTGAAAGGAAATACACATACCTGCCCCTTTGTGTGCCCAGAGTGTGAATGCTAACGAGTGTGGAAGTGTGAGAAAGCGGAAGTGCTCTTGAATAGCGTAGTGATGGGTCCTCACAATGGCGTCCGCACGGGGGGAAGGGGGGGGGCACGGCGGCACATAAACAATTCAAACGCACAATGGAGCAAAGATCTGCGAGAAGAACCGGAGCTACAAATCACGAGAGGACAAAACACGGAGCGCAGGAAGAGAGGGGAGGAGGAGGGAGGGAGGAAGGGAGAAAGGGAGGGAGAGAGAGGCCAAAGAGGGCAGAGAGAGAGAGGCCGGAGAGGGGGAGAGGGAGAAAGAGATAGACTGAGGGAGGAAGAGATGAAGAGGGGAGAGAGAGGCTACAGAGGGAGAGAGAGGCAAAGATAGAGGGAGAGATGGAGAGAGGGGGGAAAGAGAGAGGGAGACACAGGGAGTGGGAGAGAGTGAGGCCAGAAAGAGAGGGGGAGAGAGGTCAGAAAGAGAAAGAGAGATAGGTCAGACAGAGAAAGAGGTCAGAAAGAGAAAGAGAGAGAGGTCAGAAAGAGAAAGAGGTCAGAAAGAGAAAGAGAGAGAGGCGGAAAGAGAAAGAGGCCAGAAAGAGAAAGAGAGATAGAGACCAGAAAGAGAGAGGTAGAGAGGCCAGAAAGAGAGGGGGAGAGAGGTCAGAAAGAGAGAGAGAGAGAGGTCAGATAGAGAAAGAGGTCAGAAAGAGAGAGGTAGAGAGGTCAGAAAGAGAAAGAGGTGAGAAAGAGAAAGAGAGAGAGGTCAGAAAGAGAGAAGCCAGAGAGAGAGAGAGAAGAGGAAAGACAGAGGGGAAGAGGACAGAGAGGAAGAAAGAGAGATAGTGAGAGAACGAGGAAGAGAAGGAGAGGGCAGAGAGAGAGGGAGAGAGCGGAGAAAAGGAGGAGGAGGGCGGGAAGATGAGAGCGAGAGGGAGAGAGGGGGAAAGAGAGGCCAGAGATGGAAAGAGAGAGAAGGAGGGGGAGGAGGAGGGCGTGGTGAGAGAGCGGTGGACAGAGGGAGAGAGGCCAGAGAAGGAGGGGAAGGAGGAGTGCACGGAGAGAGGGAGAGGAGGAGAGAGAGGTCAGAGAGAGGTAGAGGGCAGAGAGGGAGACAGAGAGAGGGAGACAGAGAGAGGGGAAAAAGGAGAGAGGGAGAAGGAGGGCATGGTGAGAATGGTCGGAGAGATGAAGAGGCAGGAAAAGAGAGGAGGAGGAGGGAGAGAGAGGCCAAATAGGGGGAGAGGGAAAAAGAGATAGATTGAGGGAGGAAGAGATGAAGAGGGGAGAGAGGCCAGAGAGGGAGAGAGAGGCAAAGACAGAGGGAGAGATGGAGAGAGGGGGGAAAGAGAGAGGGAGACACAGAGAGCGGTAGAGAGTGAGAGAGAGAGAGAGAGGGAGGGAGAGGGAGGAAGAGAGGAGAGACAGAGAGAAGGAGAGAGAGGAGAGAGGAGGAGAGAGAGGGGGAAAATAGAGGGAGAAAGGCTAGAGAGCGGGAGAGAGAGAGAGAGGCAGGAGAGAGAGGGGGAGAGAGGAAAAGAGGACAGAGAGGAAGAAGGGGAAGGGACGGACGAGAGAGAGAGAGAGAAAGAGAGGGAGAGGCCGGAGAAAAGGAGGAGGAGGGCGGGAAGATGAGAGAGACATGGAGAGAGGAGGAGAGAGAGACAAAGAGAGGCCAGAGATGGGGAGAGAGAGAGAGAGGGAGAAAGGCCAGAGAAGGACAGCAGAGAGGAGGAAAGAGAGAGAGAGAGAGAAAGAGGGAAAGAGAGAGGGAAAAAAGGAGAGAGGGAGAAGGAGGGGGAGGATTAGGGTGTGGTGAGAACGGCGGGAGAGAAGGATTGGGAGGAGGAAGGTGAGAGAGCGACCGGAGAAAGGGAGAGAGGCCAAAGAGGAGGAGAGAGAGAAAGGAGGAGGGCATGCAGAGAGAGGTCAGAGAGAGGCAGAGGGTAGAGAGAGAGGGAGACGGAGAGGGAGAGAGGGAAAGAGAGAGGGGGGAGAAAGAGAGAGGGTCTGCTGGGGAAGCGTAGTTGCCATGTTTGCTCCTTTAAAGCACAGAGTGTTATTTTTGTGTGACGTATTTAACTTCAAATGATACAAAACTGATTCTTGCAAACTTTAAATCATGTAAGAATGTTGTTGGTTTGGTCTCCATGGAGATAAAGGTTTAAAGCCATACTGTGAAACATTCCAGACAAAACAACAAGCTTTTGACAGACCCATCACCAGAAAAGTTACACACTGCACCTTTAACTACTTCTTTTAGGACCAAGGTTGAATTTTGGGGGGGTTTTCTCAAAGGCTTGGACGCTTATTGTGCTCTGAAAATCTGGCAACTCTGGAGCCTGTCAGGAGGGAAGGGCTGTCGAGTTTAGAGCGAAGAGGAAGTCCAATCTCCAAAAGGTTTCCTATCATTGTGAAATCAAACACAGCAGACAAATGCACGTTAAGTTATGTACTTATGACATTCCTCTGCTATCGCTCATACTCTATATGGGTGGATGGAAGAAGTGTCTTGTCCAAGGACACAATGGAAGGATGTGTCAGAGGGGCTTTGCTCGAACTGAAAGTCAAACAGAGCAGACAGCAAGAACAAAGCATGTCTACTTACTTAAAGGTGCAGGTGGAACATGTTTAAAAAAAAAAAAAAAGGTGCACTATAAGGTTTTCTTAGTCACCTCATGTCTCCATCTACATGTACCTGGAATGGTCCACAGTCTGGCATTAAATGTGTCTGTCTCCATGGAGACAACCAGGAGATGCCACCAGCTCAGTGGATCTGCATGTTTGTCAAGTTTTGTGTTTCTTATTTTATAGATAATCTGCAGATAAAACATGAATTCATAACACAGCAAGATTTGTGTTACAACATGGTCACACCGGCTTGTCAAAGTCTGATCCTGTCAGATCATAGACGTTCAGCAGGGCCGGGCCTGGTTTGTACTTGGATGGGAGACACTGAGAAAATCAGGAACCACAGGGGGGCGCCACAAAAAACAAACTGTTGTTGTGTCCTTAGGCAGGACACTTCACCCACATTGCCAAGTATGAAATCGGTGTGTGTATGTGTGTGTGATGGTGTTGGTCAGAGGGACCGATGGTGCCGATTGGCATGGCAGCCACACTTCGATCAGTCTGCCCCAGGGCAGCTGTGGCTACAATAGTAGTTTACCACCACCAGGTGTGGAGAGAAAGAATAATGAATCTCTAATGCTCTGTAAAGTGTTTTTTGTGACGTATGTCTATGAAAAGAGCTATATAAATAAAAACTTACTTAAAGCCGTCAGTGTGTGTTGACGTGTGGGTTCGACATGTTGTTTTTTGGTGTGCGTTGGCCTTTAGGGTCCATGTACCATTTGTTCTTTTGAATTTCAATTTAGAACGAAAAACAATAAAATGGGAAAACTGTTTGTTATTTCATTACTCTGTTTTTGTGTCAATCAAGATACAGATTTTGACTTCTGTTTCAAATAACATCAATCAAAAATCAACAGTCTCAGTGCCTACTTGAATGTAGATATTTTATTCTCTCTGGTGTATTTGCCCTGGAAGTTCTGCAAGAAGAACTTACCTGAAAAATCATTGCAGTATTGTGGACAAACATGTCCTCTTCTTTTAGAGTGACACATTTACTTTCACATCTTAGAAAGTCACTGTTGAACTCCACGACGACAAACAGGAAGCAGTGATAAACTCTCGTTTGTTCAGTCGACATTGAATTCACACATTCACACACACATAATATTTTAATATTTGAATATAATAATATTAAAATAGAGACTGTTGATTGGTGTTATGTGAACTAAGCTTTACATTAAATATTGGTAATAAAGGTCAAAATCGTTTTTTTTTTTGTGTGTTTTTTTTACACTAAAACGGAATAATGAAATAATAACTGTTTTCCCATTTTTTTGTTTTTTTGTTCTTAAATGAAATTCAAAAGAACCAATGGTACACTCTAAACTCTGATAGTCGTGTTTAATCAGAAAAACTCAGGAAGTCTTATTCTTCCTTCATAACATAAGTACAGTAGATGATGTAATCAGTAATAACTCACACACACTGAGTACACGAGACTCTCTGAAGCTCTGTTCACTGACAAACAGTCATGATTACACTTCAAACACTAGTAATGTTACCTCATACACAGGATTTGAGCAAGTAACACTATTTTGTGCATGTGTCAATGTTTGGAGTGTAAACTAACATTATATTAGCACTGATAACATTTTAAATAAAGACTCCTATAATTTAGTCCTCATATAGTAATGTTTCTGCAGACTGATGTTAAAAAGCAGACGCACAAATCTGACTCACAAATCATTTATGTTACCAATGTTAAGCACAAGATGAGAGTTACTCCCTCAAAAACACACCTGGAGTCATGTTTTGTTTCATTCACACATGTTTGAGTAATCCTGCATTATGAGTCTGTCTATATCTCCAAAGCTCAAAATGCTCTGTTCCACTTTGTGATGTCATGAAGTGGTAGTTTAGCAGCTGCTTTTTATCTTTAGTTCAGTAGAGATTTGCAATTCCAGGGCTGAAATGATCCAAATGATTTTAGTGAAAGTGTATGGACAAAGTGGAGCACTTCCTGTATCACCACATGACATCACAAGGTGGAACAGTGTTTTCAGTTTGTCAGAAGAAAAGTCTAAGTCTAGGGGTGGTGGTCCCTCTGTATAAGAAGGGGGACCGGAGGGTGTGTTCCAACTACAGGAGAATCACACTCCTCAGCCTCCCCGGTAAGGTCTATGCCAGGGGACTGGAGAGGAGAATCCGGCCGATAGTCGAACCTCAGATCCAGGAGGAGCAGTGTGGTTTTCGTCCTGGCCGTGGAACACTGGACCAGCTCTACACTCTCCATCGGGTGCTCGAGGGTTCATGGGAGTTTGCCCAACCAGTCCACATGTGCTTTGTGGACTTGGAGAAGGCATTCGACCGTGTCCCTCGTGGTGTCCTGTGGGGGGTGCTCTGGGAGTATGGGGTCCGGGGCCCTTTGCTAAGGACTGTCCGGTCCCTGTATGACCAGAGCAGGAGCTGTGTTGGCATTGTAAATCAGACCTGTTCCTGGTGCATGTTGGACTCCCCAGGGCTGCCCTTTGTCTTCGGTTCTGTTCATTGTATTTATGGACAGAATTTGTAGGCACAGTCAGGGGCCGGAGGGGGTCCGGTTTGGGGACCACAGGATCATCTCTGCTGTTTGCAGATGATGTTGTCCTGATGGCTTCATCGAACCAGGACCTGCAATGTGCACTGGGGCGGTTTGCAGCCGAGTGTGAAGCACTGGTCCCAGATAAGTAGAAGAAAATGGATGGATGGAAAAAGTCTAAATATACTGAATAAACGTGTGAATAAAACAAACACAACTCTGAGTCTGTTTGGGATGAGGAAACTACATTAGAACAGACTGGACAAATGTAACTCACGCAAGTGAAAGTGCCCACCCCCGTGACCACGCCCACCAATAAGCCCGAAACACCATATTACCCAGAATGCCTCTCACCACTTCCTGCTGCCGCTCTGTGTGTGTGTGTGTGTGTGTGTGTGTGTGTGTGTGTGTGTGTGTGTGTGTGTGTGTGTGTGTGTGCTCGAGATATCAACCTCCACTACAACTACTTCTGTTTCTACTTTAAAGCGTTCAACCCTCCGCTCAGCGGTGACTCATGTTGTTAAAAATCGCTCTGATAATGCTAATGCTAACGCTAGTAGCGGCTAAGCTAGCGAGTGCCGCGAGTAACTTATTTACTCTCGTATTGATTAAATACGGACCAAACTTTAATTTCTATTGTTGCCGAATTTATGGCCAGACCTTTAACACTTAAAGGACACCCTAATTTATGTATTTTTACACCCGTTTTGGTGTTTATTTATTTGTTTTGAATGTAATGAATGAATGTAGCTACATAGTTTGATACTGTTGTGCAACTGTATATATACACTAATGAAATGCCTTAAAGGTAAATGAATTTAAAGGTGCACTGTGAATTTTGATACATTGAGATGTTTTCCAAATGATGACAGTTTATTGATTAATCATGCTATTGCCATTAATGTTATTGTAAACCACAATGGTAAAAGTTTAGTTATAGCTTGTATGCTATTTAATATAAAACTGAGTGTAATTTGTTTTTTTTTCCCTTTTTGACCTTGTGCAGGTCAGGTTTTTTTGTACCTCCCCTTGGGACAACAACTCAACTTCAGCACTTCGGCCATGAGTCTGTGATGGCGAGCTCTCAATGAATACCCCACCTTGTAGTAGGAGATCGAACTACATATATTTTTTTTCCTCTATCTTGCTGGATCTAAACTTCAAGAAAGACTCTCAAGAACTTTGAATCTCAGTCAGTACGACTAGTGGACCAAACCCCCCAAAAGACAATATACGATCTCACAGGACTCTCAAATTAACTGAAGTTGTTTGTTTGTCTGTTTTTGTTTTGTTTTTTTATTATGTCATATCTGTCCTATTTATAATACATATATATCAAAAGTATAAATAAGTCTATATTATACTGTTATTATTATCATTGCCAACTTTAAAATATAATACAATTTCTCATATTATAAACTTTAACGTGTGTCTGCTCTTCATTCACTCACCCTATGGCTCTTCAGCGAATCAATCTCTGAAAAACTTAATATTGCAGTCAGACCGTCTAGCCAACTACACGTTACTAGGGCTGGGCAAAAATAAAAAAATTAATCGCGATTAATCGCATGTTATACGCAAAACCAATTAATGAATTAAAAAGTAGAGTATAGCGACTTTTATTGGAAATGTAAATGAAAGAGTCAAACATTTCTTTCACAGGGGAACCTCAGAGTCTTCAGGGTATTCAGGGAAGGCTCAAGAAAAAATATTGAATGGACGTTTGTACTACTAATATATTTATTGAATATTTTTTATGCTGTGAGTAATGAACTACACTAGTAATAATTTCTAGATCAGTGTTATAAACCTGGACTGATATTTCTTAGGAAACAAAGGGTTAATATAATGGAATGGAAATGGACCAATCACATTTTTTCTTCCAATGGTATCTGGGTAAATCAGTGACTCCAGCACTGAACTAAAGAAATAAGCTCAGCTCAGAGCGCACGGCTGGTCCGGCCAGAGCCGGAGCCCGCAGCCGAGCCGGAGTCCGCGGCCCGGACCGACCGGGAGCCGGAGCCTGCGGCCGAACCCGCGGCCGGGGACCGCGGCTCGCGGTGGCTCGTGCACGTTGCATCTCACGTGGTCAGAAAAGTGTAAAGAAAAGACGTCAAACTTAAAGAAACGCTCGCGGTGGACTTTTTCAAAATAAAAGCCAGTGAGAAACAGACGTTTCCAATAAAATAAATAAATAAATAATAAAAACTGCGTTAACGGCGTTAAAATAATTGTCGGCGTTAATGACTTAATTAGTTAACGCAAAGTTAACGCGTTAACGTGCCTGGCCCTACGCATTACACAAACGTTTGATGATTTGTGTTATTATATGGAAAACACCTTGAAAAACATGACCAGGTTTGCCTCTCCACAAACCTTACCTGTAACTTGATCTGCCAGCATCACCTGCTGGACTTCATGGAGATAAATCACTTAAATGTCATATTGTTCATCATTCTGACCAAAGCAATAACATCTCCATGGAGACAGAGGGTGGGACACTTCAACTTTAATCAAAGTAATGCAAACACTCCAGACGAGGACCAGCTCCAGTGAGTCCAGTGAGATGTGAGCATGGTCGCACACACAGATTGTCCCTGTGGTGATGTAGATACCTTCCTTCAATCTGTCTTTATGTAAAGGATGAGCTCGGGCCCAGGAGGGAGTAAACACAAGCTTCCATCTTTTATTCATTGTCTTCACACTAATCTGGAGTTTGAACAGCACAAGACCAACATCACCCTGTGGACTCTGCTCTGACTTTGACTGTGGGACCATTGATCTGACTTTCACTTACTGTTAACGCTATGTTTTTGTTTATGTAAAATACTTAGGTTAAAGAGGGAGTATTATGCAAAACAGATTTTTTTTTTGTTTTAGTAATTTAGCGATCTCTCCTGGGCCCTGTTTGAACCCTAGTTATGGTTCTGTCCAATGCTCAGCTCACAGCTCCATATGTGTCACTCTGAGTTGACTTTTACATATTGCCAGACTGAACGGGCTTGGAAAACACTGAGTGTCATGACGGTTATTTGAATCTGATTTGTTGAAGAGTCACAACAGCAGAACAAGCTGAAAAATCTAACTTTTTTACATCCAGTTGAAGAAATGCACAAACATCTTCCCTGTCCACAAATGCACAAAGCTCTGACCTTCTGTTTGTCACTAACTATTAACTACTACAAACTCTGTTTTTGATCAAACAGGCTGAAGTTCGTCTGTCAGCGTCGCTGTGTTTGTTTTAGTTCATTTGGGAGCTTCTCCTTTGTCTTCCACACAAACCTCAGTGCTGCGACATGATTGGTCCACCTGCTCAAATAACCGTACAATGCCAGGATGGATTCCAGTGAGTTTGTGCACTCAAATCTATCGTGCAGTGCAAGGCTCCGCCCCCAAGCCTACGTCACCTACATCACCCATGCTCCACAAATCTATAAAAACATGACACAAAACTGTACACAACAACCTCACACACCTGATGCGATGTGCAGCAGTTTCATAGTGTGATGTGCACTGATGTGTTGTGGTAGTGCTCTGAAGGGGGGTAACCTAGCATGGAGAGCTCAGTCTGAGTGAACAAGTTCCTTTTGTTTTATTCATGTCCTTTAAGTTTTCGTCTTTCTTCTCTTGATAGTTGTGGATAAATTCTTCATGTTAGAATGTTTATCCTCTGTGGAGTTTGTTGGTTGAAGATTTGGTGATGGGCAGATTTATGAAGCTGCTGGAGAATATGACACATTTCCACAGATATTTTGCCACAGAAAAGCATTAACCAGAAGCAGTGTTGGGGAGTAACAGATTACATGTACCGGAGTTATGTAATCAGAGTACAAATTATGAGTAACTGTATTCGGTTACAGTTACTGTTTCCATGAGTGGTAATTAGATTACAGTTACTGTGTTGAAATAAATGGATTACATGGTGGTATTTTCCTGTTTTCACATTTGGGGCTATATCCCTTTTTTTTTTTTTTTCTGTAATTCCACTCATTGCTGGACACTACAGTCCCTGACAAAAGTCTTGTCGCTTATCCATTTTGTAGAAACAAAAGCTTATAACCTGACTTTAAATTAATCGATTGGTTTTAGAAATGTCTCATATGAAGCTAAAACCCTCCCAAATTATGCTCAATATACTAAAATAAATTTGCTTCACTGAAGAAAGATTGATCATTTAATGAACACAGAAAGGTCAGATTTTGACAAGACAAAAGTTTTGTCGCCTACAGAAAATTGAATAAATAATTCACTTCAAATACAAAAATATGTTGCATAACGTCAGTGAATTAAGTAGTGGTGCTGTGAGATCCATATTTAATATCTTGTATGACTTCCATGAGCTTGAAGGACGCATCCATGCGGTTCGACAATGATTCATACAATTTGTTGATGAAGTCATCAGGAATAGCAAAGAAAGCGTCTTACATGCCTCCCAGAGTTCATCAAGATTCTTTGGTTTTGCCTTCCATGCTTCCTCTTTCATTCTACCCCAGACATGCTCAATGATGTTCATGTCTGGTGACTGGGCTCCAGTCCTGGAGCACCTTGATCTTCTTCACCTTGAGAAACTTTGATGTAGAGATAGAAGTATGTGATGGAGCACCATCCTGCTGCAAAATTTGACCCCTTTTATGGTTGGGAATGTAAGAGGAGCTAATACTTCTTGATATTTTAGGTTATTGATATTGCCTTCCACCCTGCAAATGTCTCGCACACCCCCAGACTGGATGGAACCCCAGACCATGATTTTTCCGCCACCAAACTTAACTGTTTTCTGGGTGAATCTTGGATCCATGTGGCTCCAGTAGGTCTCCTGCAATATTTGCGGCGGCTGTGATGTAATTCAACCGAGGATTCATCTGAGAAATCCACCTTCTGCCACTTTTCCAGTGTCCATCCTTTTAGCAGGCTGTGGGCCTTGGCAAATGCCACACGGTTTTTTTAATTGCCTTTTGTTTAGTGCTGGTTTCTGTGCACTGATTCGACCATGGAGGCCATTTCGAGACAGAATTCTACAAACTGTTCTGGTTGACACAGGGACTTTGAGGTGACCAGGCCTGGTGGAGTCTGCTGCAGTGGAAAAGGGGCCTTGGATTTTCGAATCAACAAACGGTCCTCCCGAGCAGTTGTCTTGCGGGGTCTGCCGGACCTGGGCTTGTCAAAAACATCTCCAGTCATTTCAGATCTTTTTCTTATTCTTTGTACTTGACGCTGAGACACATTGAAGGTGTCACCACCTCAGCAGTGGATCTGGTCTTCAGCCTCTTGATAATTAACGCTTTGGTCTCAGGGTGGATCTTAGGCATGTTGTCAGAGGTCAAGTTGCAGTTGATGTGAAGGTCTGGTGTGCTGGGTTCTTTTTATACACATCCACTAATTGATTGATCAGTAACTGATCACAGGTGAGGCTGTAATCTAGGATTGGGTGCATCATATGACAAGGCGACAAGACTTTTGTCTTGCCAAAATCTGACCTTTCTGTGTTCATTAAATGATCAATCTTTCTTCAGTGAAGCAAATTTATTTTAGTATATTGAGCATAATTTGGGAGGGTTTTAGCTTTCATATGAGACATTTCTAAAACCAATCGATTCATTTAAAGTCAGGTTATAAGCTTTTGTTTCTACAAAATGGATAAGCGACAAGACTTTTGTCAGGGACTGTAAACCAGGTCTAAAACCAGGTCTAAAACCAGGTCTAAAACCAGGTCTAAACCAGGTCTAAAACCAGGTCTACACCAGGTTTAAAATCAGGTCTAAAACCAGGTCTAAAACCAAGACTAAACCAGGTCTAACCCAGGTCTAAACCATGTCTAAAACAGGATTTAACAGGACTAAACCATGCTCCTCGATCTTCTATCAATAATATTTTAAATTTGGTCAAGAAAAGTCTGGGCTTTTTATTTTCTTTTAGCAGACAAATCTTCTTATGTTACGATATTCTAGTCTTTGATTCTCTACAGCAAATAAAGTAATCCAAAGTATTCAGATTACGTTACTCACTTTAAATTAAATTTTAAAAGTAACCTTCCCAACACTGACCGGAAGTGACATTTACCTACACCATGGCACTTCCGGCCGTTGTGAAAAAGGTCAATTAAATAAAGACGATTTAACGTGTTTTCCATGTAAACCTCAATTCAGAATCATTATTTCCATGTAAACTCAAATATCAAATATTTTAATTCAGAACTATTTAATTCAGAATTAAAAACCATCATGTAAATGTGGCTAGGGTAAAACAGGGAGGACTAGTTGGTGACCTGAAGAGTCAGTAGTGCAAAACGTTCGACTGTGGGACCTTTTAAAAGTGGGATCAGTTTTGTAGTCTGATGTTGTTTGCTCAGAGTGTTATTGGAATAAAGCTGCATGTAAAGAAACCATCCTGGGCCATGGTTCTTACACTGACGCCTCCAAAAAGCTCGGCCTCCCGCACGTACACTGACAAAGGAACAAAAAAAAACAAAAAAAAAAAGCGGCCTTGACGTAAATAACACCAATCTGTGACAGGATGATGAGACGCCTGACCTTCTCCTTTTCTAATGAAGTCGAGTAAAGCTGAAGAGAGAGAGAGGGGGTAGGGGGTTGGGGCAGTGGCCGTTGTTGTGTCCTTAAGCTCAACACTTTATCCACACGGAGCTCAACACCAAGAGAGCACACAGTCCCGCTTCCAGAAAACACTTTCTCCTGTGTTTTTCCATAGACTTTCTGCAAAAAATAATAATAATGATAAAAGTTAAAAGCTGTGTGGTCAGAGGGAGAAGAAGAGAGAGAGAAGAGAAGAGACGAGAAGAAAGGAGAGGAGAGGAGGGAGAGAGGAGATGAGGGAGATAGGAAAACAGAGTGAGGCAAGAAGAGAGGAGAGAGAGAAGAGTAATCAGAGAGAGAGAAGAGAGGAGAGGAATAGAGAGAGACAGAGAGAGTAGAGGAGAGGGGGAGAGGAGAAGGAGAGGAGAGGATGGAGGAGAAAAATAGAAGAAGAGGGAGACAGGAGAGAAGAGGGGGGAGAGAGGAGAAAAATAAAGACAAGAAGATGGAGCGAATAGAGGAGAGAAATAAAGAGAGAGAGGAGAGACAGACACAGAGAAGAGTGGAGAGGAGAGGAATAGAGAGAGAGAAAGAGAGAAGATGAGGGAGATAGGAGAGAGAGAGAGGAGAGAAGAGAAGATAGAAGAGGGAGAGGGGAGGAGGAAAGAGAGGAATATACATACATAGAGAGAGAGAGAGGAGAGAAGAAAAGGGGGAGAGAGGAGAGGAACAAAGTGAGTGAGGAGGGAGATAGAAGAGACAAGACAGAGAGGATAGAAGAGGGAGAGAGTGGAGGAAGAGAGGACAGAGAGAGAGAGAGAAGAGAGGAAGCAGAATGACAGAGGGGAAGTGGAATAAAAGTGGTGATGATGGAAGAGAAAGAAAGGAGAGAGGAGATGAGACAAAGGAGAGAGAGAGAGACAGAAGGCAGAGGGCAGGAGAGAGAGAGAGAGAGAAAAAGGAGGAGGAAGAGGGAGCAGAAAGAGGAGAGAGACGGAGACAGAGAGAGAGAGATAGAGAAAGGGAGGAGAGAGGCCTGGGTGCAGGTGAGTCAGTTCAAAGTTCAGTGAGTGGAAAGAGATCAGGTGATACAGGACACCAGCCGGTCACCACAGAACACACATCAACACACAACAACACTGACCGACGGAAAGTCCACACACGGACACACAACAGTCCCTCCGCTTCCACCACAGAGAACTCTGAGTGCACCACACAACCACACAACCACACAACCACACAACCACACAACCACACAACACCACACAACCACACAACCACACAACCACACACCACACACACCACACAACACAAACCACACAACCACACAACAACACACAACCACACAACCACACAACACACCACACACAAACAACACACAAACCACACAACACACCACACACAAAAAGTAAAATTGATTAGATCATTTTGATTAATCGCAGCCGTAATGTGCAATGCAATCCCATAATCATAGAAATGCTGGAAAAGTCATGGAAATTGAAAATGTCATTGTCCAGACCTGAAAAAGTCATGGAATTTTTGTAAATTCAATTAAAGTTTTGGAAAAGTCATGGAGTGTTAGTATCTCTTTCACTCAACTCCAACGTTCTGTTAAGTTCTCATGAGGCTGTTCTGATTATTTGTGAACGTCTGTGCCTTTTGTTTAAAAGAGACGACAATAAATGCACTGACAGGATTTAGAATGTTAAAAACTATAATCCCAAACCATAAGGGGAGTGTAAAGAGTTAACATTTCATATTTAGCACTAAAAGTCTGATCAGGTCTACACATAGGTGCTGTAAAGTCATGAAAAAGTCATGGAAAAGTTACGTGTCTTTTAAACAGAAGGTGCAGATGTTCATTGTTAATCATAATAGTCTAATGAGAACTTAACAGAATGCTGTGGTTGCGTGAAAGAGATGCTAAAATTCCATGACTTTTCCAGAATTTCCATGACCATGGGTCCCCTGTGCAGATGGCAGATGTCTTCACCGGTAGGAAGACGGCGTCAAAACCTGTTTAAATCAGCTGACCAAACACATCACAGCAACATCACATGACCACTTTAAAAACTGCACTGAAAAAAAAAGGTCGCTGGATTTGCGTAAAAAAGTTATGGAAAGCGGTTGCATGTAATAAAATTATGTTTAGGCTTTGAAACTTATTTCGATCCCCTCTACACATATTTTTCTCAGAACATGAACGTCACTTTTTCATGTTGATGAAATTTGATCAAATCATGCTAAATATGCATATTTATCTTATGTTACCTTATCATGAAATGTATAAGTATGTATAATTTAATTTAGTTAATCTAATTCTCTTTAGTTTTCCACAGTTCTGTATTGTCTTAACAGAATCAAACACACAGAGACACACAAGTACAGAGACGCAGTTTGGAGCTGGACAGTGTGAAGATTTATTCCAGTGAAGACGCTCTGGTCTCTGCCTGTGGACACAGGAATAACTGCTTCAAACTGCATGTCCTCTGCTCCTGGAACTGTCCTGTGTCCTGCTACATTTGAATTTTCCCTCCAAAAGTTTTGAGGAGGAGAATCCCAGAGGGAGGAGCCTCACCAGAGATTATAATAAAGTCATGTTTCCTCAACCTGATTAAAACATGCAGGTCTCACATCGGCCACAATCAAGTGACCTTTGTAAGATTTAAACATGCTGGATAGAGAAATGTAAAAAAAAAAAAGTCATGTTATTGTTGTCAAATTAGTTTTTGCAATTTGAGCAACCCCTCTCGGACCATTTTTTCAGTGTGTATGTCAAACACAGAGCCCCCACCCTCCCCCATTCTCTAAAGTGCAAGTGCAAGTCCAAGTCAGTGATGTTTTGTAGGTGCTTTCCAGTTATTGGAAATTATCAGAAGATCAAATGAACCTCACTGGACAATTTATGTTTTTTTTTTTTTAAAGGTGCATTGTGTCACTTTTTGGTTGGTGGCTTGTTTCCATGGATATGCCATTGCTCTGCCTGGAATGTTCCACAGTGTGACATTAAACAGCTCTACTTTTCATTCATTCAATTACAGGTGGTTTTAAAGCTCAAAAAATCAGATCTGACCTGTCACTTGGTCTGGTTTGGTCTCCGTGAAGACAGAAAGGTTTAATGCTATACTGTGAAACATTCCAGACAAAGCAATAACACTTTATGGAGAAAAGTATTTAACTAAACAGACTCTCCACCAGAAGTTTTTTACTCTGTCGATGCCAACTAAAGTTTGTCTGCGGGCTGAATTTGTCCTCTGAGCTGTAGTTTGGACGCTCTTAGTCCATCCAAGTCCCTGTAATGAGAATTTTAATGCAGAGGAGCTTTGATTTGTACCGTGTTACCAGCGTCTGAGAACGGCGTTTTGAAAATCTCTACGTTTAAAGTTAAAAGCGTCTGGTATTTCAAAGTGTGCACAGGGACAGCATACATGTAGCTTCTGGGGGCAGAGTCTTTTGTAGATGTGTAAACAAGTCAAACATATGGCAGCTCATTAGCCAAGATATGTTGGCCCGTGCACTGGAATCAGGATTTTTAAGGTACGACACTGTGGCTTAAGAAATATACAGTAATGAGTCAGTTTTTAAATTAGAATTAGGGATTGTTAAAGAGACGGCACTTTACTTCCACCGACATCTCTTCATTATGACATGCCTCTATTTAGATGTGCTGGTATTACGACACTTTTTGGTACTGCTACTCCGACACATCGTATATGGTGTTCTTACAGATATCCTACATGATGAAATGATGCACAAAGGCCCGTGCAGTCTCCGTTTTAGATTTGATATTTTCCCGAAGGCTGGCCTATCCTCTTTTTTAAAATGCATGACTGTTTCCCATGGCGATCAGTTAGGACATTTCCCACTGTCTGATATCCTGTGTTTGAAAAATAGTAAAGTGTCGCTACTCCAACAATGGCGAGGAGAAAATTCAGTTAGTCGACTGGACAAAAGTTAGTTTCGTTGAAGACCAAATCCAATCGCTGTTATTTGGTCGTGACGTATGTAATGCGCCGCTAACGGGACTAACTGCTATATTAACTCATTTGACGACCCCCCCTGTTCCCTTAATGACGTCTTTTGACACCTCCGCTGTATCACTAAAGACGTGATTTGACGACCTTTAGAAATGGCTCGGTTTTTCACATTTAAACAGAGACTGCGATAGGTAGGG
Organism: Boleophthalmus pectinirostris; assembly: GCF_026225935.1. Taxonomy (NCBI): domain Eukaryota; kingdom Metazoa; phylum Chordata; class Actinopteri; order Gobiiformes; family Gobiidae; genus Boleophthalmus; species Boleophthalmus pectinirostris. The sequence continues at coordinate 4,801,415 of NW_026571047.1, forward strand.
GCCACTACAACCCACACTAGGCTGACCATTAGGATTCAAGGATATGTTTTCACTGATTTTTTTCCGAAGTTAATCGAAATAGTGACGATTGTAGCTTCCGGAAAAAACACAACACGAAACACGTGCAATGGAAAGATCGCGGCGCTGCGGCGCACAGTTTTAGAAATAATGAGGACGTATTTTATAGATAAGTTTAGAGAAAATGACTTTTATAGATTTCAAAGTGATGATGAGGGTGATTATAAAGTGGAAAACAGCGATAGCGACGGACTTACAGAGAGTGAATCTTACGAAGATGAGAATGCAGCTGATGCATCTGTATGGAGTCCTGCGATATCCAAACAAACTATCCGGGCTTTATACTCGATTATGAACCAAAATTGCCCTGAAATCACTCGTGGAAGTCTGTTTTCTTTTATGCAATTATGCTCTATGTGAGCCCTAGTAACATATGTATGGGTTGGTCCTAGTAGGCGTCCAGGGGGGAAAGAGTTAAGCTTTTCCCAAATCCTGTAGGAAGAAGGACAATAACATCTTTCCCCTTGATAAAATTCACCAAACATTCTCTTTATTCTGTCTTTAAATCCTTGATCTCAGGAATTGTTGCCAACACAGAATATATGACTGGTGCCCGAACTCGCATTTCTGGGGTTTTTGTGAATCGTCTAGTGTATTTTGATTCCTGACCTAGTCACTGGAGAGAAATGAATTGAAATGAAAACAGCCTGGCGAGATACACAGACCCCATCTTTATAAAATACACTGGCCTATAGAAACTAGTAAATGGTCACATTTTTATACAGCGCTTTTCCACCTTCAAGGCTCAAAGCTCTTTACAACAAGGAACCACTCACACAGCAGACAACAATGGAGGCGAGGTGGGTTAAGTGTCTCACCCAAGGACACAACGACAGCTTTCATTTGTTGGAGCTGGAATTGTATCTGCAGCTTGTGAGTCAGTGGGTGTGATGCTCTACAAATGATCTGAACCACCAAACTTCTGATCAGTGGACACACGCTCTCACCAACTCAGCTGTTTGTATTTCATTGAATGTTGTGATGTCATCTGAAACACTGCAATACTGGATGTTTTTCATGCATTACTATGACAACCATCTATAGATTTGCACTAGCTCTTGGACGGTTCTGGACACTGCCATATCTCGTAACTGTTGTTGTTGCTTGTGGTGATATGAAATGTGCAGGAGCTGGAGTGGAATGGCAGAAGTTCTAAAGTGGATTTGACCGGAGGGCCTGCAGACTTCAGTCGGGTCAGTAGTGAGGCTGGGAGATAAATACACTGTGTTTGTATCGACCGCTCGAGCCCTGGTCTGAGACGACTGTTACACGCTCCATATGATGATTTGAGCTTTGGAGATGTAGACAGACTGATAATAAAGAGTTATAATGCAGTTACCTCATAAAAAAACATACCTGGAGTTTTATTTTATTAGTCTATCTACATCTCCAAAGCTCAAAATGCTCTGCTCCACCTTGTGACATCATCTACACTGCAAAAACTAAAGTCTAGTCAAGTTAAGATGATTTGAATTAAGAAAGTTTCATTATGATTTAAGTAAATTTCACTTGGCAAGTAAAATGATCTACCAATGGAACTACTTTTTGTACTTAAAATATGAAAATACATCTTGCTACACTTAAGAAAAAAACTACTTTCTGCAATTAAAATAAGACACAGAATCTAATGCTGCTTGAATTCAGAAAAACACACTTATACACGAATCAAGAATCTCGGACTTCTGGTCATTGCGCAATTCATACTGGGAAGGATTTTCTGAAAAAGTGAGCATCAAACCTCCATGTTTGTTTTCCCAGTGGGATGAGTCTATTGACAAAGCCAATCTTTTCTAGTCTTTTGAACCATGTCGCTTTTGTTTCTGGTTCTGATATTGTCATATTTTAGTTTTGGGATTTGGACATCGTAATTGTGTGGTTGTTGGATCCTAACACCGGAAAACGGCTCAAGAAATTTGTTTGCGAAACTCCATAAATGTAAAAGGGAATCAGAGCTCTGTGACTGCAAACCTCTGTTCAAACTGTTTCGCTTCCCAACAGAATTGAAAAATAGTTAAATGAGCAGTATTGATCCAGGGGAAGGACCAAAAAGAAAACCTTTGGCTGCCTAAATCATTCCGAGTTTGCAGTGAACATTTTGTGTGTGGAGCGCCATCAAAGCAAAATCCCGATCCCTCACTCAAGCTTGGTTATGAATTTAAAAAGTCAACGCCAAAGCAAAAGGCACCAACTGTTTGCCAAGAAACAACTTCCACTACAAAGCAACCAAGACGTGATGTTGCTATAAAGCCACAAGAACAAGAAAGTGCAGCTCAGCCTGTTTGTCTTCTGCACCTCTCGCTTAACAAACAGGATGCTGCATTTATGGAGTTCGCAAACAAATTTCTCGAGCTATTTTCCGGTGTTAGGATCCAACAACCACACAATTACGATGTCCGAATCCCAAAACTAAAATATGACAATATCAGAATCAGAAACAAAAGTGATATGGTTCAAAAGACTAGAAAAGATCAACTTTGTCAATAGACACATCCCACTGGGAAAACAAACACAGAGGTTTGATGCTCACTTTTTCAGAAAATCCTTTCCAGTATGCATTGTGCAATGACCGGAAGTGCGAGATTTTTGATACGTGTATTCCTCTAGTAGATAATTTTACTTGTCAAGTTGAATCTACCGTATTTTTCAGACTATAAGACGCACTTAAAATCCTTTAATTTTCTCAAAAATCAACAGTGCACCTTATAATTCGGTGTGCCTTATATATTAATTCTGGTTGTGTTTACTGACCTCGGACTGATTTTATGTGGTACACTGCGCTCAAAAATCTGTCAAAATATTTTAGTACGACGAAGCTGCACCACTTGATGGATTGTCAGAGCATTACGACTGTGTAGTTAGTGTAGTTCTACGTCGATGCAACGCACACTTCCGCCGTCGCCTTGTCACAGAGAGAACACACATATTCCACTGAGTTGTGTCCTTTAGTCCGACAGAAGCTGAACCTCCTCAGCGCACAAGGAGCAGCTGTTTTTTCAGTGCTTATAGTTTTTGCAAATGAGCCATGTGGTTTTAAGTTTTGTTTCTGTAAAACGTAAACAAATGTGGCAAAGCTGCATTAAACACATTATAACTCAATGTATATTTGAGTCGTCCTCGTAGGAAACAAAAAAACAAACTTTAATGATCCACCCACATTCACATTCATAATCCACATTCACAAAAACAGGGAGACAACGCCGGGCGAAATACACCACGATCTGCTGATGGATCGTGGACACCTGGGCTAAGGATCAGTCTCAAGTGTCGTCCGTTTGTTTCGCTTAATGCTCCTTATAATCTCGTGCACCTTATAGTCCAAAAAATACGGTACTCAAATAAAGTTAAGTGTTCTCAGTTTAAGTAGTTTTGAGTTTTCAAGTTAACAGCTCCTTTTTGTACAGCAGATATTGGCAATTCCAGGTGTGAAATGATTCAAGTGAAGGTGTATGGAGTTTAAAAACACAGTAGAGCACTTCCTGTATGACATCACAAGGTGGAACTGTGTTTTCCATTTGAGAGAAGAACTCAGCCTAAATCTGCAGGCTTTTGTGTTAAACATGTGTGAATGAAACAAAACTCATGGAGACAAACATCAACAGTGAAACCCAAATCACCACTGACATGAGATTTGAGATTTTGGATTTTGGATGGTGGTGAACATCGTGAGTGGTTTGCTTATACCAGGTTCACCATGAGAAATAAGTATCTGAGTGCCTTTGGTAGTTTTGGCTGCACCCTGACCACCTATAGCATCTGCAGTCTCTCCTTGTGAAATATTGAAAGCAGAGAGAGTGCACTGAGACCTGGGGCCGCTGGCTTTAGATAGAAAACATAAATGAAACATGGAGGAGGAGCTGGAGAGGACACAACAGGACATGGACCATTAGCACATGAGGCGGTTTGATAAAAGCTGTAAAAACTTTAAAGCGGACCTAGTCTGAAAAATCCACTTTTCAGAGCTTTTACCCATGTTGTGTACTGCCCTTAACTCGCCAGAGTGTGAAACTGAGAAAAATGACTTCAAAGTTTCTGTTTTGTCCAGACTAAAGTATGACAGGTAGAGCTCCCAAAATCTGACAGCTAATTGCTATAATGAAGAAATAATTAGGGGTGTCAAATGATCGCGTTAATTGCGATTAATTAATGACAGTCATATTTAGTGCGTTATGTTTTTTAATCGTGTTAATCTTATTTTTAATCTCTAACTTTACTGTTTCTGTATGCGAGTTGCCTTATTATAAAATCTGTTTTTATGTGTTGTTAAGACACAGTCCTGCACTGTGCAGTCCTGCTCCGCTCACTCCTGCAAACAATTGTAATTTTCGTTCTCATTCTTTCCCGCATCTGCGATAAACCTGCACATGTCTGATCTCTGAAAACATCACGACACAGACACAGAACAGACTCACCTTCACCATCAACACCCCTCTGTCACAGAGAGAACATCTATATTCCACTGAGTTGTGTCCTGTAGTCCGACAGAAGCTGAACGGCATCAGCGCAAGAGCTTTTTTTTTTTTTCTCCGCTTAGTTTATGTAAATGAGTCAAGCGGTTTTAAGTTTGGTTTCTGTGAGGGTTGTGCAAAGCTGCATTAAACACATGATAATGTCAAACAGCTGATGTGGCTCTAGTGGTGATGTTTATATGTTGTAAAGTTGAGTTTATTTATGCACATTAGTAATAGTCATAATGATGATACTTATATAAAAACGTTAATGATAGTATGAAAATAATGTAATAATGAATTCAAATGAAAATACCTCAAGTTTAAGCTTTTCTCAGCAATTTTTAGGTGAGATTAAAAAAGAGATTAATTAATTACAGATCATAATTAATTAATCTCTCAATTGTTTTAATCGCTTGACAGCACTAGAAATTTTTGTTGGTGAAAAATATTGAGCTCAAAATTGTATCATGAGCCAAAAACAAATTTTCGTGCAAAGGCTAAAGGCAGAAACTGACATGATCATTATTTACTTGATTTTCCCAAGACTTCCGTCCATTATAAGAGAACCTCACCAAGCTCCAGTCATCATGGGGTTTGTGAGCCTGATTCACCAGCCTGTTTCACTGTCTGATCTAGAAACTGTCTGATCTGACCTCGCACTGTTAGAATTCATTCGCTTGACAGTAGGGGGGAACTTTTTTTTCATTTAACCATTAGCTGCTATTTGGTCGTGATGTATGTGATGTGCCACTGACAGAGCTAACTGCTATATTAAGCTTTTTAAAAATCCTGTAGGAAGAAGGACAATAATGTCTTTCTTTCATTCACCAAATTCACCAAACATTCTCTTTGTTCCGGCTTTAAATTCTCAATCTCAGTAATTGTTGACAACACAGAATATATGGCTCTTCGCTGATTGGCTGGTGCCCAGACTTGCACTTCCAGGGTTCATGCAAACAGTCTATTGTATTCCCATTCCTGACCTAGTCTCTGGAGTGACATGAAATTGAATGGAGGCACTAGGTGTCGCCAGCCTGGCTAGGGGTTTGTTAAAAATGATATAGAAGAGCTTTAGATTTCCTGTTTAACTCTTTCCCCCATGAAGACGACATTTGACGACCCCCACTGTTCCCTTAATGACGACTTTTGACACCTCCGCTGTATCACTAAAGACGAGATTTGACGACCTTTAGAAATGGCTCGGGTTTTCACATTTAAACAGAGACTGTGATCGGTGGGGGCCACTACAACCCACACTAGACTGACCAATAGGATTCAAGGATATGTTTTCGCCGATTTTTTCCGAAGTTAATCGAAATAGTGACGATGGTAGCTTCCGGAAAAAACACAACACGAAACACGTGCAATGGAAAGATCGCGGTGCTTGCGGCGCACAGTTTTTAGAAATAATGAGGAGCGGACGTATTTTATGGATAAGTTTAGAGAAAGTGACTTTTATAGATTTCAAAGTGATGATGTTGAAGTTGATTATAAAGTGGAAAACAGCGACGGACTTTCGGGGAGAAGATGAGAACGCCGCTGATGCGTCTGTGTGGAGTCCTGCGATGTCCGAACAAACTATCTGAGCTTTATACTCGATTATGAACCAAAATTGCCCTGAAATCTGGATGTTGCCCAGGCTAGTGCTTTAAAAATATTTCAGTCTTTTTTTTCCAAGATGTGATGTATAACAGAATCACTACAGAAAAAACGCTTATGTGGAGCTCTGCGCACGAGAAAATAGCCAAGATGACAAATACTGGACACACACTGACGGGGAAGAGTTTTATTATTATATTATTATATTATAATAAGCTAAATAAGTTGAATAAGTTAAATGAGTTGAATAAGTTAAATGGAAAAAAATGAATTGGGTGCACACAGGTGTACAACAGGTAAAAACAGGTGCACACTTGGCTATACTGTATCTGGTGATATGAAATCTGTTTAAATACTTTGACAAAGTATATTTTTTATTTTTTTATGAATATATAGTACTCAGAACATGCAGATATCAGATGCTGAATGTAGTTTTTTTGTTTTCGAGTTTGCACCTGACCAGGTAAACTCTCATGTTCAGTGAGCTGTTATAAACCTGTAAATGAGTTGAATCACATTTAAACATCCATAAATGAAGAGTTCAGAGTCTAAGGTTTCCAGAGATTCCAAATATGTCTGTGTTACAATTAAGTTCATGAGTGTAAAAATCATTTATAATCACTCGTGGAAGTCTGTTTTCTTTTATGCAATTATGCTCTATGGGTAGAACTAGTAACATATGTATGGGTTGTTCCTAGTAGGCGTCCAGGGGGAAAGAGTTAATGCTGAACAGGTTTGTGCAGCGACACTTTGAAGTGACTTTGCAGTACAGTGTGTACAGTATGAATAAATACACACAATACTTCATTACATTAAAGATCACTGAAGTATAATTGAATACAAAGGTTTATTTATTGAATGTGTTAAATCCCTGTGTCAAGGCCACAACAAAAAGGAGATGAGAGGTTGGATTTTAAAATAATATACAATATTTATGAACTGAATCACAAACAAAACATACACAGTTTCTGCCTTTTGTCTTTGCACGACTCCTTATTTTTGGCTCATGATACAAAGGCAGATACAGTAACTGACAAATAAGGGTCAAAGGTCAATTTTGAGCTCAATATTTTTCACAATATTTATTCACATGATTGTTACGGCCCCAGGCCTTAGTTTAATTCGCTGTGTGATTTTTGTGAAGTTCTCCTAATTCCTGCTGCAGGAATCCTGGTCCGTGATTGGTGGGGCAAGTCGACGCCCACCTCACCTGCAGCCACCTCCCCCTATTTAAGGAGATTGCCAGCACCTGTTCGGGCTGCTGGCCTTGGTGGCCAGTATGCCATTTTGGTTTTTGTGTATGTGTGTTTAGTCTAGTTCTGTTTTGTGCCTTTTTTGATTTGGTCACTCGATTCTGTTTGTGGGCTTATGTGGTTTAATTTGGGGAACTTGTGTTTTAGTTTAGTGTGTGTCCCTAAGTTTTACCACTCCTTTTTGTGTAAGCCTGCGTGACCCCTTTTCTGGCACAAAACTCTGTTTATTCTGTTGTTCTGTTTCTTAGTTTAGGTAGTTTTCTGTATATTTTTAGTGTTTTGTTAATTTACCTTTACATTCCTGTTAATTAAACATTACTTAATTTATTCCATTTTACATCTTGGTTTTATTTTTGTTACTTCCCTCACCCCAAACGAGCTGGGTCGTAACAAATTGGGGGCTCGTCCGGGATCGTAATACCCATTCCCACCTTAAATAAATTGGTAATTGTTAATAGGTTTGTATGAGGTAAGTTTTTTTCAATTGGGTTTTCGAAATTTCAATTTGGTGCTTGGTATATGGTGATTGGGTGGTGAACGGCTGCAAATTTTGCCTGTGGCTAATGTTTGGTGCCAGTCATGTGTGTCTGTTTGAGTGTGCTCCATGTGTGGTTTGTGTCCGGCCTGATCACCCGGTCACACACCACCTTCCGAGCCCCTCATTTTCCAGATTCCTTGGGTTGGGGCTTGGTTCCTATGGCTCCTCGTCCATCTCATTGGGGTAGTGGAATAGCTAACACTGCTACTTGAACTGCAACCTGGTAACCTATCGCCCTGGCTTATGCCCTGCCTTTCCTTCCACCTTCCAGTCACCTGCTCCCTTAGTAAGTATAACTTCGTCTTTTAGTACAAACCTAGTTTGTAACTTAAGGGGGAGGGTGTTACGGCCCCAGGCCTTAGGTTTAATTCGCTGTGTGATTTTTGTGAAGTTCTCCTAATTCCTGCTGCAGGAATCCTGGTCCGTGATTGGTGGGGCAAGTCGACGCCCACCTCACCTGCAGCCACCTCCCCCTATTTAAGGAGATTGCCAGCACCTGTTCGGGGCTGCTGGCCTTGGTGGCCAGTATGCCATTTTGGTTTTGTGTTTGTGTGTTAGTCTAGTTCTGTTTTGTGCCTTTTTTGATTTGGTCACTCGATTCTGTTTGTGGGCTTATGTGGTTTAATTTGGGGAACTTGTGTTTTAGTTTAGTGTGTGTCCCTAAGTTTTACCACTCGTTTTTGTGTAAGCCTGCGTGACCCCTTTTCTGGCACAAAACTCTGTTTATTCTGTTGTTCTGTTTCTTAGTTTAGGTTGTTTTCTGTATATTTTTAGTGTTTTGTTAATTTACCTTTACATTCCTGTTAATTAAACGTTACTTATTTATTCCATTTTACATCTTGGTTTTATTTTTGTTACTTCCCTCACCCCAAACGAGCTGGGTCGTAACAATGATAAAGAAGGTTTGATATGTACTTATTTTTGACCAAACATGATGTTACGGTGTTCTGTCTTTGTAGGGCAGTATAATTAGTATGTTTCCTCAAACTGTTTAGTCACCTGAAGTTGTATTTGGAGTGATTCGTGCATGTCTGAACAATCTTTAGTCACTCATTTTCAAGACACCATCGTATCAACCCCCTCAGTATGTACTTCCATCCATCCATTTTCTTCTGCTTATCCGGGGTCAAGTCGCGGGGGCAGTCGTCTGAGCAGGGTCTTCCAGACTTCCCTCTCCACATACACTTCCTCCAGCTCTTCCGGGGGGGTCCCGAGGTGTTCCCAGGCCAGCCCAGAGACATAGTCCCTCCAGCGTGTCATGGGTCTTCCCCGGGGTCTCCTCACGGTGAGATGTGCCCGGAACACTTCTCCAGGAAGGCGTCCAGGAGGCATCAGGAACAGATGCCCAAGTCACGTCAGCTGGTTTCTCTCGACGTGGAGGAGCAGCGGCTCTACTTCGAGCTCCTCCAGTGTGACTCAGCTCCTCACCTTATCATTAAGGGAGCGCCCAACCACCCAGGAAAATCATTTTGACTGCTTGTATCCACAATCTTGTCTCATGACCATAGGTGAGGGAGGAACAAAGATTAACTTACTTCATTCTCCTATTTTATTTTCTTAAAAGTTGTATATTATGCAAAATTTACTTACATTATATACATTACATTATAATGTTGTTACCTCCTCAAAAACACACCTGGAGTTGTGTTTTGTTTCATTCATGCATGTTTGAGTAACTATTACTAGTCTGTCTACATTTCCACACCTTAAAGCTCTCTGTTCCACCTTGTGATGTCATGAAGTGATAGTTTTCTAGTTAACACCTCCTTTTAGCTTTTGTTCAGTACAGACTGGCAACTCCAGGTCTGAAATGATCAAAATGATTCTAGTGAAGGTGTGTGGAGTTTAAAAACACAATGAAGCACTTCTTGTATCACCACATGACATCACAAGGTGGAACAGAGTGTTTTCTGTTTGAGAGAAGAACTCAGCCTAATTAAATATTATGCAGGGTTTGTGTGTTAAACTTCAAAGAGGTTTATTTTGGTCTCTCGGTGTTATATCCCAATAAAGGTTCTTATTTGACAGACCAGTGTGTTCTTAACAAGAGCAAAAATAATTGGGATGGAGGACGACAAACACCAAGTTTGGATTAAGGAGGATATTGAGATCCGGAAATGAGCCCACAGGACAGTAAACATGGACGAGAGTATGGAAAATAATTTGTTCCATTAGATTTTGAATTTTAAACACCACTGAATTTCTTTGAAGTATTTAACTCTGAAAAAAGATGATTGAATTATTCTTATTCTGAATTTTTGTTGCTGAAATTTTAAGTATACATTTTCAGTATGTTTCAAGTTTTTAAAAAATCACCTTTTAAATATTCAGCAGATATATTTTCAAGCCCTCAAATTCAACAGTCAAAATTCAGAGTGTAAAATTAGCTGTGAAACATTTCGCAGCAAAGATCCAAGATGCCAAGACAGAAGCAATCGATCCTGTGAGGAGCAAGCCCCGGGGTTTCAAAATGGCCGCCCATTCAAGTCACTGGGCCGAGCTCAGTGGTGCATGATTCCAGATTCACCTTTAGCCCGGCGAGGTTCTTCCGGTGGCTGTGGGTCGACTGAGCATGTGCAGTAGTGCTCTTTTCACCTGCGGGCGGATGTATCACGTGTCACATGATCACTTTGACCAATTAGAGCGAGAGGAGCTAGAGAGGAGAGCGGAGCCAGAGCGAATGATTATAAAGAGTTTTTTTTAAGACAACTGAAGGATTTTGAGCTGAGAAAAAGTTTATGATCTAAAAACAGGTAAAAATATGCAACAAATCTGACATTTTTGAAAGTTGTAGGTCCTTTCAGCCGAACATGAACAGTTTGTGATTATTGTTCTCTATGAGAAAAATCCTCTCAGCCCATGGGATTTTTTCATCCATCCATTTTCTTCCACTTATCTGGGGCCACGTTGCAGGGGCAGCAGTCTAAGCAGGAACTCCCAGACTTCCTTCACCCCAGACACTTCCCCCAGCTCCTCTGGGGAGACCCCAAGGCGTTCCCAGGCCAGCCCAGAGACATAGTCTCTCCAGCGTGTCCTGGGTCTTCCCCGGGGCCTCCTCCCGATGGGACATGCCCGGAACACCTCCTGAGGAAGACGCCCAGGAGGCATCAGAACAGATGCCCGAGCCTCCTCAGCTGGCTCCTCTTGACGTGGAGGAGCAGTGGCTGTACTCCGAGCTCCTCCTGTGTGACTGAGCTCCTCACCCACCTTTTTCATTTTTTATTTTTATTTTTTTTATTGATTTATGATAAATATATACAAATATACAATATATGCACTACACACTCATATAACAGACATTCAGAATCATTCAAAACAAAGGGAAAAAAAGGAAACATAAATTAACACGTGACAGTACATCAAGCCTAATAAGAGAATAATAGAAACTAAGTGAAATGAGAGAGGCATTAGAGCAGGGGTGGGCAAACTAAGGCCCGGGGGCCATATGCGGCCCTTTAATCTTTTTAATCCGGCCCTCCGAACTTGAATAATAATTATAATTTTCAGTGTTTTAAAAGTCATTTCAATAAATAGCAAATACCGTGGGACTTGAAAGACATATTTTGTTGTAATGCTTTGTAATGATTTTCAATTATGGGATATTTCAATAACATGGGATATTTTTTTCTCTTATGAGGTGGATTACCAAAGAAAAACTCCATCCATCTGCTCCTGGTCCGGCCCTTCCATCAAATTTTAGAATCCTTTGTGGCCCACGAGTCAAAAAGTTTGCCCACCCCTGCATTAGAGATTGAGTTGGGGGAGGAGGAGAACACCTAACTGTGAATATGTATAAGTTGATTATTAAGGTGACCTTTTTGTAGGATAAATGTTGAATGGATTGAAAATAATGATTTATTTCTATTAGTAGTAATGGAAGATAAGTTAAGATAGTTTCTGAGGATTTTGCTCTATGTATGTGGTATTTATTATTTATTTATATTAATTTGTTTTTCAGTTTTTGCCTTTTGAGGTGTATAATGTGTAATGATATTTTCTTCTTTCAGGGTTATTGGGACGTGTAAGTTCTGGGAGAGAAAATTTTCAACTGGTTTCCAGAAGGTAGAGCTAACGGGGCATGAGAAAAATAAATTAATCACATTTTCAGGGTGTGACAGACAGAAGTCACAAATTGGGTCAATTTGGAGAAATCTGGATTAAAAAAATGTATTTTTTCCGCTGACGTTCCAGTGAGTGTGACTGCGTCAACTGGAGGCAGATACAAGCAGCAACACCCTGTCTACTTATTTGAATAGGTCCATGCACCGAATGTCCTGCAGGTGTTTCTTTAGTTCAGTGTCTGCAGGGGAGTCACTCATTTACCCAGATACCACTGGACGAAAAATTGTGATTGGTCCATTTCCATTGCATTATATTAACCCTTTGTTTCCCAAGAAATATTAATCCACGTTTATAACAATGATCTAGAAATTATTACTACCATATTTTCCGGACTATTGAGCGCACCTGAATATAAGCTGCAGGTGTCCACGTTTTCAAGAACGTTTTCAAATTCGGGCCGTCTACTTTTATCACCTCTGAAAGTTTTTGTCGTCTTTTTGCATTGAGTCAGTTCGTCAGACTGCTGTCGCCAAAGTCTCACCATCGACTCAATGAAGAAAAAAAAAAAACATATATATGTCACACCAGACTGTAAGACGCACTTTTGGGGGCAATTTTATTTTATAAAATCAGAGACCAGGGACCGACATTTCATCTTGAAAGACAAGTTCTAATAATAACAATAGAAGAGAACAACAGACTGTTAATGTCACATATGAACAGTTCTTCAGATAAACTATAACATCAACAACAGAACAGAACAAGTTTACCAAACTCTCCATCTCACTCCAAATCACTAAATCCATTCAATTCTTCATCGTCGGTGTCACTTCTGCGCAACCTCCAGAAGTAAACAGAGCACCGCTTCCTCTTCTGTGTCGCTGCTGTCAGACTCAGCATCAGTTCCAGTTACAATTATTCCAGTCTTTCTGAATCCCGACAGGATGGTTTCAGTGTCACTGAAGTCCAGGCTTTGTCCATCCATCCAGTGACTTCAGGAAAGTTGCATGGCGCACCCACCCGGTTACCATGAAGTTGTGTTCTCCATCCCCACTTTCTGCCAGTCCCTCACAAGTTTCTCGCTCACTCCAAACGTTTTTTCTCCTGCTTGATTACCATTTTTGGCTGCATGTTTCACGACTTGCAGCAGGACAGAGGCTCTTTCTGCAGGAGACATGTGCAGTAGAGCCAAGTGACAGTGGTACAGGAGGAACAGGAGCAGCAGATACTCACACACAAGACTAGAAACTCTCACCGCTTCAGTGTCAACATTTTAATATATAAGTCGCACTGGAGTATAAGTCACAGGAAACACTCAAACCATGAAAATAAAGTGCGACTTATAGTCCAAAAAATGCAGTAAATCCTAAGCTAAGTCTTATTCTGCATACAAACTGCTAACCCTGAACCCTGAACATATTAATAAAACATAAATCGTGACATTTGAAAAGTCAAAAAGACTCCCCAGTCCATATGCTGTGCTTCGCTCATGCTAGTGTGTGACATCGGCCACATCGACGAAAATGACAGAGAAAGTGAATGTGAATACGCCAGACATGGAGACGACAGCAAAGTACCACCTAGACGGAAAAGGACATTTCAGTTTAAGGATGTACTAGGTGACCTTTTCTGAAAGAGGCTTGTGAAATGCTTGTCATTCATTATGAAGAGATTATTGCTTTGCCTGAAATGTTCCACACTATGGCATTAAACTTTGTACTTGTAAAACTTGCCTCCACCATTGGTTTAAAGGTTGTATGGAGGATTGTTTTTTGTTTCAAATTGTCATTGAAAGTTTAAAATACCATTACAGAGATGCTGCAGCCTTGTAATTATGATGACCAAAAAAAAAAAAGAATGAAAATCTATCAACTGTGGATGTAGTGAGGACAGATAAACATCAACCAATAGATAACAAGGCTACCTCATTTTCTATTGGCTGTTAGGTTGTCAGTCAAACTCCCTACGTTTCTAGTGTAAGTGACTCACTTACGTGGTTTACACAGCGGTTCATAGAGCCTTTTTCAAACTGTAGCTTCCTCACAGTTCGCACAAATTTTGTTGCGACGGTGGACGAGAATCCACGACCAGTTTTGAGTTTGCTGAAAGAAGATAAGAAGGGGAAAAGGAGCAAAACCAAACTGAGGTGATTCTTGGAGATTCCTTCCAGCGATTGCGCGAATGAAGCTGATGAATTGTCTAAAAATTGACGTATCGGTTGCTAAATTATTTCTAGACAGTTCACTTCAACAGTAATTCTGAACATGCACTGGATGTGAGAGAGTGCCCCGATGAGAGGAGCACTGAAGAACGAGATCAGGCCCTACACAAAGAGGGTTCAACACAGGTTAAGTAACCAAACAAACCATTCAACTGACCAGGTGCAACAGGTCACTGCAAAATCAAACAAAATCAAAACTCGTTTGTAAAACATTTAAAACCAAGTTAAACTGTGTGTGAGTAGTTTATTGTGTTATTTTGACCAAATTTCACTAAAATTTACTCAATCCATTTTCAACTGCTGCTACAGGCTTGAAACAGACAATTTATCCTACTCTGGGTAATTTTTTTGCTGAAGTTCCAGTGAGTGACCACTACGTGAACTGGAGGCAGCTACAAGCAACAATAGCCTGTCCAGTTATTTTAATAGATCCATGGTGAAGAGGCTGTTTCCTATTGGCTGTTCTCATCTGTGGGTGGGGTTTACACACTACAAATCAAAGAGATGAGGTTTGGATGAGGCTTATACTGCGTTCAATTATCCATCCGACCCGGAGGTCCAAGGACGTTGCTTAGTGACACGCCCCCTTTTCCTCAGCCAAACTCGGAAGAGTGTTACTGCAATACCTTACTGCGTCTGTATTACTGCAATACCTTACTGTGTCTGTATTACTGCAATACCTTACTGCGTCTGTATTACTGCAATACCTTACTGCGTCTGTATTACTGCAATACCTTACTGTGTCTGTATTACTGCAATACCTTACTGCGTCTGTATTACTGCAATACCTTACTGTGTCTGTATTACTGCAATACCTTACTGTGTCTGTATTACTGCAATACCTTACTGCCTCTGTATTACTGCAGTACCTTAATGCCTCTGTATTACTGCAGTACCTTACTGTATTACTGCTCTTACTGTATTACTGCAGTACCTTACTGCGTCTGTATTACTGCAGTACCTTACTGCCTCTGTATTACTGCAGTACCTTACTGCGTCTGTATTACTGCAGTACCTTATTGCCTCTGTATTACTGCAATACCTTACTGCCTCTGTATTACTGCAGTACCTTACTGCGTCTGTATTACTGCAGTACCTTACTGCGTCTGTATTACTGCACCTTACTGCCTCTGTATTACTGCACTTACTGCTCTGTATTACTGCAGTACCTTACTGCCTCTGTATTACTGCAATACCTTACTGCGTCTGTATTACTGCAATACCTTACTGCGTCTGTATTACTGCAGTACCTTACTGCGTCTGTGTCACTGCCTCTGGGTGCGGCGGTCAGTGTTGTGATTGTCGGTGTTGGTGGTGGCCGGTGTCGCGGTGGTCGTTGTCATGGTGAACAATGTTGTGGTCGATATTGTGGCGATCGGTGTTGCAGCAGTCGTTGTTGTGGTGGTCGGTGTCATGGCAGTTGGTGTTGTGGTGGCTGGTGTCGTGGTGGTCGTCATGGTGAACAGTGTTGTGGTCGGTGTCGTGGTGGTTGGTGTTGTGGCGGTCCGTGTCATGGCGGTCAGTGTCGTGTTGGTCAGTGTTGTGGTGGTCGGTGTTTCGTGGTGGTCGGTGTGTTGGTGGTCGGTGTTGTGGTGGTCGGTGTGTTGTGGTCGGTCGGTGGTTGTGTGTGGCGGTCGGTGTTGTGGTGGGTGGTGTGTTTGTGCGGTCGGTGGTTGTGGTCGGTGTGTGTTGTGGCGGTCGGTGTTGTGGTGGTCGGTCGGTGTTGTGGTGGTCCGGTGTTGTGGTGGTCGGTCGTGTTGTGGTGCGGTCGGTGGTCGGTCGGTGTTGTGGCGGTCGGTGTTGTGGTGGTCGGTGTTGTGTTGTGGCGGTCGGTGTTGTGGTGGTCGGTGTTGTGTGGTCGGTGTTGTGGTGGTCGGTGTTTGTGGCGGTCGTGGTTGTGGCGGTCGGTGTTGTGGCGGTCGGTGTTGTGGTGGTCGATATTGTGGCAGTCGCTGTTGTGGTGGTCGATATTGTGGCAGTGGCTGTCGTGTGTGGTCGGTGTTGTGGTGGTCGATATTGTGGCAGTCGCTGTTGTGGTGGTTGGTGTCGTGGTGGTCGGTGTTGTGTTGTGGTGGTCGATATTGTGGCAGTCGCTGTTGCGGTGGTCGGTGTTGTGGTGAGGCCAATATTGAACACAAACTTGTGTTCTATATCGTTGTGTTGCTAAATGTCCTTAGAGTTGCTAACAGAAGATAAACAACAACAATAACAGATTTCCAGTTGGCGAATCCACCCTTTTTTTCAAGTCGGACGTGCAGAACCGGAACAGGGAAGCTAGCGCATTAGGTATGTCCATCCATATATATGGTTTATCCGGAGGAAGACAGGTGGATAAGCAAACGCACCATAATTCCGACCAGATCAGATCGCTTCACTGCACCATTTCTTGCTTGTTACTAAATTAGATCGGATCACTTTGCATCGATTGCTTTTGATGAAATCTGATGAAACAAATAATCTTCCGTTTTCAAGGACCTGTGCTGCTGTGCTGGAGAAGTGGGACTGCAGATGGCGCCATTCCCCGACAACGCACTGGTGTGTCAGAAAGAACCTTTTAGATCTGTGTGTTACTTGCTTGAATGAAACAGATTTATTTTTTGTGATGAAATGATTTTATAACATAGATCACAAAATAGCCTAATAATATATCAGCTTTTGCTCCACTCTGGTCTGAAAGTTGTGAAAAGCGCTGATAAACTCATCGTGGTGAATAATTAGGATGCTCAGAAGACATAAGACCAGCAGAGAGACATTCTACAGTTTCAAATGAGAAGTCAATGCACTGTTTCTATTATCAAGCTGCTTTAGATCAATATGTTGACTGAAAGAAAACCAAAATATATCTTCTTGAAAGTTTGCCTCAGTTATTCCCCCCTAACAATCGCCGCCTTATCTCCCTGGTGCAGTGCTTCTAAAATCCAAGACAAAGCTGGAAAAGACTCTGCTATTATTAGACCCCGAGGTTTATGGCTGTGGAGCTTTGCAGGGACTAACCGAGACCAAACTGCCCAAGCGGGGAGCATCAAACCCAGACCCAAGTACACCCAGGCCGGCCCCAGACTCAGGGAGAGAACGGAGGAGAGGAGCTTTCATAAGACGTATTACAGACCGAGCAGACACTCTCAGCTCCCACAAGTCCCACTGTCCTCAAACGCATCATGATAGGAGGATGTGGAGAGATTGTGAAAATGACTTGTGTACTTCCTATTTGAGCTGATAAGAGAATAGTACAAGTATTTGATATCTGAGAGTTTTGTGTAATGCTGGAACAGAGTTTTGACATTTTGACATGACCTGAGGTAAACCAGGATTAAAGAATGGCGAGACAACATTGCACAATATTATGGAAGATCGTTTGTTTCAACAGATTTAGAATTGAAATGCTGATGAATTTCTCACTTAAAAAAACAAACAAAACATTTTAACTGTAATTGTTAGGGGTGTAACGGTACAAAAATCACTGTTTAGTACGTAACTTGGTTTTGAGGTCACAGTTTGGTTCATTTTCGGTACAGTTTGGGAACAAAATGTAAAACCATTTGCTTGTTGTTTATTTGAGTGTTTATTAAACCAACAATTTGTTTTAATATTATACAAAAGGGAAAATAAAATAAATGTAAAGTGCTGCTTGGTAAAACTAATAAGTTAAATCAAATATTCTCAAATAAGCAACAAATGTATAAAAATTATTTTAAAAAATAAATTCCTCGTCCACATTATCTGCAGTAAGAGCAGATCTGCTGCAGTTACAACGTCCCCAGTGGCTGAAAATACACTTTCACTAGGGACAGAGGTTGCAGGTTTATGGGTGGTGAAAGGTGAAAATGAGAAGCAGGGCTGTAGTTTTGTGAGGATTCATGTGGTAGAGATATATTCAAGCAGTGTCGGGGAGTAACAGATTACATGTACCAGAGTTACTTAATCAGAGTACAAATTATGAGTAACTGTATTCGGTTACAGTTACTGTTTCAGTGAGTGGCAATTAGATTACAGTTACTTTGTTGAAATAAATGGATTACACAGAGGTATTTTCCTGTTTTCACATTTTGGGCTATATCCCTTTTTTTTTTTTTTTCTTGGTAATTGCACTTATTGCTGGACACAAAACCAGATCTAAAACCAGGTCTAAACCAGGTCTAAACTAGGACTAAACCAGGACTAAACCAAGACTAAAACCAAGATTAAACCAGGTCTAAACCAGGACTAAAACCAGGTCTAAACCAGGACCAAACCCAGGTCTAACCCAGGTCTAAAACCAGGTCTAAATCAGGACTAAACCAAGACTAAACCAGGACTAAACCAGGACTGAACCAGGACTAAACCAAAACTAAACCAGGACTAAAACCAAGACTAAACCAGGTCTAAACCAGGACTAAACCAGGACTAAACCAGGACTGAACCAGGACTAAACCAAAACTAAACCAGGACTAAAACCAAGACTAAACCAGGTCTAAACCAGGACTAAACCAGGTCTAAACCAGGACTAAACCAGGACTAAAACCAAGACTAAACCAGGACTAAACCAGGACTAAACCAGGACTAAACCAGGACTAAAACCAGGTCTAAACCAGGTCTAAACCAGGACTAAAACCAGGACTAAACCAGGACTAAAACCAAGACTAAAACCAGGACTAAACCAGGACTAAAACCAAGACTAAACCAGGTCTAAACCAGGTCTAAACCAGGACTAAACCAGGACTAAAACCAAGACTAAACCAGGACTAAACCAGGACTAAACCAGGACTAAACCAGGACTAAACCAAGACTAAACCAGGTCTAAACCAGGACTAAACCAGGACTAAAACCAAGACTAAACTAGGTCTAAACCAGGTCTAAACCAGGTCTAAACCAGGACTAAACCAGGACTAAAACAGGATTTAAGAGGACTAAACCATGTTGCATGGACATGTCTCTTCTTCTTCTATCAATAATATTTTTAATACGGTTAAGTAAAGTCTGGGTTTTTTTTTTTTCTTTTAGCAGATAAAACATCTTATGTGAAGATTTCCTCATCTTTGCTACTTTACAGCAAACCAAGTAATCCAAAGTATTCAGATTACGTTACTCACTTTAAGTAATTTAATGGATTACGTTACAAACTACATTTTGGGGTATGTAATCTGTAATCTGTAGGGGAATACATTTTAAAAGTCACCTTCCAAACACTGTACTCAAGGCAGGGGGCAGTTGTTGTCAAGGTGGCCACCCTAACTATAAAGCGCTGCAGGAAACACTGCCACCCCAGTCACGGACAAGTTCCTCGTGAATATTAAAGAGCAGAGCCTCCGTGTAGCTGCACATGTAGTGGCAGAATGTAAACACATACAAATTGCACAGACTCACTTGTGCACAGTCCTGCACCAAACTGAACATCCCAAATACATGTACCGTTACACCCCTACTCATTTTCATTCAGAATTTTAGTTGCTGAACTTTTAAGTGTACATTTTCAAAGGGTTTAAACTTCAGTATAAATTTTTCACCTTTTAAATATTCAGGACAAAAATTTTCAAGTTTTCAAATTCAACAGTCAAAATTCAGAGTGTAAAATTCGCAGTGAAAAAAATTTGCAGCAAAGATCCAACATGCCAAGGCCTAGGCAATCGATCCAAAGTGATCTGATCTAACTTAGACTAAGACAAACTTTAGTGATCCACAACGAAAATGATTTGGCCACAGTAGCTCACACATCACAATATAATATAATAACAATAAGAGAATATATAAAATATATAAATGGTAATAATAAATTCTTAATAAGTAGCAAAAAAAGAGCAAAAGACAGATGTCAAATAAGACATAATTATGTAAATGCACAAGTCAAAATAAAATGGAAAGATAAGTAATAAATATAAAATCACAGCTTTAAAATTCAAAATCTAATGGAACAAATGATCTTCCATATGATATCCCCTGACGAAGATACAACATGTGTCAAAACGCTTGGGCTTTTCCCATATCTCTATTAAAGGACTTTTATTTTAGTTCCAACAGAATACTTCGGACTTTTTGACTTCTTTTTACTTCAGCCTTATTCACATGGGATAAATACAACCTGGGGATGTCTGGTAATTAGCAAATTACCGCCCCAACTCTGTGTTACTCGCAGCACATTCACCCGGGATAAACAAAGTCCAGAAATGACTCTAATTTACTGACACTGACTTAGATTGAAAGAGAAAAGAATGAGGAAAAACAAGAAAGAGATAGAAAAGGCGCAATTACAAACACAAACAAACAACAAACACTGAAATGCAGATTCAACAGGATTAAGATCTCAGGAATCCTCCGCAGTTATTACAAATCACCAAAGGTCCACAGGTCACACTAATCCCTTGTTTACATTAGTTTTTATATTCCAAGCTTGGTCATCTTCACTACATGTTCACTTTTGAGCCTCGTCCTTGAGGAGAACCTATTGTGGACTTCAACCAAGATCCCCTGACGCTCTCACTGACCTCTGTGTTTTTATTGCATCATATGGGTTTAGTTTCTGTCAGTAGTGCGTCCATTTAAAATGAAAGGCATTACATTATTATTGCAGCACTTTTAAGTTACTCTCACTCTAACTGTGAAGATGCTGAACTTTTGTGCCGTATATGGACTGAACCAGGACTAAACCAGGACTGAACCAGGACTGAACCAGGACTAAACCAGGACTAAACCAGGACTAAACCAGGACTGAACCAGGTCTAAACCAGGACTAAACCAGGACTAAACCAGGACTAAACCAGGACTGAACCAGTTCTAAACCAGGACTGAACCAGGATTGAACCAGGATTGAACCAGGTCTAAACCAGGTCTAAACCAGGACTAAACCAGGACTAAACCAGGACTAAACCAGGACTAAACCAGGTCTGAACCAGGTCTAAACCAGGACTGTACCAGGACTAAACCAGGACTAAACCAGGACTGAACCAGGACTGAACCAGTTCTAAACCAGGACTGAACCAGGTCTAAACCAGGTCTAAACCAGGACTAAACTAGGTCTAAACCAGGACTGAACCAGGAATAAACCAGGACTAAACTAGGTCTAAACCAGGACTAAACCAGAGCTGAACCAGGACTGAACCAGGTCGGAGCAGAGTTCTCCGTGGATCCTTTTGCTCGCGGTCACCTGACAGTCTACGAGGGCGCGTCTCCAGCGTTTCACCGCTGCTGATATCGCGGTGATTTTAGCGACTTTTTATGAAGAAAAACCCACCACTTCAATCCAGGTTAAAAAAGCATTATAACGCGCATCACTCACATTTGTACCGAGTAAAATATTACTATTATTTTTCCCTGTAATGCCGAACATTACTGCGTTACTGCAAAACACAATGCATTACACTACAACATTTGTTACTCCCAACACTGTTTGTGGGTGAGTTTGTTGTATTCAAATCTTAGTGTTTTCATTTTACTATTTTGTCCGTAAATAAATTCCTAATCCTAATACAAAACCCAGCTCCAGATCCGCTCCTCTAACCGCTAGCCTCATGAGCTTCATTTGACTATGGGTGACTTCACGCTCCCTCAGTCCACTTCTTCACACAGTCTATGGGCTTATGTGGTTATGGGTTTATTATTTGGAGAAGACCCAGTTGGATCCTCCTCCTCATCTCCGTTTTGGTCTCCGTCCAGCGTGTCAACAGCTGCTCTGACAGTCCAGCAACACACAGCTCATCAAAGAAGCGTTCAAACCTTAAAATGATGCTTGTGTACATAAAATGGATTAGGCCTGCACTACTGGGAGAGCTGAGTCCTCTTCGTTTCGGGCACGATGCCACAGACGCTCTCTTCACCGTGATGGATGAGTTTATTGTGAGAGTGAGGCTCTAATGTGCACACAAACTCTGTCGGTGTTTTGAGAATGTTTTGAAGCCGCTGCAGTTCAACGATGCTCACGTGTTGTCATAATGTGTCTGAATGTCCCCCCTAGCTCCTAACCCCGCACTTGAACATGCAGCTCACTACAGTCGGGTCACGTGACTCTGCGTCTACGTGAAAAAAGTCTGCTAACACTTGATTTCTGTCTTCAATAATGATCAGATTAGACTGGCACAAGTGTTTACAGACTAATAATAATCATACAAGTTTTTGTCACGCTGGACTTCATGTAAACCAGGCATGTCCAAACTATGGCTCGGGGGCCAAATGCGGCCCTCAGAAAAATGTTTCTTGGCCCTCACACTTCCAGGTGAATTGGCCCAAATTACCTTGCATCAATTCAAAAATATTTTTTACTGCAAGTTTTTTGAAAATCTACCTTGATAAAGCTACTATTTCATATTTAGTGTTTGGTTTTAAGGATCTCAGCATGAATAAAGACGTGTTAATCATGCACATATTTCAAATATTCCCTGTACTGAACATCAGTCTACGGCCCTCGATCGGCCCTCTGCTTCATCTGTGTTTAGATATGTGGCCCCTGATGAAAAAAGTTTGGACACCCCTGACGTAAACGGACTGGATTATTTACTTAACTTTTTATTTGAGATGTGGAAATTCTCACTCTTAACAGTTTTTTTCAGAATCAGGATCAGAACAGAAACCAGCGCTTGTGTCTTCTTCATTCAGTTAAACATCTGTTGCTGTACGCCGTTGTTTTCCCGACCCTTGCAATGCATTGTGGTCTATATTACCATTATATTATTTATTTATTTTCATTATATTACCATTTATTATTTATTTATTATGCATGGAATAGTGAGAAGCACAATTTTGATCTTTGTATGAAGAATTGATAATAAACTTGTGAACTTGAACTACACTGCTGGTAAGTTTAGAACACCCTAATTTTTCAAGTTATTTATTGCAATTCAAGTCGTGCAAGTCCAATGAAGAGCTAAAAGATACAAAACACAAGTCCAAGCTCTGCCCAAACTACCTCAGGAAAAAAGAACAAGATGGTAAACTTGAAAACATGGAGTGTCCAGCAGCAGCACAGTGTCCAGACTTAAACCCCATCGAGCTGGTTTGGGATGAACTAGACACAAGAGTGAAGCAACCTACAAGTGCCACACCTAAATAGTGCCCTAAAGACCAATTTATGATCATGCGTTCGCCTGACACAAGGAGGGAGCAGTTTTTTTCAGCGTTTATAATTTATATAAATGCCATGTGGTTTTAATTTTCATTTCCGTAAAACATAAATAAATGTGGGCAAAGCTGCATTAAACACATTATAATCTCAAACAGGCTGATGTAGTTCTATAGTGGTTATGGCTTATATGTTGTAAAGTTTAGTCATGTGAAAGTTTATTTATGCAGAAAGTTTTAATGAATAATCTGCTGCAGTGTAACTTGTACAACAGTGTTTGGAAATGGTCGTTCTGATCTGAGCAGTGGGTTGTGGGATATCTCAGAGATCCTTACATTGGTGAAGATGGTGAACGTGGACCTACTAAAACAAGGAACCTCCTTTTTTTGATTTTTGAATGAAAAGAAGGCAACATGTATTACTTCTTCCTTTATTTTACAATAAAAGTATTCTTTTAGTATACAGAGATGCAGAAGCACTTTGTTCCTACATGAACTGCCTCTTTGCACTTCGATAAAAAAGACCTTGTGAAATTTGGCAGATTTGTTTTTGCAGGAGTTTTTTGGGGGGTTATTTCTCCTGTATAGATATTAAGATATAAATCATCAGTGTTGGGAAGGTGACTTTTAAAATGTATTCCCCTACAGATTACAGATTACACACCCCAAAATGTAGTTTGTAACGTAATCCATTAAATTACTTAAAGTGAGTAACGTAATCTGAATACTTTGGATTACTTGATTTGTTGTAGAGAAGCAAAGACGAGGAAATCTTCACATAAGATGTTTTGTCTGTTAAAAGAAAATAAAAAGCCCAGACTTTACTGAACCATATTAAAAATATTATTGATAGAAGAGAAGGAAGAGGTCCACGCGGCATAGTTTTGTCCTGTTAAAGCCTGTTTTAGACCTGTTTTAGATCTAGTTTAGACCTGGTTTAGTCCTGGTTTAGACCAGGTTTTAATCTTGGTTTAGTCCTGGTTTAGACCTGGTTTTAGTCCTGGTTTAGTCCTGGTTTACACCTGGTTTTAGCCCTGGTTTAGACCTGGTTGTAGTCCTATTTTAGACCTGGTTTTAGTCCTGGTTTAGACCTGGGTTCAGTCCTGGTTCAATCCTGATTTAGTCCTGGTTTAGTGTCCGGCAATGAGTGGAATTACCAAAAAAATTAAAAAATAAAAATTAAAAAAGGGATTTAGCGCAAAATGTGAAAACCGGAAAATACCGCCATGTAATCCATTTATTTCAACAAAGTAACTGTAATCCAATTACCACTCAGGGAAACAGTAACTGTAACTGAATACAGTTACTCATAATTTGTACTCTGATTACGTAACTCTCATTACATGTAATCTGTTACTCCCCAACGCTGTATATCATATACTGATTGCTCCATATGGCCCAGCCCTAGTCCTCTCTACATCCGCTCTCCATACATTTCTGGTACTCCACTTTCCCGCTTCACTTTGTATACACAAACACAATCCTCGACTCCTAGCGTTGTGGCGGTGAATTACTTTGCGGCATGTAGATCTCGACGCAGATCCATAAATCAAAAACAACGGCGACAAGGTGATGGAGGCAGTGTGCGTTGAGTCGACGCGGAATAATTCAGCCTTAAGTCGGGAATAGTGTGGACATTCAGACACAGCCTTGATTTATAAACCTGATGCCGTGAGTGTGATTGACAGCACCTTTACTTTGCGTGTTTAAAGCGACAGAAACAATGTGTTCCATCAATGCGTGAATACACTTTCTTCCACAAACCGCCACTTAACTCATTTGGAATAATTGCACAGAAGAACTTAAACTGTGCACCACTCTCTTCCACTTTAAAAAGATTTTTCAAATGTTTAACTCCAGACCAATGTTCCTCTAATTTTTCATATGTCTGGGCATACAGACAACCTCCGTGAGCACACTGAGGACCACTGTGAGCTGTGGCCACACACCAGTATCACACCTGGGATCATAGCAAGTTTCATGGCTTATTAGAAGAATCAAATTACAACAGCAATTTCCATTAGTTTACTTTTAATATAACTCAGTTGGGGCACTTAAAAAGAAAAAGACAAAAACTGTTGATTGAAAATTGTTGTCGTGAGATTTTGTAGTGTGTTATGTGAGAGTCCTGCTTTGGCCGAGGTCGGTGAGGTCCAGGTTTGGCCGAGGTGAGGGTCTTGCTCTGGATGAAATGAGACGTATACACCTTTCAGACATAACATTTTATTCACATTAAAACATTCACATTTTCCACAATGACGTGTGCTGTAGCTTGTGTCTTTTATTAGCATTTCTACTACCAATAAATGATCTACTCATAATAGAATTTAATGATTAATATCCATAAATAAAACATCATAATAAATCTCACTAGAATATGCACAAATTTGACTTAAATTTTATTTTATTTTTCACATCTATGCTTCTCACGTCTCCAGTGGTTGTGCACTTTGTCCAGGTTGATGCTCCGTCTGCTTCTTGCTTTGACTTTATGCGCATCAGCAGTTTCACCGCTTGTTCTTCTATTTGCACATATTCCAACTGCCATTCCATCTTAAAAGAACTGTATTTCTTTTTTACTTTGGTTTGGTGAGTGGACGTATCACATTCACTGCCCGTTCGTTTCGCCATGATAAGGGATTAGCATTAGCGTCACTTAACTCCGCCGCACTGTTATTATTGTTATAGAGCACGTGTGAGCAGAGCACGTGCCGTGATTGGCTGCGTAGCATAAATGCATCGTATCGTATGATTGTCTGGACACCTGTCACTCACTGAGTTACACAGCAAAATGATACAGAAAAAAATGTTATAGATCTAATTCATTTGCAGTGCGCTGCATAGGTTTTCTTGTGCGCTGAGAGTGTGCGAGCAGGGCGCAATTGCGCAGTTGCGCAGCTTAGAGGGAACATTGCTCCAGACAGATACATGAGTTAAGAAACTAAAGGTGTGCTATAATGCTTAGCCGTACTTTGTTGTGCTTTACTCTGCTTTTAGTCTATTGTTTGTTTCCTTTCACTGTCTTTGTGAATATGAATGTTGCGATGACAGGGGAATAAAGAGTAGGCCTAATAAGCTTAAAAGTCTTATATTACACAAAATGGACTATTGTGAGCTTTTAGTCATGTTGTAATGTTGTTCCCTCCTCAAAAACAAACCTGGAGTGTGGAGGCAAAACAACTCTCTCCAGCTAAACTCAGACAAGACTCAAGTCACAGAAATAAAGCCCACAGAATCAAAGGGACAGTGTCAGCATCACCTCCAGTCTCTCTCTCTAAAACCTTCAAATCAGGCAAGAAATCTAGGGGTAATAATGGACTCAGACTTGAACTTTAACAGCCACATCAAATCAATAACATCTACAGCCTTTTACCATCTAAAAAAACAGAAAAACTCAAAGGTTTACTGTCTAAAGCAGACTTGGAGAAACTTATCCATTCATTGTCTCCAGTAGGTTAGATACTGTAACGGCCTCTCACTGGCCTCTCCAAACGAGCTGTGAGAACATCCAGAACGCTGCTGCTCTGGTCCTGACTCGAACTAGGAAGTACAAGCACATTAGTCCCGTGCACAGGTCTCTGCACTGCCCCCTGTTTACACGAGAACACTTGTGGATAAACATGACAAAATATTTTATGGGAAGTGCCTTTTGTTTAGACGGTGACGGCATTTTTGGGGCTTAAAACGCAAAAATCTGAAACCACCCTCCAGAGTGGAAAAGTTGAATACACTTCATCATAACGTTTCTGTTCACACTGCCCAAGACGCAAAACTCTGGTCAGATCTGCTCAGGTCATGTACGCGTTTACGTCACATACATACAGTACACAGAAACAAACATGTCGGATCATTTTCATGCGTCAGACCTTCAAGTTGCTCTGGCTGCTCTAATAAACTTACAAGAGGCTCCCGACAAATGTCAAGAATCTGCAGAGACACTATTACTGAACAGAGAAGCATCTGCAATCACCACTGTCAAATTCTGGACGCACCAGTTGGTCTCAGGTGAGTCAGAATGATATGGACGAGACCTGGAGAACCAGTTGATGGTGGGAGAACTTTGTAGTAGTAGCTGGTAGGGACGGGCATTCGATGAAATTTTCTTAATCGATCGTCGGAAGAATTAACGATCGATTATTGATTAATCATTAACGTTTTTATATTAAAATGATCATCATTATTATTACTATCTGCACTAATCTGCATAAATAAATTCAACTTTATGACATATAAACCGTAACCACTCTAGAGCCACATCAGCCCGTTTGACATTATAATGTGTTTAATGCAGTTTTGTGAAACTCTCACAGAAACAAAACTTAAAACTTAAACTTAAAAACTCAGCGAAGATAAAACTACAGCTCTTGTGTCGCTGATGCGGTCAGTTTCTGTCGGATTAAAAGACATGACTCAGTGGAATACAGGTTAGTGTGACCAGATTTGCGTTTGTCAAAACCAGGACACCGTACGGGGGGAGGGGGCGGGGCCTCGTCATCAACATTGTGCGACTCTCACCTGGCAAAACTTTTTCCCACTGGACACAGAAACATATGTTCCTGCTTTGTTCACTGTGCACATGGACTCACACTTGTCCCGAACGCAACAGAAAGTGTGGAATTTCTTGTACAAATCATCGTTAAATCCACATTTGTGCTTCGGTACGTTGCAGACTGACCCACTGTTTGTGTCTCGCTCCTTCTGATGCAGAGACACATGTACACACCTGTTTGGTCACGCTACGCACAGCAACATACATTTGGTTTGTCAATTAAAATTAACGTAATCGATGAAATTCTTAATGATCAATTATCGATTAATCGACTAATCATGCCCATCCCTAGTAGCTGGTGAAAATATGTGGCGTGAAAACTTCCTTATGTCCAAAGATGCCCTTGTTGCTTTAATTACAAACATACCCAATTGAATTCCACACACTTTTGCGTCACTGTATGCAGGCAGATTTCATCCCAAAAATGCTTGTCAAAATGTGGAATAAAAAGTGAAGACGTGATGCCATTTTTGCGTCTTCTGTTCAGACCGTCATCATATAAACGTCGCCTGAGAGACTTTAAAGTGGCTCTGCTTGTACAAGTCTCTCCACGACCGAGCACCAAAGCACATCTGTGACATGTTAGTGCCACGTGAACCATCTCTCACTGTGAGGAGCTCAGGGCCCGGCCTCCTGCAGGTGCCCAGAGTCAGAGTTTCAGATTCATGCCGATAAAACCTGTAACAGTCTTCCTGAACACGTGACAGACTCGACTCTGACTCTGTTTAAATCCAGACTCAAAACGGTTCTGTTCAGCTGCCTACAACAGAAAGGTTTTCATTTTTCATTCTGCACTCTTCTCTCTCATTTAAAGTCTCTCTTTCTTTTCAATTTTATGATGATGATGTATGTTTTGGTTTGTTTTTATTGTGACTTCATTGTCTTTCTTATTCGGTAAAGCACTTTGAATTACTTTGTGTACCAGCTGTGCTATTCAAATAAACTCGCCGTGCCTTGGAATTGTGCTTTGTTTCATTCACACGTGTTTAAGTAATCCTGCGTTATTAGTCTGTCTACATCTCCAAAGCTCAAAATGTTCTGCCCCACCTTGTGATGTCATGAAGCGATAGAGATTGGAATTTCCAGGAATGAAGTTATTTAAATGATTCTAGTGAAGGTGTGTGGAGTTTAAAAACACAATGGACATCGCAAAGTGGAACAGCTCAGCCTAAATGTGCAGGGTTTGTGCATTAAACATGTGTGAATGAAACAAAACACAGCTCCAGGTCTGTTTGTGATGAGGAAACAACATTAGAACTTACTGTAGATGAGAAAATGGCGTAATACTACAACATGAAAACCTGCCACATGTATTTGAATGTTATGGTCCTATTATTAAACCGACTCCAAAAGTGAAAGTACAGCTCTAATCGGTGGCTAATATAAGACCATCGTTTTGTTTGTTGATCAGGCTCGGAGCTGCTATGACAAACATGCAGCAGAACCGGTTACAGGATCATCCGGGCCTCTCCGTGTACTCTTCGCTTGGCTGTCAGCAGCTGTGAAGCCCTTTATGAACTTGTCCACTAATTCTGTCCCTCTGACGGGCCTTTGTGGTATGATAATGACTTTAGCATTCTTACGTAACTCACACGCATGCCCTTTTATTACTACTGATATTTTTAGGACGTGGTTAAAGGGCCAGTATTACACTGTTTTCTGATCTGTCATAATGTTGTTTACTCATCACAAACAGATCTGGAGTCGTGTTTTGTTTCATACACACATTTAGCGCACACACTTTGCATATTTAGGTTCTTCTCGCAAAAGGGAAAGCTGGCTATGGATCATGAGGTACAGATCTTAGCCAGTAAACAGATTTGGTTTGAGAGGGGAGTTAAAGGTTATTTTTCTTTAAATGGAAATGGAGAGCGCAGAAATCATCTGTCTCCCACCTACAACTCCATCCTCAGACCTAAAACAAAACAAAGAAAACAACAGTGACGGTCTGTTCAAGCTCAGAGGTGGGAAAGCTCCCATCATGGCCCTGAATGATTCTGCTAATATGAATCCTCACTTATTTCAGAGTAGTTTCAGTGTAGTTAGCTCCTCCTTCAGGCAGATATAAGGAAGTGTCCACCAGCGTGTGACCAGAACTGAAGAAGCAGCTTGGATGAGCTGCGAAACATTTTCAACCTAAATACAGGGTTCCCACTCTTTTTCACTGACAAAATTTCAAAGCTCTTCCATGACTTTTTCATGACCTAAAGTGAATTTTCCATGACTTTACAGCACCTACATGTGTAGAATTGATCAGACTTTTAGGGCTAAATATGAAATGTGAACTCTTTCCACTCACCTTATGGTTTGGGATTATAGTTTTTAACATTCAAAATCCTGTCAGTGCATTTATTGTCGTCTCTTTTAAACAAGAAGTTAATATGATTATTCAGAAATAATCATAATAGCTTAATAAGAACTTAACAGAATGCTGTAGTTGCTCGAAAGAGATACTAAAATTCCATGACTTTTCCAAAACTGTCATAGAATTTACAAAATTCCAAGACTTTTCCAGGCCTGGAAAGTGACATTTTCCAGGATTTCCTTGACTGTGAGGACCCTGTACATAAACGTTTGTTCAGTTGACAGAAGTGAATTTCTCCTTTGTTATAAAATGCAACTGTTAATTTGAAAACTACCACATCATGACATCACAAGGTGGAACACAGCATTTTGACCTGAACTGACCAGGAGCTCTGTAGCACCTCCCTGGCAAACTTGTACTGCATGGCCCATAGTTTGAACTCCTCTCCAGACTTTTAATTATATGGAATACAGAAATATGCAGTTTGAACCCAGAGTAACTGCTGGCCACGCTGAACTTCATTTGCAATGTCTATGATTGTGAGCATCCCAATAATTACATGCTGCTATTCCGACATGACGCTATTTAAACATTGACGTCTAGTAGCAGCATAAACATTATTATTCAACCGTCCCACTACTTAAGACTTTTTTTAGCGGCACTTTACTCTTCTTCAAACATTCTGCTTTCCCAACATGAATAACACCAATGTGACAGTCTATTACACTCTGAGCTCCCATATACAGGGGTGGGGACTTAGAGTCATGACTTAGACTTAGAGTCAGAGTTGAGTCACTATTTGACTTGATAAAATGGATTAAGACTAGGGACTCGACTTGTATTTGAAGGTCAGTGACTTGGGTTGAACTTGAGGCCTGCGACTTGAGATGACTTGATGCTTCTCTTTATAAAATACTTTTCTCTTTACACTTGATAAATGAGGCGCTGAATTTTACAGGAACAAACTGGCAAATGTCCCACCCACTTCTCCGTTTGTTACTTTGGATGTGACTGAAGTACTGTGATGTGGTATCCTCAAATGTACTATGATAATATACAGTACAACACAGTAATATACAGTACAACACAGTAATATACAGTACAACACAGTAATATACAGTACAACACAGTAATATACAGTACAACACAGTAATATACAGTACAACACAGTAATATACAGTACAACACAGTAATATACAGTACAACACAGTAATATACAGTACAACACAGTAATATACAGTACAACACAGTAAGCACTTTTAAATCTTAATTCTTTCTCTTCGAACTGTAATTATTCACACCAAGATTTTGTCAAAACATTTAAAAAGGAAAAATTTACATTTCTACAACTTTTATGTAAATACTCATATAAATATAGCATGATTTTTTAAGTACAATTTAGTTTAAAATTCATACAAATTGCAAAAATAATTGGTACTTTGGTTTAAAGCAGGGCTGTCAAACATACAGCCCTCCAAGACCTTTAATCTGGCCCTCGGCTGATTTTCTACTATTTTAATTATAGTTTCTATTAAAATATTGTTAATTTTCTGTGGTGTTTATCACAGCAGCGTCTCCAGCGTCTCTGTACGTGGCCCCTCCCACCAGAGCAGCACAAATGAAGACTTGTCTCTTTCCAAACGCTCTTAAAGGACGATCGTTTTGACTGTTGACCGTGACACCCTCATCAGAAAAATGTCCAACATGAGAAAAGTGGAGCCGAGTGCAGGATTTTCCCAGAAAAATTGACTTATTCCTATTTGCATACAAGTTAAAGTTAAAACATTGGGGTAGGACTCAATAAGTTTTTTTAAACTTCATCCTACTCCTTTTGAGCAGCAGGTCCCAAATATGTTCATGTACATATCACTGTTTTTGTTATTGTTTCTGAATTTTGTTATACCTGGCTAAAACAAATAAATAAATGAATGGAAAAAAAATAAAAATTGTGTTAAAATTGTATTTTTCTTAAAGTTTCAGCTTGTTCATAATATTACAATATTTTGTAAAAGAAAGTTCATCAATTAAAAAAAAGATTTCTGTAATAAATTTGCATTTCTCTGCACAAATATTTGAACTTATTGCTATTTTTGGGGTATATATGCCATGAATTTGGGATCAAAGTAGGCTGGACACGACCCCCGGACCAAAATGAGTTTGACACCCCTGGTTTAAAGACTTGAAATGACTTGAAGCTCAAAGCAGACGACTTGGACTTGACTTGGACTTAAGGGCCAGTGACTCCCCAGTCAAGTTCACTGTCGAAACAGTAATACTAAAAAGTGTCGGAAAACCAGCACATGCAAACAGAAGCATGTCGTATTGAAGGGATGTCGGAACAGGTGGCGGACCCCATAATTTACAACAATAAAACGCTTTAAACGCAGACGGTACAGCGGACTTACTTTGACCTCAAGAACTACAACATACTAGTATCTGCTCAGTATTTTGCTCAAATACATGGGAAACGAGTCAAGTCTAAGTAATAGTACTGATATACTACAAACATATGAATGAAGTAGGAGTAAAAGTACGCTAAGTTGTCGGAAAATAACTGAGAAGTACAGTACAGTGGAGTATTCCTGTGGGGAGTACTGTTTGTTTTGTTTTGCCGTGAAGGTTGCTCTCCTGACTGACTGACACACACACACACACACACACACTTGAATAGGTTTAAAAATAGCTCAGGTCCAGCTTTGTGCGTCAGTGAAGGAGAATCCAGGCCCTCCCTCTCCCCAGACGCCTCCTCCCCTCCCCCTCCCCCCTGTACAGAAGCAGCCGCGGCCGATTGTATGTGAAAGGACCTACGCCATGGAACAATTCTTTGCCTATGACGTAACAGTGACGTGTACGGCGGAGTGCAAGGTTTGTCTTTTCAAAGAACCTGGGCGCGACCGATTTGCGAGTTATGCGGAGTATGTGCTGTGAGAAGAAAGAAGGCGAGGAGGATAAGCAGGCACAAAAGGGTCAAATACCAGCGGTGGAAGGTAATAAAGTACAAAAGTATTACCGCAGTACTTCAGTACAATTTTTAGGCATCTGCGCTTTACCAAAAAGGTGCATCGTGTGACTTTTCTGGAAGAGAGTCTACGTTATTTTGTGCACTGTTTAACAATCAGCTTTTCTATCACCATGGAGACATGCAGCCAATGCCACCAGGCCAAGTTATGATCAGATCTGTGGAAAGGCAAGCCCACACTCAACTACTGTATGAATGTATGTTGTTTTTTTTTAAACTCCATACACCTTCACTAGAATCATTTGGATCATTTCAGTCCTAGAATTGCGGAT
Organism: Boleophthalmus pectinirostris; assembly: GCF_026225935.1. NCBI lineage: Eukaryota > Metazoa > Chordata > Actinopteri > Gobiiformes > Gobiidae > Boleophthalmus > Boleophthalmus pectinirostris. The sequence goes on from NW_026571047.1 coordinate 4,834,783, forward strand.
TTCTACTGAAGTAAACATAAAATGAGACGTTCACTTGAAAACTACCACTACATGACATCACAAGGTGGAGCAGAGCATGTTGAGTTTTGGAGATGTAGACAGATGAATAATAAAAGATGACTCAAACATGTGTGAATGAATAAAACACAACTCCAGGTGTGTTTTTGAGGAGGGAGCAACATTAGAACATGTCTTAAAGCTCACAAGAGTCCATTTTGTGTAATATAGAAATTATCCACAAATTGTCCACAAACACGAGAGACATGAGGTTCTTTTTCAACTGATGTTTGCTGCAAAGCAGCTAGCAAACACATACAATAGAACATAAGATCTTGCTCATATTATACACACAAAGTTGCACATTAACACATAAACATACATATCACTTTGGCCTGCTGTGAACAAACAGGTGAACTAAACTTTTAAAATGAACTTGGTTTTCAATTAGTGCTGTTTGTCCAACTTTCCATTAATGTAAAACTGAACTGCTCTTCAGTGTTCACAGCTCCTGAACACAGAGGAGCAGTGAGGGAAGACTACATTATTCCTCATAGAAAAACTTGATTTGGTCAGTGTGTTTTCTCCGTCAGAGCGTCACATCAGTGGAACTCTGTGCCTGAAGCCGTCAGAACATCTCCCTCATCCTCTGCTTTTAAAAAGAATGGTGAAAAGTGGCTTTTAGAAACGCAAATGTGTGAACACTAAAACTTTTATTGTATTTTTGTAATCTTATTGTACATTTGTGTAATTTTTTGATGTGTAACTTTTAAGTGTGTTGTCTTTTAGGATGCCTTATTGACATCTGGCAAAGGGACCACCGATGCAAATGAGCTCTTATCAGCTAATTCGGGAACATTTACATTGTTTTGATGTTGATTAATGTGCATTGTCCCTTTTCAAATAAATAAATTGAATTGAACTGGAACAGGAAGTTATTTATTTATTTATTTTTTACCTTAAACTAAACTTACAATAAACAAAAAAAAAATCACAATATTGTACAAAGTAAAATAGTATTGCTCATATATATACCCTCATAAAGTCTTAACATATAATCAGAAACTAAATATAAAATTGTAGAAAAGAAAACGAGAAAATTCTCTCACATGAAATCTAAGTACACCAGCGCCATTTATAGGTATAACAAGTGTTACATATATTGTCAACTGTTACAGAACTTTAAAGGTGAACTAAAATAGTTCTACTGTAACCGGGTAGTTAGCAGGGACTATATTTTCCCATCGTAATGCGTCCGCATTATGCAAAGGCAAATGTATTTGAGAGGATATCTGCATGCATACGGTGATGCAAAAGTGTGTGGAATTCCCAATACCCAATAGTATCTATGCAGATTCAGTATATTAGCATATTCATTAGGAATATACATTAGAATATGTAAGTTTATTAGAGCAGCCAGAGTAGCTTGAAGGTCCAATGGATGAAAATGATTTTCCGACATGTTTATTTCTGTGTGCTGTATGTATGTGACGTAAACGTGTACGCAACCTGAGCAGACCTGACCACAGTTTTGCGTCTTGGGCAGTGTAGACGGAAAAGCTATGGCAGAGTGTATTCAACTTTTCCACTCTGGAGGGTGGTTTCAGACCCTTACATTTTTAAACCCCCCTCCCACTACATTTTTCACATTTTCTGCTTGATGAAAATGAAATAAAAGTGATCACTGATGACCAAAAGCATGATTCAAATGAAAGATAATTTAGTTGGGACCAGAGCCGCGTCGCATTTCTCTTTCCTCGCTTCCTTCTCCTTGGTTCCTCTCCTCGATTTTGTAGGAAATGGGTGAAGAAGTCCCACAACAGAGGAGACAAAGTGAAGAAAGAGGATAGAAACTCCTCACTGACACCAATAAAGCCTCCCTCATGTTTACTCCTTCATTCTTGTGGTTTCCTTCGGGACACCACGTAATACGACACATTAGACTGACCGCTGTAAAATGGTGGGGTCAAGGAAAGGAATCGAGGAGAAGGAAGCATGGAGAGAGAAATGAGACGCGGCCTATGGTAGATCTCCTCATTTTCGACCATAGAGTCCCAAACCAGACCATAAACAAAGTTAAAGGACATGTCTGTACATGTCCCACAGAGACATGTCAGGAGAGCACGCTGTGTGGACAAACTGGTCCCAAGAGCAACAACATCCACTTCAGCTCCATGTGAAAGGTCCACGCTTTGATCCGGATCAGTACACTCACTCCACCAGAAGTTAAAAAGTGCTCAAGTGTGTGAAAATACAGATCCAGTGAAGTAATGAAGTCATGTAGTGACTCGGGATTTCTTATTATTACAGGCGTGAGAGAGGCAGTGTTTGCTTCTGTTGACATTTTGTTCACTTGAGCAACAGGAGCATAATGGGGTCAGCTCTATGTTCCCACAGCCCAATGGTCCCTCATTTCTAAGATGTTTCTTAAGATGAACTTCTTAAAATGAAAGTCAAGTTATTTTAATTTTATACTGCATTTAAAGGGATCATTTAGAGTCAACCTAGGAACCTTTGCACCATGACCATGTGGGACTGATCATGCCACCTGGACTTTATTGGGACACACGTCTATGTTGTTTTCATACTGGACTGCTGAAGAGAAGGTTGGGTGTAAATAAGTAGGTAAGCACTTATTTCTATAGCACCTTTCACAGATAAAAACTCATCAAGTGCTTTACAGTGCAATAAACAACACATAGAAGAACAGAGAAAGTACACAGTCAACTAAAAGCTTGTTTAAAAAGCAGTGTCTTGAGCTGCTTTTTCAAAGAGTCTATAGATTCTTCCTCATGCAGGGTTAGGGGCAGGACATTCCAGAACTTGGGGGCCACAGCTTGAAAGCACACATCCCCCCGAGACGTAATTGACGACCAAACTGGGAAAAATAGGGATACATTCTGATGCAAATTGATGATAAAGGAAATGTGGGAATGTATGGCCTCATTTTGGGAAAAAACAAACAAAAAACTTAGAAATGATGGAACTGTCGGAACATAAGGCTGAGAGAAAATACTAGGACTAAGGGAACATGAAAGAGCTGAGGGAACATACGAGGGCTGAGGAAACACAGAGCTGTGCGAACATAGAGCTGTGGAACATAGACCTGTGGGAACATAGAGCTGTGGGAACATAGAGCTGTGAGAACATAGAGCTGTGGGAACATAGACCTGTGGGAACATAGACCTGTGGGAACATAAGGCTGTGGGAACATAGACCTGTGGGAACATAGACCTGTGAGAACATAGACCTGTGGGAACATAGAGCTGTGGGAACATAGACCTGTGGGAACATAAGGCTATGGGAACATAGACCTGTGGGAACATAGACCTGTGAGAACATAGACCTGTGGGAACATAGACCTGTGGAACATAGAGCTGTGGGAACATAGACCTGTGGGAACATAGACCTGTGGGAACATAGACCTGTGGGAACATAGACCTGTGGGAACATAGAGCTGTGGGAACATAGAGCTGTGGGAACATAGAGCTGTGGGAACATAGAGCTGTGGGAACATAAGGCTGTCGGGAACATAGAGCTGTGGGAACATAGACCTGTGGGAACATAAGGCTGAGAGAAAATACTAGGACTAAGGGAACATAAAAGAGCTGAGGGAACATACAAGGACTGAGGGAACACAGAGCTGTGCAAACATAGAGCTGTGGGAACATAGACCTGTGGGAACATAGAGCTGTGAGAACATAGAGCTGTGGGAACATAGAGCTGTGAGAACATAAGGCTGTGGGAACATAAGGCTGTGGGAACATAGACCTGTGGGAACATAAGGCTGTGGGAACATAAGGCTATGGGAAAATAGAGCTGTGGGAACATAAGGCTGTGAGAACATAGACCTGTGGGAACATAAGGCTGTGGGAACATAGAGCTGTGGGAACATAGAGCTGTGGGAACATAAGCACGCTCCCAGTAATACCAAAACTGTAAAACGAGTGTGTAATTAAGGAAAACTGTTCGGCACTCTGCCCATTCATGACTAACATGTGAGTCAGTATAGTCAGCGTTTCTGTATTTTACCGTTGGTAGGTAATAAAGTGGTAAAAAATATAAACACCTGGGATTTCTTGCAAAAAAAAAAAAAAAAAAGGGACAAATCAGTGGTTTTGTATAAATCTGCTGGGACAGGGGACACATGGCTTAAAACTGAAACTGTCCTGGGTAAATGAGGACGTCTTGTCTCCCTAGACTTGAGGTTGGAGTTTTATCGCAGTATTAAAGTTTATTGAGCATCATTGCGGAACCCGGCTCCCAGAAACCAGATCCTAGTGATGAGAGTTTTTGCTCCTTTGTGGGATCCAAATCTTTTAGGTCCGTTCATGCCAAAGAGCCGTTCAAAAGACTAAAAGTAAGATTTGCCAGTTGAGAACTATATTTTTTATCTACAAACTAATCAGAGAGAGAAATGACTCAGGCTCAGGTCTGTTTAAAATGGTCCAAACTCAGAGAGGGAGTGGGTTTACTGAAAAAAGCTGCAGTAATAATGATTTAAAAAACTTCGATGTCGTATGTTTTTGTGTAGAAACCTCTCACTTGTGTTGCTGATTCTTGTGTTGGTTCTGCGTTAATCACTGTTAAAACCCATACAAATTAGTAATGATTTTGGATCTGGTTCTTTTAAAAAAATGAGAAAATGAGAAGGAAAGATTCAAAAGAGCTGATTCCTTCATGAACATCACACCACTAATGATTTTCACCTCCATGACATACGCCTACTTATGGAAGATAATGTGTTCCATTAGACTCTGAAATTGAAATGCCACTGAATTTGTCACTTCAGATTTTTTAAATCTGAAAAAAGCTTTTTAGCACCTTTAAATATTCAGCACAAATATTTTCAAGCCCTCAAATTCAACAGTGCAAATTTCACAGTGAAAAAAAAATTTGCAGCAAAGATCCAAGATGTACGGAAGCCGAGAGGAGTCACAACAAACGCAAATCAAGCAACAAATACAAATGCGACAACACAACAAAAAGCCACAACGGAAGTGACTGCGGGACTCTATTTTCCGACGGACCGATCAAACGGCAAGTGAAGAAGAAGAACTACAACGTGAAATGAATAATGATAAAACAATAAATTACTTTTACTTACGTTTCCAACTTCTCCGTTCCTTTACTTTTCACATTGTAGTTCTTCTTCTTCACTTGTCACTTGATCGGTCCGTCGGAAAATAGAGTCCTGCGGTCACTTCCGTTGTGGCTTTTTTTGGTTTGTTGTGGCTTTTTGTTGTGTTGTCACATTTGTAATTGTTGCTTCGTTTGCGTTTTTTGTGACCCCTTTGATCCCGTTTTAGTCCCGGTTTAATCCTGGTTCAGTCCCGGTTCAGTCCCGTTTTAGTCCCGGTTTAGTCCTGTTTTAGTCCTGTTTTAGTCCCGTTTTAGTCCTGGTTCAGTTCTGGTTCAGTCCGTATGTGGCACAAAAGTTCAGCATTGTAGTTTAAGTCACGGAAACGTTATCTGTTTTTTCATTTATTCATTTAAACACAAAATCAAAAACTGAAAAAAAATCAATCTTTATCTGGTTTTGGTTTATCTGGTGTTATTTTGGTTTTGGAGACAAGTTATAAAGAAAAAATATTGAAAAATTTCATTTTCTTATTTTTGGTTTTATTTTGAAAAACTAATGAACAAATGATACACGGACTCTGTAACTTTGTCTGGTTTGGTCTCCGTGAAGATAAAAAGGTTTAATGCCGCACTGTGAAACATTCCAGACAATAACAATAACAGCAATAACATCTCCTCAAACAACTTCAGTACATCACCAGGCCCTATTTCCAAACAGCCTGTTCTGACGCCATTCACAGCAGAGACCCGTCACCATGACAACCATTTTCCTTTACCTTTCAGCCTGATAATGGCTTGTTGATGCGCTGGAATAAAGGCCTGCTCATTTACCAAACAAATACAGAGAAAAGACTGTGAACACGAGAAAAACTCCGGTCTCCAGGTACAGCTCCTCTGCACTAAATCAATAATAAAGGGCTGTGTCAGGAGTTTTACACTGCTCGGAAGATAATGCTGCACTCTTCTGCTTTTAGCCGCGTTATAATCCTCTTACCTCCTCAAAAAATATTTAGGCTCAAACAGAAAACAGTGTTCCGCCTCGTGACGTCATGTGGCGATACGGGACGTGATCCACACACCTTCACTGGGGTCATTACGATCATTTCAGCCTGGGAATTTTCTGTTTCTACTGAACAAATAGTGGTTGTTGACTTGAAAACTACAACTGCATGACATCACAAGGTGGAACAGAGCATTTTGAGCTTTGGAGATGTACACAGACTTAGGCTACGTTCAGACTGCAGGGCTTAATGCTCAATTTTTTTGTGAAATCCGATGTTTTTACATTAAATGTGACTTGTCTGTGACTCCAGTGTGAACGTTAAACGGCCCAAAAGTGTCCCGCATGTGCACTGGAGACACGATGACGTCAACCTCAGCGAGCGTGCTCTGTGTTTACGGAAGGTGTCCAAACATGGACGCGAGCATTGAGCACCTGGAGATTTTAAAGTTCCTCTCGTACCAGCGCCAGAACATGAACAACTGACTTGTTTTAAGGAGATTGAGAAGGAGAAGGACGAGGTTTTTGTGGGGCAGCGGCAGCGACGTCCATTGAAAGGAACGTGTGGATGCAGAGACGGAGCCAAGAGTGGTGAGTGGTGATGTGCTTCGCTTCAGTGACATGGAGTTCATTAACAATTTTCGCCGACTTCAGAATAGTGACGTTTGTGTCTTGTTGATAACGTGTAGGTTGCATGAATGCGCTTTGGCCGTTCACACTGAAGTCACATGTCAAAAGATCAGATATGTATCAGTTTGAGGAGCACATATCCAAGTGGCCTGGGTCACATTTGAAAAAATCTGATCTGTGTCGTTCAGACTGTCATTAAATGATCGGATACAGGAACATAGGGGCCTAAAAATCAGATTTGGGTCACTTCAGGCTGCAGTGTGAACGCAGCATAATAAACAAGTACGGGTGAAACAAAACATAACATCCTTTAAAGACTCTTGAGGTCCACAAACTTTCACATGTTGTCATTTCACAAATTGTAATACCACACGTTGTTTATCATTTGTGCTGTATCTGTGGTAGAGATTAGAGCCCGACCGATATGGATTTTGTTGTGGCCGATATGAAACCGATATAATGGGAGTTGGCACTGCCGATAGCCAATATAATCGCCGATATATTTAGTGATGTAAAAATTCACTGTAAATGTTGAATTGTTTAAAAAACTTAGGTTTGGCTCTAGTGGATTCTAAATTGGGTTTATTTAGGCAACATTTATTGTTATTCTGACTCTTTACATCATATTTACAGACAGTAGATTGGCCTAATGGCATTTTTGCATCACATTCTAGCTACTAGTGATGGGTATTCCAGTTTTTTTTTTTGGAGAACCGGCTCTTTTGGCTCGGCTCACTAAAGCAGCTGGCTCTTTCGGCTCCCAAGCGACTCTTGAGATTGTTTTGTTGCAACCAGGACTAAACCAAAACTGAACCAGGACTGAGTGTCGGGACTCGGTCTCAATCTCTCGAGCCCAAGATTAGTCCTGCTTTATTCATATTAGCCTGTTAGGCTGTTCAGCCTGTTTATGTGCAGGAGCTACAGCAGCTAATCGCTAATAACAAATAGCCAAAACTAGCTTCAAAGTCGATGTATTTCCAACACTCACCGCTCACACAGGCTCCTCCTCACATCACAAGTCTGCACTAATAAATGTCCTTTTAATCCAGACTCAAACCGATTGTCCGAAAAAGAATATAATCTCAGTGTTGCGCACGGCTGCGGGTGTAAACAAACACACGTGAGTGAAGTGACGTCACACTGTGGTGTGTTCAGGGACAGTACGGACACACACACAGACAAATTACACTGCAGATAAATACTGATGTAGAGCCACATATTAGGACATTTATCTGTCTGTAAAATGGATTAAATGAACAGAATGTAGAGAGTCTAAGCTTTATAACGAGGTATAACAGGCCCACGTGAAATATCGGCCCATATCAGCAAGCATATCAGCCGATAGCCGATATGTCTCCAGGTGCCCATATCGGCCGATAATCGGTCGGGCTCTAGTAGTGATGCGCGGATTGTGGTTAACAGCCGTGGGTCAGGCGGATGACGTGACGAAAAATAATAATTAAATTAAATTCAGGCGGGTGGCGGTTTAACTACTCAAATAAAAAAAAAAAAAAAAAAAAATATATATATATATATATATATATATATATATATATATATATATATATATATATATTATAGCCTATATTGTTAAGTGTTATGTGATATGTGTCTTTACTCCTATGTGCAGTGTTTAGAGTGGCGTGTGTGAGTGAGTGAGTGAGTGCGTGGGTCCTGTGGAGCGTACAGGTGTCTATGTTTTACTGTATGTGAAATGAACGGTCAGAAAGCGACCGAAGTGAGTCAGGAAGCAATTGTCCTGTTATTTAGTGCATCACGGCAAATAAAGTCACGATTCTTGAACAATGAACTGGTGCGTTTATTGAGCCCACGCAGTCACTGTGAGGTTCTGAACAGGGAGTTAAACCCTGAGCAACGAGCGGCGTTTTGTTATGGACAATTAAGAATGCAAGCATGAATGTTGAGAGAATTTTGGAATGAATGAGCTACAGAGTTTGCATTTTTATCGAGGCTCCTTAGTTTGTTTGCTATTTGATTGTTCTAAAATTTAAATCAATGGGGGGATGGCGGTCGAGAGTGGTTTTGAAAATTGGTCAAAATTTTGGGTGCAAATGGACAGCGGGCGGATGATGTTTTGTATCACGGTTGCGGATGAAAAAATAGCCCATCCGCGCATCTCTAATCTGTGGGTGTTTTTATGGAGGGCAAACTAAAAGGAGATTTAAGTGCTTTTGTGAACATAAAAACGCCATTAGAGTTAAAAATCCCAATTCCCCAATGGTGTGTGAGTGGAGGATTGAAAATGCAAGGATATTTTCAATCCTCTACTCAGTGCAAAGTCAGTTTCGTCATGGTAATTGAGGCAGTCCGTTCATTGAACAATAGTCCACATTTTAGTCCAATGAGGTTCATTTGGTCTTCCAATATTTTATGTTACTAGGTTCTTTTTTCAGACCTAGAGTTTTGTTTCATACCTGACAGTTTCGACTGCTCACTAGCGCTCTTCCTCAGAGTGACAGTCGAAACAAAACTCCAGATCTGAAAAAAGAACCTAATAACATAGTCCACATTTTGACCAAACATGAACTGAACGCACTGTATTACTACTGATGAAAGAACTGTGAACATGTTCATTCTGGTGTTTGTGAACAGCATGTGCTTCTGTTTAACTTTGTTAAATAGGTGCCAGATTTCTTTAGTGTTCCAGGCGAAAACCCGGCCAAACACACCGTAAAGAGTCCTTAATATTTAGAGGAAAAATATTCAATCTGGCAACAACACGAGCCCCCAGCGTCGCTATATGTATAATCAAAACAAGACAAAACACTTGGTGCCCTTGGTGCTCCTGAGACCTGACCCAGATCTAGACTAGACCCATTTGACATTATAATGTGTTTAATGCAGATTTGCACAAGTCTGACAGAAAAAAACTTAAAACCACATGACTCATTTGCATAAACTAAGCAAGAAAAGAAAAAAAATGCTCTTGCTCTGATGCGGTTCAGCTTCTGTCGGACTAAAGGACACGACTCAGTGGAATATGAGTGTTCTCTCTGTGACAGAGGGATGTTGATGGTGAAAGTGAGTCTGTTCTGTGTTTGTCGCGATGTTTTCAGAGATCAGACGTGCGCAGGTTTATCACAGATGCGGTGAGAACGGGAATGAAAATTAGGTTACAGTTCTTTGTGGGAGCGAGCAGAGCAGGACTGCACAGTGCGAGACTGTGTCCTAACAACACATAAAAAAGATTTTATCATAAGGCAACTCGCATACAGAAACAGTAAAGTTAGAGATTAAAAATAAGAATAACACGCTAAATATGACTGTAATTAATTAATCACAATGAATGCATATGTGACACACCAACCTGTCTCCAGCATGTCCTGTGTGTCCTGTTGCTGTTCTGTGGGTCTGCTCTTCACCTACACTTTCCTCATAGTTGGCCATTCATTTTAGTTTCTTTTTCCTAGAATCATGTGATGTCAATAAATGTAACTGTATTTACTGAAACAGGTGTGTCCTGTTCCACACTTCTGCCCTGATGAAGACCATCGCACTGGTCCAAATGTGTTGGCATCCCTCCGTGTAATAAAGGACTTTTTATACATTCAGTGGGAGTGTCTCGGGTTTGTACCTTGCTCACCTTTACGTTTTTCAGTAAGGGCAACATTCTGTTCAGATTTCAGGTTCGAAACCTCGTAGACCTGCACTGTTACTTTTGACTGTTTTATATGCCCCGGTGAAGTGCTCCACCTCTTCTCTTCACCTCACAACTCCAGGATTGTTTTTGAGGAGGTACCAATATAACACGTCTTAAAGTTCACAAGAGTTCACTTTGTGTAATAAAGAAGCTTTAATAAATCAGGATTACAAACATCGTAAACGTGAGGAGTGCCTCTTTGTAATGGTTTTAAGGTAGCAGTAAAAGTGGGGTTGTTTAGCAAAGGAAGTGGAAATCCCTGTAGTTACCAGGGCTGCAAAACATAAAATTACATAACTACAATATACACACGCTCAATGGCCCATGCAAAGCTAAGGACAATATTTACACAATGCCTCAAGAGTTATGAGTTCTGCTTTGAGTCAAGATTGTAAAAGCTGCACTGTGTAACTTTTAGTGTAGGGCCCGTGTTTGTTTCCATGGAGATGTAACTGCTTTGATAAAGAGTGTTCAGATTGGCATTTAAAGATCACTACATGACACGAAATTGAGCTTTGAGACATGTTATAATGTTATTAAGTCCTCAAAAATAGTCCTGGAGTTGTGTTTTGTTTCATTCACACAGTTTGATTAACTCTTTATTATTAGTCTGTCTACATCTCCTAAGCTCCAAATGCTCTGTTCCACCTTGTGATGTCATGTAATGGTGTTTTTTAACTACTTTTTACCTTTTTGTTTACCAAAGATTGAAAATTCCAGGTGGAAAAACACAGTGGAGCACTTCCTGTATTATACATGACGTCACAAAGTGAAACGGAGTATTTTTTGTTTGAGAGTCTAAATCTGCAGGGTTTGTGTGTTAAATATGTGTAAACAAAACACAACTCCAGGTCAGTTTGTGATGAGGAAACTACATTAGAACAGGTCAAAAATAAAATAGCGTATTGTATTTTTCGGACTATAAATTGCACTTTTTTTCATGGTTTGGGTGTTTCCTGCGACTTATACTCCAGTGCGACTTATACAGTCATGGACAAAATTGTTGGTACCCCTGTGGTAAGGAAAGAAAAATCAACAATGATCACTGAAATAACTTGAAACCGAGAAAAGCAATAATGCATTTTTAAAAATTCCTGACAAATAACCAATGAAAATCAGACACTGTTTTTGAATTATTGTTCAACAGAATTATTTAAAAAAACAAAGTAATGAAGCTGGCCTGGAGTTATTTCAGTGATTATTGTTGAATTTATTTTCATTGCCAGAGGGATACCAACAATTTTGTCCACGACTGTATATTAACATTTTCACACTGAAGCGGTGAGAGGTTCTAGTCTTGTGTGTGAGTATCTGCTGCTCCTGTTCCTCCTGTACCACTGTCACTTGGCTCTACTGCACATGTCTCCTGCAGAAAGAGCCTGTCTGTCTGTATCATGTCAGTCGATCGCACCACTGAACATTTAACATTTAAACAAACTTATAAAGACGACTGAGAAGACTGAACACAAATGCCCCCAAAAACAAAATCAGATTTTGCAGATTACAAACTGCAAGTCGTGAAATCTGCAGCTGAAAACAGTAATCGAGCAGTAAAAAGAAAGTTTGGAGAGAGAGAGAAACTTGTGACACCGGGAGGATGAAACATGAAACTTTCCTGAAGTCACTGGATGGATGGACAAAGTCTGGACTTCAGTGACACTGAAACCATCCTGTTGAGATTTAGAAACACCCAAATAATTCTAACTGGAACTGATGCTGAGTCTGACGACAGCTACACAGAAGAGGAAGTGGTGCTCTGTTTACCTCCAGAGGTCGTGGAGTTGTTCAGAAGTGACACCGAGGATGAAGAATTGAATGGATTTAGTGATTTGGAGTGAGATGGAGAGTTTGTTAAACTTGTTCTGTTCTGTTGTTTATGTTATAGTTTATCTGAAGAACTGTTCATATGTGACGTTAACAGACTGTTCTTCTCTCTTCTGTTGTTATTACTTAGTCCTTAGTACGTATTGGCGAGTTTCAGCTGACGTCATTGTTATTAAAAGCCCGTGTTGCATGCTGGGAAATATTTTGGTCGGAGGCAAGAAACACGGTAGCGTCAAACACAGTGCGTAACCTCGCGTATTTATCCCCGATAATGGTACATTTCTGCTGCATTATCGGATGCACAAATAGAAGCACAGAAGAAGGAGAATGTCTTTTTCGTATTCTGAGTGAAAAGAACCACTAACGATGAATTAAACGACTTTCAAACATTTGCAGAGCAAACGTAGAAGATCCTAACAAACCGTGGACTCCAACAAGTTCAACAACACATCGAGACTCTTGGAGGTTTTCATCTTTTCTGCTGTGAATGGCCCAGGAGTTTCCACCAAGTCATTGTGGATATCACCAAAGTGAATATTTGTCCAGGTAGTTGGTGATTCTGACCAGATATTTGGTTTGGTCCACCTTTTGTCGGGTTTTTGAAAAGGGTGATTTGGCTCCATCGATGCTTATGACCAATTTCTGGTCAAATGGTCTTGGGTCCTCTGCCGTTAGAGTGGATAAATAACCGGGATCAATACCCTTTACGTGCTTTCTCGCTCCGTCCGTCATGTTGAATTAGTGTTTCTTGCCGCCGACCAAAATAATTCCCAGCATGCAACGCGCGCTTTTGTCAACAATGAAACTCGCCTATTACTAGTCCGGTGTGACTTATATATGTTTTTTTTTTCTTCATTATGCATTTCTTGGCTGGTGCGACTTATACTCCAGAGTGACTTATACTCTGAAAAATGTGGCAATATGAGCCCTTTAATATGTAATCTGTGTCGCCATGGAAACAAACACTGAGTTACAGGTTAGATCTGTGAGCTCAAAACTTGTAAATGAATTGTGAAGCCAATCCTCATATCAGGATAAACATGAAGTCTAACCATTGATGGAAGGAAACCAAGTACAATACTGAAGTACGATTTTTGGGTATCTGTACTTTACTTTAGTACATTTGACAGTGTATACTATTTACTTTGACTTACATTTGAAGTGTGTATCTGTACTTTCTACTCCACTACATTTCAGATCTGAACTGAAAAGTAAAAAGTACTTTTCATTATGTTTTGGGACCTGCTGAAATGGCTCAGATTTATTTTTAGCACATTTAATTGGAGTCTCAGAGTGAACACGGTGAACAATGACACTCAACAGGGCTTTGATCTCACTTAAGTGTGTTTCATGGGTTAGTACAGCACACGCCCTCTGGATTACTCAGCATTTAGGACATTTAAGACTAATGGTAACAGCTGAAACACACAGACTGTATAAAGAAGTGAGTGTGACGTGATCCAGAGTGTTCAGCTCCACTTAAACGAAGGACCGTCTGTATTATGAACAGTGTTGGGAAGGTGACTTTTAAAATGTATTCCCCTACAGATTACAGATTACATACCCCAAAATGTAGTTTGTAACATAATCCATTAAATTACTTAAAGTGAGTAATGTAATCTGAATACTTTGGATTACTTGATTTGCTGTAGAGAAACAAAGACCAGGATATCGTAACATTACAATATGTTTTGTCTGATAAAAGAAACTAAAAAAGCCCAGACTTTACTTAACCAAATTAAAAAAATATTATTGATAGAAGACGAGGAGAAACGGTCCACGCAACATGGTGTAGTTAAATCCTGTTTTAGTCCTGGTTTAGTCCTGGTTTAAACCTGGTTTAGTCCTGTTTTATACCTAGTTTAGTCCTGGTTTAGACCTAGTTTAGCTCTAGTGTAGACCTGGTTTTAGTCCTGGTTTAGTCCCGGTTTAGACCTGGTTTTAGTCCTGGTTTAGATCTAGTTTAGATGTGGTTTTAGTCCTGGTTTAGTCCTTGTTTAGACCTGGTTTAGACCTGGTTTAGCCCTGGTTTTAGTCCTGGTATAGACCTGGTTTAAATCTTGTTTAGACCTGGTTTTAGTCCTGGTTTAGTCCTCGTTTAGACCTGGTTTAGCCCTGGATTTAGTCTTGTATAGACCTGGTTTAGACCTGGTTTTAGTCCTGGTTTAGTCCTGGTTTAGACCTGGTTAAGATCTAGTTTAGACCTGGTTTAGTTTCCAGCAATGCGGGGGTATAGCCCAAAATGTGAAAACAGGAAAATCCCTCCATATAATCCATATATTTCAACCAAGTAACTATAATCGAATTACCACTCACTGGAACAGTAACTGTAACTGAATACAGTTACTCATAATTTGTACTCGGATTACGTAACTCCAGTACATGTAAGCTGTTACTCCCCAACACTGCTTATGAATAGGATTTTTTCTAGACGAACAACGAGGATCATGTAGAGATTTAATATGAACATTTTAAACCCATAATGACGAGGCTCACAGCAGCAGGTACAGAGAAGAGCCACAACGTTCTAACGGAGACATGATCCTTCCATTTCAGAGCAGATCCATGACTAAATAACTGTTATTAAGCACTTTTAAATCTGAATTCTTTCTATTCTGACTGTAATGATTCACAATAAGATAAAACATTTAAAAAGGAAAAAATTACATTTCTACAACTCTTATATAAATACTCATATATAAATATACCATGATTTTTTAAGTACAATTTAGTTTAAAATTCATATAAATTGCAAAAATCTACTTTGATTTAAAGACTTGTAACGACTTGAAGCTCAAAGCAGACGACTTGGACTTGACTTGGACTTATGGGCCTGTGACTTGAGACTCGACTTGGACTTGCGTGTATTTGACTTGGGACTTGACTCGGACTTGAGGTCATAAGACTTATTTGCAAAACAACAACTTGGTTCCACGTCTGTGATTCATATAAACATGTTTTGTATTTGCGTCAGAAAACCTACGTTAGATGATATTAGTTGAATACTTAGACTGAATATTTGATTTTATAATTTTCATTACATCATATTTGAATTTGTTTCCATGTTTAGAAAACATCGTACCTTTGTTATTTTAAATATCACTGTATTATAAGAGGAAATTCACTCTATAGCCAACAGATTATATATTTTAGTGCAATTTAATATAAAGATTTGAGTGTTTCCAGTCATTTCTTTCTCTTCTAGTGGAGCCTTATTTGATAGAAGATATAGACCTGTCGAAGTGGCATAAAATAGTTTCAGTCTTATCATGTATCGTGATATTTCTGTATAGTGATGTATTATACTCCAAAGACTGGCAAGAATTGTTCACTCCAGGTAAAAGCAAGAACAAGTCTACAGAGACAGTCAGGCGTGGAAAATGTGTTTACCATACAAACGAGTACAAACTGTGTTTATTTACCGTGTAAACAAACGGCCTGTGGATGTGGATTGTCACTTGATGAAACGTGTGTCTTAACACTGCCCAGGGGCCTGATCTCCATCTGAGCCTGTGGACCCGACTGTCCCACAGAGAGACGCCTGGCGCAGGATGAAAGCAGCGACTCAGAGAGAGGGGCTCAGGGCTCAGGGGTCACTGTGGATTCACTCAGGTTTAGCACTCTACAACTCTCTCTCTCTCTCTCTCTCTCTCTCTCTCTCTCTCTCTCTCTCTCTGTCTCTCCTCTCTCTCTGACCCTCTCTGTCTCAGTCTCTCTGTAGTGTTGTCTCTCTGTCTCTGTGTCTCTCTCTGGAGTGTTGTCTCTCTGTCTCTCTGTCTCTCTGTAGTGTTGTCTCTCTGTCTCTCTGTCTCTCTGGAGTGTTGTCTCTCTGTCTCTGTGTCTGTCTCTCTGGAGTGTCTCTCTGTCTCTGTGTCTCTCTGTGTGTCTCTCTGTCTCTGTCTCTCTCTCTCTCAGTGTTGTCTCTCTGTCTCTGTGTGTCTCTCTGTCTCTCTGTCTCTGTCTCTCTGTCTCTGTCTCTGTGTGTGTGTTGTCTCTCTGTGTGTCTGTCTCTCTGTGTCTCTCTCTCTGTGTGTCTGTCTCTCTGTGTGTGTCTCTGTGTGTGTGTGTGTGTGTGTGTGTGTGTGTGTGTGTGTGTGGCTCTCGTATTGCAGAGCAGTGCTATGTTTGGCTGTGCTCCTGTGATATGTGGGGCCATATTGTGCAGGTCAGAGCCAATAAGAGAACAGGTGGTGTCCCCGGTGGAGGGAGGCTTTATTAAAGGCCATGTCCAGGCCAACAGTTGTGTAACACGAGCAGTGTTCATATGAAAGGATCATGTCATCACTCAGCTCATAATCTGCTCTCTCTGGACTTATGGCCACAGGGAGAGCACAGAGCACACTACTGCAGTACTGTGTACTTTCAGACTCCATACTTTTACTCCAGTCATATATTTGACAGTGTAAGTACAGTCTGCAAAGGTTTACATCATGAAATGATTTTGATTTTCTAACCTGAGCAGGAAGAAGAATTCTCATGATATTTGTGTTTTCACAAATGCAGAATCCATGAGCCCAGTGGGGGGCAGTGGTTCAGACGATCACAGCGCAGCAGTGTGTGTCTGTGGAAGAGCCCAGACAAACCCAAACACACACAGTGACGCACACAGACGCACTTCAGTCTGTTTCAACATAAATACAGTTTGTGACAAACGGACAGAGGAAAGCACTGTGTGTATTTGTGGAAAAGTATAATATTTGATTATATTGTTAAGTGATATTGACTTGATTATTGACTTGTTATTTGATCAAGTCACTTCTGATCTTGACTTGATTTCTGTTTCAAGTGTTATTAATATTATTCTTTGTCTAATGAACATGAGAGGAAAGAGCTGTTCTCCTCAGCAGAATCTGAACATCTCAGTGGATTTCAGTGAGAGTCGTCCCAGACTCATCATGTGCACAAGTCCATTCTGACATGACATTAAACGTCCGTGTCTCCATGGACATAAACACGTGACTCCAGGACAGTTTTAGGCCTATTTAGTCCCTGTAGTCCTTGTTGAGTCCATGTTTAGTCTGTCATTAGCCCTGTTTAGCCTGTTTAGTCCGTATGTTGACAGTGAGCCTTGAGTCGGGTATGGAGCACATATGACTGGAGCAGAAAGTGGAGAGGAGGTGTGGGCCGTGCGCTGAGCTTGGCCTGGGTGTTCCCCGGGCTGCAGGAATGTGCTCCACAGGTGTCAGTGGAGTTCATGTGGTTTTACTGTGACGCTTCAGACAGGTGGAGGAGCAGGCAGCCCGGCATTCAACCAGCAACCACATCTATGCTCTCATGTCATTTCCTCATCACACACACACCTGGACTTGTGTTTGGTTTCAGGTTGAACACACACACCCCGCAGATTTAGACTGAGCTCTTCTCTCAAACTGAAAACACTTAGTTCCACCTTGTGATGTCATGTAGTGATACAGGAAGTGCTCCAGTGTGTTTTTGAAACTCCATACAGCTTCACTAGAATCATTTGGTTAATGTCAGCTCTGGAATTGGCCATTTCTGCTGAACTGAAGGTAAAAGGTAACCTGAAAACTACCACTTCATGACATCACAAGGTGGAATAGAGCATTTTGAGCTTTGAAGATGTAGAGAGACGAATAATAAAACTAATGAAACTACTGCTCCTCGTGTCAGGTTTGTCCAGTTGCTGTGTAGAGTTTTGTATACTTATGGAGAATTGTCGTGAATCTTACAACTGACCGTAAGGAGGGCCCAGGAGAGATCACTAGATTACTCAAACATGCATGGAAGACATTTGAAACCTCTTTAAGTCTCAAGAGCCTGTTTAAATGAAGGACTACAAAAGTGCGTGTTGTCATTGGGTGTTTCTCAATTCCCAGGATCGTTCCTCTAAAGTCCAGATTGTAGCACACCTCAAGAGTCGGCTCCTCCAAAGTACCGGTCAGAATTTTCAGTCCCACATTTGTGATATTTTGTCTCGTTTCCACCCGCAAATCCCTCAAAATGGGGATGTTTGCGTTCTTAAACTCTGTCAAACACGGAGAAGCGAAAAGGAAGGATCTAAAGGTCTAAAATATGCGCGAGATTAGAGCACATCCGCAAGTTTAGGCTGCTTAAAATGTTTTTATTAATGCCAAATAAAATATCCAGCACAATGATATGACAGGCAAACATGAATCATTTGTATATTTTACTTTACACTCATATTTAGTTTGTGGGACTGCAGTTTATCAAATGTGTCCCGCACCCTAACCCTAACCTTTACCCTAACCCTTTTTTATATCGGGTCCTACGGGAGTGAAGTGCTCTATGCCAAAGCAGAGCCAAGTGTCATGCTCACAGCTCCTGGAGGAAGCAACTGCGCCGTGTCACATGACCAGATCAAAAGCGATAAAACTCAGAGTTTTAATAAACATCAATGCTTCCTCAAATGTACAGTTTGTGTCCACAGTCATTGAAACCTGTGAATAACGAAGGCTGAGTGAATCATTAAATCATTACTGACTGGTTTAGATCATTAAATAAATAAAGGCACAACCGCAGATGATCACTTAACCAACAATCCTGTTCTTAAAAAGATTTTTGCTCAGTTTGCTGGTGTGATCTACAGAAATGCGGCTGAAGTATCAAAATATTTACTTCTTTTTATTGTTTATGAGTTTTATTTTATTCATTTACATTTAACTGCTCAAATGAGGTTTGTTAAAAAATGAAAGCTGCAGTGCACTGTGGGCAATTTGAGCGCTCTGAGGGGGCCAAGGATCCACCCGTGCATCCTGGTAAAGGCCACTGTTGGCTGCAACTTTGTTCCCACATGTTCCTTTCTACAGACGTCGCTGCCACTGCCTAACAAAACACCACAGCCAAAAACCTCGTCCTTCTCCTTCTCAATCTCCTCCTTCAAACAAATCATCTGTACATGTTCTGGCTCCGATACGACAGCAACTTTAAAATCTGCATCCATGTTTAGGCAACTTCCGTAAACACTGATCACGCTCGCTGTGTGTGACGTCGTCCTCCAATGCTCATGCGGGACACTTTTGGAGCGTTTAAAGTTCACACTGGAGACAAGTCGCATTTAAATGGAAATGTGAATGACCTTGCAAATAATCAGATTAAGCATTAAACCCTGCAGTCTGAACACAGTATAAATCTGATAATCCCTCTATAGAGGATCTTTAAGGGAGACACGGCATACCAAAAGTTTAAATAGCCGACCATTTCACATTGTTGCAAAAGGAAGGGCTCAGAAGCATTTAAAAACATGACATGCTGGTGGTTTTCCCGTTGATTTACTGTCATCAGAACACACAGAGCGTTATGAGAGTTATGCTGCGGCACAGGTTTGAAATGTTTCACCGTGACAACAAGAGATTTCACCGACAAGAACAACATCTGTCACGAGGAATAGTGATCTGGGCAAGGTACTTTGAGTCACTATGGCATCAAGGAAAGACTTCAAACTGGGCCTATAGAATCTGTGTATCATGTGTTCATTAGTTTTACTAAATAAAAACTAAATAAGAAAATGAAAAAACTATTATTTTTGTAAAGCACTGTGAGTACCTTGAAGGTGGAAAAGAGCTGTATAAAAATGTGACCATTTACTGTTCATTACATCATGGAGAAAAATGGAATATCAATTGAACCGATGTCCAAGCCATCCATATTTTTTCAATATGTTGCATCCCTGATTTGGTCCTCCAGGCCCCGCCCCTCCTCCCAACCAACACGTTTGTTTATCCATCCGTCCAAGGACATTGCCCAGTGACACGATCTGAAACACTCCTTTTCCTCGGACGGCAGAACTCAGAATTTGGAAGAACTCAAAGGAGATCAAGCAGAATCCAAGATGGCTGCGGCCAGTGTCACTTTTAAGTGTCACTTTGTTGGTTTAAATGACAATTGCAGTCACTCATATTACTGCAGTACCTTACTGCATCTGTATTACTGCAGTACCTTACTGCGCCTGTATTACTGCAGTACTTTACTGCATCTGTATTACTGCAGTACCTTACTGCGTCTGTATTACTGCAGTACTTTACTGCGTCTGTATTACTGCAGTACTTTACTGCGTCTGTATTACTGCAATACCTTACTGCGCCTGTATTACTGCAGTACTTTACTGCATCTGTATTACTGCAATACCTTACTGCGTCTGTATTACTGCAATACCTTACTGCGTCTGTATTACTGCAATACCTTACTGCGTCTGTATTACTGCAGTACCTTACTGTGTCTGTATTACTGCAGTACCTTACTGCGTCTGTATTACTGCAGTACCTTACTGCGTCTGTATTACTGCAGTACTTTACTGTGCCTGTATTACTGCAGTACTTTACTGTGTCTGTATTACTGCAGTACTTTACTGCGTCTGTATTACTGCAATACCTTACTGCGTCTGTATTACTGCAGTACCTTACTGCGTCTGTATTACTGCAGTACCTTACTGCGTCTGTATTACTGCAGTACCTTACTGCGTCTGTATTACTGCAGTACCTTACTGCGTCTGTATTACTGCAGTACCTTACTGCGTCTGTATTACTGCAGTACCTTACTGCGTCTGTATTACTGCAGTACTTTACTGCGTCTGTATTACTGCAGTACCTTACTGCGTCTGTATTACTGCAGTACTTACTGCGTCTGTATTACTGCAGTACCTTACTGCGTCTGTATTACTGCAATACCTTACTGCGTCTGTATTACTGCAATACCTTACTGCGTCTGTATTACTGCAGTACCTTACTGCGTCTGTATTACTGCAGTACTTACTGCGTCTGTATTACTGCAGTACCTTACTGCGTCTGTATTACTGCAGTACCTTACTGCGTCTGTATTACTGCAATACCTTACTGCGTCTGTATTACTGCAGTACCTTACTGCGTCTGTATTACTGCAATACCTTACTGTGTCTGTATTACTGCAGTACCTTACTGTGTCTGTAGTAGTCGGTGTTGTGGTGGTCATTGTTGTGGTAGTCGGTGTTGGGATATTTGGTGTTGTGATACTTGGAGCTGTGGTGGTCGGTGTTGTGGTGGTCAGTGTTACAGCGGTCAGTTTTGTGGCGGTCGGTGTTGCGGTGGTCTGTTTTGCGGCGGTCTGTGTTGCGGCGGTCGGTGTTGCGGCGGTCGGTGTTGCGGCGGTCGGTTTTGCGGCGGTCGGTGTTTGCCCCAGTCGGTGTTGCGGCGGTCGGCGCTGTGGCGGTCGGTGTTGTGCGGTGTTTTGTGGTGGTCGTGTTGCGGCGGTCGGTGTTTGCGGCGGTCGGCGGCGGTCGGTGTTGCCCCAGTCGGTGGTTGCGGCGGTCGGCGCTGTGGCGGTCGGTGTTGTGGCGGTCGGTTTTGTGGTGGTCTGTGTTGCGGCGGTCGGTGTTGCTGTAGTCGTTGTTGTGGTGAGGTCAATATTGAACACAGACTTGTTGCTAAACGTCCCTAGACTTGGTAAGAGAAGATAAACAACATCAATAACAGTTTTCCGGTGGCATTGATGTTTTTCTCCCAGTTGGACACGTGAAACATAATAAAACAGTTAAATCGTGGACTTGACATCACATCTGAGATCAGAGTGGGAGACGGACGGATAATCGAACGCACCGTCACTCTCCCTTTTATCCTGCCGAGTTCAGCAGCTCTGTTTGAAATTCTGTTGTGGGCGGAGTTTAAGCTCTTAGTCCCACTTTAAAGACTCACTGTGTAACTTTTCTGGAGGAGAGTCTTATTGAAGTTCCCATGCAGGCCGAGTCAGAAGAATACATGTTGTTCAAGGTGCTCTCTCGCAATAAAAAGGCGTGTGATAAATGCAAGATATGTACGTTGAAAGGTGCACTGTGTAACTTCTAAGGTGAAGGGTCTGCTACTTGCTTGTCTCCGTGGTGATTTCTGTGCCTAGAATGCCCCACAGTAAAGTTATCAATTAAACATATCTCCCTTCCATTTGTTCAGTTACAGATGTTTTATAGATAAAAATATACCTTAAAAACATGAACACTTACCTTGTGGAGGCTCGCTTCTCCATAGATCTGACCATTAACCAGTGTTGGGAGTAACGTGTTATAAAAGTAACAAATTAGAGTAATATGTTGCTTTTTGCTGTAACAGAGTAATGTGGCATTACGGGGGGAAAAAATGTAATATTTTACTCGGTACAAATGTCAGTAACACGCGTCACAGTGCATTTTTAACCTGGATTGAAGCGGTGTTTTTTTTTTGGTTTTCTTCATGAAAATTTGCTAATATCACCGTGATATCAGCAGCGGTGAAACGCCGGACGTGCGCCCGCGTAGACCGTCGGGTGACCGCGAACTCCGTGCTCCTAACCGCAGCTGACGCCCGATCACGCCGCGCAGACACCCTGTTCCACATGCTCGGGGTTCACTAAGGAGCGGTCCCAGATGTCAAGTTCTAGTACAAGATTAGTCCTAGTTTGGTCCTGGTTTAGTCTTGGTTTAGACATGGTTTAGTCTTCATTTAGTCCTGGTTTAGACCTGGTTTAGACCTGGTTTAGTTCTGGTTTAGTCCTGGTTTAGACCTGATTCAGTTTTGCTTTAGTCCTGGTTTAGACCTGGTTTAGTTCTGGTTTAGTCCTGGTTCTGTCCTTGGCTCAGTCCTGGTTTAGTCCTGGTTCAGTCCTTGGCTCAGTCCTGGTTTAGTCCTGGTTCAGTCCTTGGCTCAGTCCTGGTTTAGTCCTGGTTCAGTCCATATGCGGCACAAAAGTTCTGCATCTTCACAGTTATTTTGGTGAGAGTAACTTAAAAGTACTGCAATTATAATGTTTTAATTGCAGTAATATTGTAATGTAACGAATGACTTTGAAATGACAGTAATAAGTCATAAATAACACATTACAGTTTTAAAGTAACTTGCCCGACAGTGCCATGAACGTGCCTCTATTGTGATGACCAAGTTTATTTACAACAGAAAAGTTACACCGTGCATCTTTAATAACACACTCTGGAACATTTTGTAATAAAGTAATAAGGTTTATCAATAAAGCGAAGATTTGATTTTGTCCTGAATTAGTCCTTGTCCAGTCCAGTTTTCTGAGTTTGGTTTAGTCTCTGAAGTGTGAAGTCTTTAGTGTCTTTAGTCACGTTTAGTCTTAGTCTTTAGTTTCAGTCTGAAGTGGGTGTGTGTGCGTGTGTGTGTATGTGAACGCACCCAGACTGAACCAGGAACATACCAGGTTATAATTCAGTAAAACCAAATCTAAAACCAGTTCTAAATGAGGATGTAGTAAATGAAAAGGATTGTATGTAAGATTCTGAATTCCATGATGGGACTTTTTGGCTCCTTTGTTTGTTTGTTTCAGATGATCCAATCAGAACGCAGAATGAGCCTCAACCTTTCAACGCTCAAACCCAGTTGTTTCAAGGTGCCTCTTGTGAACTTTAAGCCGTGTAAGAATGTTGTTACTGCATCAAAAACAGACCTGGACTTGTGTTTTGTTCCATTCACAGGGTTGAGTAACTCTTTATTTTTAGTCTGCCTGTATGTCCAAAGATGTCATGTAAAGTTCAAAGTTCAAAGTTAGCTTTATTGTCAATTTCTTCACATGTACTAGACAAAGGAATCAAAATTACATTTCTCTCTATCCCAGTGTTTCCTGAAATTCTTTTTTTTTTAAAGTCACAAATCTTCATGACCCAAGTCAATAGACGTTATTCATAAATCACAAATTAAAGGTGGATTTGAGCATCATTAAACATTAATGAGGATATTTTACTGTTGACTGAGTGATCGTGTCTCTGAACTATTAGTATGACTCAAGTTTTAAACAATGACAAACAATCATTGAAGCAGCAATAAAGGGATCCATAAGTCGCCTGTTTGGACATTAAATGTAGAACATTTCTTTTTCTTTTCAACATTCAATTGAAGCAGCAATTTTGGAACAAAATAGTCAATAAAATAATTACAAAAAGATTAGATACAAGACAAAAAGTTTGATACAAAACATGTCTTAATTTGGACATTTCTAGTGAGATAGGTGGACCTGTGTGTGTTTTTGTAGTGTGTTCAGTCCGGGTGCAGAAGGAGACGCAGCAGCAGATCAGGAGCAGCTTTCACTCTGTTTCTGTGCTTTGTCTTCATTTTTGTGTGCACAGAAAATCTCATGTGTCAGAAGTGTATATCGCAGATCTACATGCAGATCGTGACAAAATGACCAAAAAAAATGTCTTATGACCCACCTGAGGGTCATGACTCAGTCTTTGGGAAACAGTGCTCTATCCCATGTATAGACAACGACTGGGAGAGCGAGAGGCCGCTACATCTGTACACACTGCCATTCAAATCAGAACACCAGGCAAGTTATGCTGCAGCAAACTGTTGTTGTTGTGTGGCCTTTGTGTCTCAGTCAAAGGTCTCAGGTCAGTTCTACAGGACTGGTCAGGGAGGGTCAGCAGATCTGTGTCAGGGCAGTTTGAGGAGAGGAAGAGCCAAAAGTGTGGCTGCTCTGTGTCCTGCACCATCACAGGAGTGTCCAGAGGGCACCAAGTGAACACAACAGGAAAGACCTTGTTCTTCTGGTGTTTCGGTTAATGATTAAATGGTCTGTTACGTGGCCATGGGGGTCTAAGTGTACAAAAATCAGATAAGGAATAAATAACACAAAAATAAGCAACTAAGGTTCGCTGCAGCGGTGAACTCACTGGTCGCTTTTCTGGTGGCAGCTCCGGGCTTTTACACTCCCGCCGATCAAGCGGGCCAGGTGAGGCTGACCAGCTGGACGGATCTGAAGTGGGTGGAGGCCAAACAAGAGAAGTAGGACATCGTCCGTCACATGGTCCATTCCCTCAAAGTGTTTCCTCTGGAAGATCTTCTGACACATTTGCTGTTTACATTTGCTGTGTAATGTAGTAGTAGTTTTCAGTTACTTTTACTTTTAGTTCACTAGAGACTGGTAATTCCAGAGTTGAAATCATCCAGAAGATTCTAGTGAAAGTGTATAGAGTTTAAAAACACAGTGGAGCACTTCCTGTATTACCACATGACAACACAAGGTGCAACAGAGTGTTTTCTGTTTGAAAGTACAACTTTGTCTAAATCCGTAGGGTTTGTGTGTTAAACATGAAACAAAACACAACTGTTTTTCAGTTTCATATATTTTTATTGATGTGTAAACAGACAGAACACATGTACACACACTTTTTTCATTTTTATCCAAACAAAACCTTGAGGAAATATGAAGAAATACGAGTGGTGTCATACAATATAATAGTAATACTTGAATAAATATACTACTACTTTTATTAATAACAAATGAAAAAATTACAAAAAAAGGGGGGGTTGACTTAGACTGTTCCAAAAAGTCAATAAATGGTTGCCACTTTCTAAAAACTGTGTTTATATTTGCCTTTCTTGGAGTACCTATTCTTGTCTGCTTTGAAAAAGGACATAACTTCTTGACTCCATTGAGGCTGGGGGTCATTTGTTGATATTCAGTGTCAGAGGAGATGGCGTCCTGCAGCAAGAGAAGTAAACACCAGAACCTGTAGCTGTAAAGTTGAAAAGCGAGGGAAGTCTTCCGGGAGAAACATTCAGCTCCAGGTCTATTTTTGACAAGGACACAACATTATAACATACAATAGATCAGATAATAGCGTAATATGAGCCCTTTCTCTGATCTATCTTAATCCAAACCAAACTAAACGGGACAAAAACAACTCGCAGAACTTCCAGCGCCCCTCAGTGTTCTTGCTAACTTTGTTCCTCTTTGGCGATGGATGGTGTTTTCCTCTGTGGACCAAACAGCCTAATAGACTATTGTGAGCCTCTGCTGGAGCGGGGGGAGGACGGGGGGGTTAAAACAGTGCACTTGGAACAGCCCGACCCACTTCAGAACAGCACAACACAATGGGAAAGCTGTGTTGCCGGATGACTGGCTGCTCCGCCTGTATTACCCAAATTTTTCAAACTCCCAAACATGTAAACAGAGATTCAGACGAGTTTGTTTCGCGTACTTAATGGAATAAAAATGCCGTGCGAAATTTGAAATCGTGGAAGCTGGAAGGGCATCCGGCTTAAAGAATGTTTTCTGATCTGTGGTATGATGTAGGTTCCTCATCACGAACAGACCTGGAGCTGCGTTTTGTTTCATTCACAAATGTTAATGCACAAAGCCTGCAGACTTTTTTTTTGCCAATTGAACAAAAAGTTGTCCCAGGCCCCAGAGTTTCCCAGGGGCCCACAACTGGACTCTCTTCCAATTTATTTATATTATTTATGTTATTATTTATATAACCAGGACTAAACCAAGACTAAAACAGCACTTAAAAAAAGACTAAACCAGGACTAAACTAGGACAAACCAGGA